>NC_053028.1:422528088-422842189 GCF_003073215.2 Triticum urartu
GGCGGACTGAACGCGCCGAAGAACAAGGTCGCCTTCCTTGAGACTTCTGGCGTTAACTTTGCGGCTATGGTAGCGGCGCAAAGCTTGCTGGTAGCGAGCAGCTCGCACAGCAACCTGAAGACGGTCTTCCTCAAGGAGCAGCGCGTCATCTTGTCGCAGCCGCTCTTGCTTGAGCTCATCATAAGCGAGCACTCGAGGTGACCCGTATATGAGTTCTGTGGGGATAACTGCCTCTGCTCCATAGACTAGAGCAAAAGGTGTCTGTCCAGTGGCTCGATTTGGCATCGTTCTGATCGACCAAAGAACCACCGGCAGCTCCTCGATCCAGTTTCTTCCGCACTTGTGCAGCCTGTCAAAAGTTCTGGTCTTGAGCCCGCGCAGCACTTCAGCATTTGCCCTCTCTGCTTGACCGTTGCTTCTCGGGTGAGCAACAGAAGCGAAGCATACCTTGGCGCCAAGATCTTTGACGTACTGCTTGAAGGTGCGGCTCGTAAATTGCGTGCCATTGTTGGTGATTATCCTGTTAGGGATCCCGAAGCGGCAAACAATCGACCTGAAGAACTTGACTGCTGACTGTGCTGTCACCTTCCTCACTGGTTCCACTTCCGGCCACTTTGTGAACTTGTCGACTGCAACGTACAAGTACTCAAAGCCCCCGACAGCTCGGGGAAAGGGGCCGAGGATGTCGAGCCCCCAGACCGAAAATGGCCAGGATAAAGGGATCGTCTGGAGAGCCTGAGCTGGTTGGTGTATCTGCTTGGAATGAAACTGACACGCTTCACACTTGGTTACTTGTGCAGTTGCATCCTGGAGGGCTGTTGGCCAGAAGAAACCTTGCCAGAAAGCTTTATCGACAAGTGCTCTTGCGCCAATGTGGTGACCACATATGCCTCCATGTATTTCTGCCAACAGCTTTTGTCCATCTTCCCGGGGAATACACTTCAATTTCACACCGTTGAGTCTTCTTCTGTATAGTGTCTTGTCGACAAACTGGTACATACTTGACTGCCGGGCTACTCTCTCCGCTTCTTCTTGCTCTTCGGGAAGTTCTCCTGTCTGAAGGAAATGGATAATCTGCTGTGCCCATGCTGGAGCTTGTGGCTCGACAACAAGGACTAAAGGCAAATCTGCTGCGGGAACATCCGCTTCCAAAGCAAGAACCTGCGGCTCTGCCGGAGCTTGACGTTCCCCGACAAGCTTGCCGGAACAAAACTTGTCGGGAGCTTGTGCTTCAACGGAACAAACCCTAGGGCTTGCCGGAGCATCTTGCTCCTCAGCGCTCTTGGCGTTGATCTTGGGGACCTTCTTGGCGGCGGCTTCGGGAAGCTTTGCCGGCAAATAGTCACCAGAAACCAACTTCCTCTTCTTGCTCTGTCCAGTTGATGGCGTTACGGATGGCTGAGTCAGCTTGAGCACAAAGATCCCTGGTTCCACAGGTAACTTAAGTGCGGCACACTTTGACAGGCGATCTGCAATGGCGTTCTGAGCTCTCGGAACATGCTCCATTTATAGGCCGTCAAAGTGTTCTTCTAGCTTTCTCACTTCGTCGATGTAAGCTTCCATCAAGGGACTCTGATAACTCTTGTTTACTTGGCGGACGACAAGCTGTGAGTCACCCCTGACAATGAGCTTCTTGATCCCAAGGTCTGCCGCGATCCGGAGACCGGCAAGCAAGCCCTCATATTCTGCAGTATTGTTCGTTGCTTGCTCCTTGGGGAAGTGCATCTGGACTACGTACTTGAGGTGCTCACCGGTGGGTGCGACAAGCAGCACGCCAGCGCCGGCGCCTTGCAGCGAAAAGGCACCATCAAAGTACATCAACCACTCTTTGCTTGCTTCCTTGTCGGGGATGCTCGTTTCTGGAATTTCTTCATCTGGTGTTGGCGTCCATTCTGCTATGAATTCTGCCATGCTCTGCTCTGGATAGTTGAAGTGCTTTCAAACTTGAGGCCAAAGGTTGACAGTTCCAGTGCCCACTCAACAATCCTGCCTATCGCTTCTGGATTCTGCAGTATCCTCTTCAGCGGAAAGCGAGTGACAACTGTGATCTCATGTGCTTGGAAGTAATGGCGCAGCTTTCTCGAGGCCATGAGAAGGCCGAAAAGCATTTTCTGCACACCAGAGTACCTTGACCTAGCCCCCTGCAGAAGGGAACTGACAAAGTAAACTGGGCGATGCACCATCTTCTTGTGTATCTCGTCGTGTATCTGTGCAGATCCATCTTTGTCGGGACCAGAGCTTGTTGGGGAAGCTCCCTGCTTGTCGCTGGATGCGCTTGCCGCGGTTGCTGGCTCATCATCTGTCTCCCTCTCTGCTACTAACGCAGCACTAACCACTTGATTGGTTGCCGCTATGTACAGCAGCAACTTCTCTTGTGGCTTAGGTGCGACAAGTATTGGAGGGGAGGACAGGTATCTCTTCAGGTCTTGCAGCGCAGCCTCCGCTTCCGGAGTCCATTTCATTGGACCTGCCTTTTTCAATAATTTGAAAAACGGCAGGGCACACTCAGCAGACCGAGAGATAAACCTGCTGAGAGCAGCCACGCAACCGGCAAGTTTCTGTACATCCTTGACGCGGTTTGGTGCTTCAATCTGCTCAATGGCCTTGATCTTGTCGGGATTGGCTTCAATTCCCCGCTGAGACACGAAGAACCCGAGAAGCTTGCCGGGGGGAACTCCAAACACACACTTCTCTGGGTTGAGCTTGAGGCTGATCTTGCGCAGATTTGCAAAGGTCTCGTCTAAATCTTGAATCAGGGTTGCTCTATCTTTGCTCTTGACCACTATATCATCCATGTAGGCTTCCACATTTCTGTGTATTTGTGGCTCAAGAGCAACATGGACTACTCTTGCAAATGTCGAACCAGCATTTTTTAATCCGAAAGGCATCCGCACGAAACAGTACGTGCCACATGGAGTAATAAATGCGGTCTTCTCCTCATCCTCTTCTGCCATGAAGATCTGGTGATATCCTGAGTATGCGTCAAAAAATGAAAGCAAATCACATCCGGCTGTGGAGTCAACAATCTGGTCAATGCGCGGCAAAGGAAATGGGTCTCTGGGACAAGCTTTGTTAACATCGGTAAAATCGATACAAAGTCTCCATTTCCCGTTTGCCTTGCGCACGACTACAAGATTGGCCAACCACGTGGGATGGAGCACTCCTCTGACAAGGCCTGCTGCTTCCAGTTTCTTGATCTCTTCTGCAATGAATTCTTGGCACTCCACTGCCTGCTTCCTGACTTTCTGCTTAACGGGCCGCGCATGGGGACAAACGGCAAGGTGGTGCTCAATCACTTTCCTGGGAACACCGGGGATGTCAGACGGCTGCCATGCAAACACGTCGACATTCGCCCGCAGGAAAGTAATGAGCGCGCTTTCCTATTTAGGGTCGAGCGTGGCACTGATGGTGAAGGTACCACCAGTGCCGTCCTCCTTGGCGGATACGTTCTTCGTCTCTGGCGGAGCTGCCATCGTCTTCTTGCACTTGCCGGTGGAGCTCGATGGTGCGTCCTTGACGGCAGCGCAGCACTCCGAAGAGGTGCGCTTGCCGGAGTGGGCATCAGAACTCTTGCCGGACTTGGTCTTCTTCCCCCCGGGAGCTTCAGCGGCAAGTGGATTGCGATCTGCCGTGGCTGCTGCTTCCCGGTAGATCTTGTCGGCACAGATAAGAGCATCCTTCTTGTCGCCAGGGACAGAAATGACGCTTATTGGGCCTGGCATCTTCAGCATGTTATATGCGTAGTGAGAGGCTGCCATGAACTTGGCGAGGGCTGGACGGCCAAGTATCCCATTGTAAGGCAATGGAATATCGGCAACGTCGAATGTGACCTTCTCAGTCCTGAAGTTTAGCTCGCTGCCAAATGTTACCGGCAGCGTGACCTTCCCCTTCGGCTTGCTCCTTCCCGGATTGATTCCTTGGAATGTGCCGGTCTCTTCGAGCTCGCTGTCAGGGATTTAGAGTTTTTGGAGTACAGCGGAGGAGATCAGGTTTAAGCCGGCCCCGCCGTCAACTAGCATCTTGGTGACTTTGAGGTTGCGGATAGTTGGTGATACCAACATCGGCAAACACCCGACCGCAGTTGTGCGATCAGGGTGATCCTCAATGTCGAAGATGATAGGCGTGCTGGACCACTTCAGAAGCTTGCATGATTCGATAGGTGGTTCTGCTGCATTAACTTCCCGCACCCACTGTTTGAGTCAGCGGTGTGAGGTATGTAGAGAAGCACCACTGTCAACGCACAAGACCTCTGTGGCTTTCTGAAACTCCTGCTCACTGGTCTCAACATCATCCATGTCTTCGTCGTCGTCGTCGTCTTCATCGTTGTCGCGGCCGCGGGGAGGTCTGTCTCCTTGCCGCTGCTTGGCCTTACCGCGGCGTCCTCCTTGGCCGGCGCGCTTCTTGCCAGATTCTGCAGCGCCACCTTGGGCCCTCTCCTTGTCTCGCCGCTCGTACTCAGCCTTTTGCTGCTGGACAAGCTGCTCGATCTTTTTGCAGCTCTGGAGGTCATGGCCCTTGGTACGGTGAATCTTGCAGTATTGCTTGTCAGAGCCGTCCTGCTTGTCGGCGGCTGCCACAGCCTGGCAGTTGGCGCACGCGGCAATCTCCTTGCCGGAGCTACCAACTTTGGCCTTCTTGGCGCCACCTTCGTTGCCGGGCTGCTCAACGACTAGCACCTCTTTGCCTTTCTTCTTCCTGTTCCGCCACCGGTTTTTCTTTGCTGGGGCAATATCCTCACTGTCAGATCCTTCTGCTCCCGTCTTCTCTCCGGGGAGTCTCCTCCCTTCCTCAGCGCGTGCACACTTGTCGGCCAGGGCATATAGCTCACTGACGTCTCTGATCCTGCACATCGCCATCTCCTCCCGCATCCTGCGGTTACGCATGTTCTGATGAAACGCGCTGATGACCGCAGCGGGGTGGACGTCTGGGATGTTGTACTGTACACGGCTGAACCTCTGAATATACTTGCGCAGGGGCTCTCCTTCCTTCTGGACGAGCAGATGAAGATCACTCTCTTGGCCATGAGGTTTGTGGCCGCCTGTGAAGGCGCCGACAAACTGATGGCATAGATCAGCCCAGGAGGATATGGAGTTGTCCGGCAAGTGCATGAGCCAGGGCCTGACGTTGGGCTTGAGCACCAACGGGAAGTAGTTGGCAAGGATCTTATCGTCCCGCCCCCAGCAGCCTGCACCGCGATGGTGTAGATGCTGAGGAACTCCGACGGATGCGACTTGCCGTCGTACTTCTCTGGTACATCTGGTTTGAAATTCTTCGTACTGGGCCACTGGACTTGCCGCAGCTCACGAGTGAACGCAGGGCAACCTACCGCGTACGGCAAGTCGCCTGGTTCCCCTGGCGCATGCATGTCAACAGAGGGCCCAGCGCGCTGGTCTGATTGACGCCGCGCTTCTCTCCGGCGCTCGATGCGAGTACGAGCGTCTTCTTGTTGTCGTTCTTGAAGAACTTGGCGCTGATCGCGACGAGCTCGCGGATCTGACGACGTGGTGGAGTCGCTGTCGAGGTGGACCCGGCGAGTCGGCGATCTTGGCCTTCGGGGTGGAGAGTGCACAGTAGTTGCACCCCCACCAGTCTTGTCGTCTCTGGCTCGTGCCTGGATGGCTTGCTGCGGCTGAGACGTGCTCGGTTGCCGTGGAGTGTCGCCGTTGGCGAAGCCGATGAGACTCTGGATAGTGGCCCTCCAGTCGTCGATCTTGTCCGCTGCTGGAGGGTAGTCTAGGAGCAGCTGAGCTCGCGCCAGAGCTTCTGCTGCGGTGGCGGGTGGCGGTGGCGAACGGTGCGAGGAGCGGGATATGCTCGGACTTCTAACTACGTTAGAAGGAGCAGTATCTCGTCCAGGCGACCGTGTCTCGCTCACGCCAGCAGGTTGACGTGCATGGTGGTCCTGAGCGCTCCGAGATCCACCAGCTCGATCTTGATCTAGCGAACGCATGGTACCGTGAGTACCATGACGCTGCCAGTCCCGCGCCTCCTGAGATGGGCGCGGTGCATGCACGGACGCCGAGGTCTTGGAGTGCGCCCGGTCATTGTGGGAGCCGGCTACGCCGCCGATGGGCAGCGCAGCCTTGTCCTGGGACCTGGCAGCACCGTGAGTTCCCTCGTCGACGCGTGTCCTTCCGACGGCGCCTGCCCCACCAACCGTTTGCTCCGGCGGTGGCTGGCTCGGCGCGGACGGAGCAGCTGCCTCCGAAACTATCTTCTTCGGCGGCATGTTGATGAAGATGATGGAGATCTAGCTCGCGAGAACGCCGGATCTGGTTCACACAACTTCGACGTACCCCTACCTGGCGTGCCAAAGATGCCGGGGTACTGATCCACGGGCACCTATGGGACCGGCGGGCCGGGTCCCTTTCGGTTCGGTCGGGGGCGGAGATCGTGCAAAGAGCAAATCGAGGCGAGGCACGCGAGCGATTTACCCAGGTTCGGGCCGCACGGATGCGTAAAACCCTACTCCTACTTTGTGGTTTTGTATTGATTTCTAGCTCGGGAGCGCGGAGTGCTACAGTACACACCAGCGGCTAGCAAGACCGAGCGTGAGTGTTCGAACTGGCTCACTCCCCTCTACGTTGCACACGGGCCTCCTTTTATATGCTCAAGGGGCTACCGACAGGTGGCAACGGAGGTAAAGGGCAAAAATGGAAAGGTGCTGTGGTAGGCACAACTACCTGCTACAGTGTATCATACCTAACTCTGACGGCAGGGGACAAGGGTCTTAAATGCCCGTCTGTGTCGCCTAAACAGTGCGAAAAGGGACCGCCAGGGGCGCCACCGTTTGCCACGATGGCGATCTTGTCAGCGCCGCTTGCCACCGCACGTCCCTAGCTGCACAGCCTTCCGCCACGTACGCCTGGAAGGACCCCAGAGCGACACGTTGGTGGATGTGCTGGAGCGCGGGCGCGGAGAGGTGGCTTGCCGCGGCAAGCGCCTTGCCGCGGTCGTTGTCTTGTCGCGTCCGGGAGCTTGTCGCTCACCGGGTCTTGCCGGACCGCGTGGTGCGCCGCGGCAAGTTCCTTGAAATGCCTTGAGTGGCCTTCCCGGCAAGCTCCTCTTGCCGGGGTCTTGTCTTCTTGACTTGGACACTTTGTTCTTGAATGGCTCCAAAGGAACCACGGAGGATCTTGGCGGTCACCCGGCAAGCCTTGCCGCGGGATGCTGCGACTGTCCGTGCACAAGTTCGGGATACTAGGGTACCCCTACTCTAGTACACCGACATGAGCCCTACCTGGCGCGCCAAAGATGCCGGGGTACTGATCCACGGGCACCTATGGGACCGGCGGGCCGGGTCCCTTTCGGTTCGGCGGGGGCGGAGATCGTGCAAAGAGCAAATCGAGGCGAGGCACGCGAGCGATTTACCCAGGTTCGGGCTGCACGGATGCGTAAAACCCTACTCCTGCTTTGTGGTTTTGTATTGATTTCTAGCTCGGGAGCGCGGAGTGCTACAGTACACACCAGCGGCTAGCAAGACCGAGCGTGAGTGTTCGAACTGGCTCACTCCCCTCTACGTTGCACACGAGCCTCCTTTTATATGCTCAAGGGGCTACCAACAGGTGGCAACGGAGGTAAAGGGCAAAAATGGAAAGGTGATGTGGTAGGCACAGCTACCTGCTACAGTGTATCATACCTAACCCTGACGGCAGGGGACAAGGGTCTTAAATGCCCGTCTGTGTCGCCTAAACAGTGCGAAAAGGGACCGCCAGGGGCGCCACCGTTTGCCACGATGGCGATCTTGTCAGCGCCGCTTGCCACCGCACGTCCCTAGCTGCACAGCCTTCCGCCACGTACGCCTGGAAGGACCCCAGAGCGACACGTTGGTGGATGTGCTGGAGCGCGGGCGCGGAGAGGTGGCTTGCCGCGGCAAGCGCCTTGCCGCGGTCATTGTCTTGTCGCGTCCGAGAGCTTGTCGCTCACCGGTTCTTGCCGGACTGCGTGGTGCGCCGCGGCAAGTTCCTTGAAATGCCTTGAGTGGCCTTCCCGGCAAGCTCCTCTTGCCGGGGTCTTGTCTTCTTGACTTGGACACTTCGTTCTTGAATGGCTCCAAAGGAACCATGGAGGATCTTGGCGGTCACCCGGCAAGCCTTGCCGCGGGATGCTGCGACTGTCCGTGCACAAGTTCGGGATACTAGGGTACCCCTACTCTAGTACACCGACATGGGGGGCCAAGTATCCCATTGTAAGGCAATGGAATATCGGCAACGTCGAATGTGACCTTCTCAGTCCTGAAGTTAGCTCGCTGCCAAATGTTACCGGCAGCATGACCTTCCCCTTCGGCTTGCTCCTTCCCGGATTGATTCCTTGGAATGTGCCGGTCTCCTCGAGCTCGCTGTCAGGGATTTGGAGTTTTTGGAGTACAGCGGAGGAGATCAGGTTTAAGCCAGCCCCGCCGTCAACTAGCATCTTGGTGACTTTGAGGTTGCGGATAGTTGGTGATACCAACATCGGCAAACACCCGACCGCAGTTGTGCAATCAGGGTGATCCTCAATGTCGAAGATGATAGGCGTGCTGGACCACTTCAGAAGCTTGCGTGATTCGATAGGTGGTTCTGCTGCATTAACTTCCCGCACCCACTGTTTGAGTCGGCGGTGTGAGGTATGTAGAGAAGCACCACCGTCAACGCACAAGACCTCTGTGGCTTTCTGAAACTCCTGCTCACTGGTCTCAACATCATCCATGTCTTCGTCGTCGTCGTCGTTGTCTTCATCGTTGTCGCGGCCGCGGGGAGGTCTGTCTCCTTGCCGCTGCTTGGCCTTACCGCGGCGTCCTCCTCGGCCGGCGCGCTTCTTGCCAGATTCTGCAGCGCCACCTTGGGCCCTCTCCTTGTCTCGCCGCTCGTACTCAGCCTTTTGCTGCTGGACAAGCTGCTCGACCTTTTTGCAGCTCTGGAGGTCATGGCCCTTGGTATGGTGAATCTTGCAGTATTGCTTGTCGGAGCCGTCCTGCTTGTCGGCGGCTGCCACAGCCTGGCAGTTGGCGCACGCGGCAATCTCCTTGCCGGAGCTACCAACTTTGGCCTTCTTGGCGCCACCTTCGTTGCCGGGTTGCTCAACGACTAGCACCTCTTTGCCTTTCTTCTTCCTGTTCCGCCGCCGTTTTTTCTTTGCCGGGGCAATATCCTCACTGTTAGATCCTTCTGCTCCCGTCTTCTCTCCGGGGAGTCTCCTCCCTTCCTCAGCGCGTGCACACTTGTCGGCCAGGGCATATAGCTCACTGACGTCTCTGATCCTGCACATCGCCATCTCCTCCCGCATCCTGCGGTTACGCACGTTCTGATGAAACGCGCTGATGACCACGGCGGGGTGGACGTCTGGGATGTTGTACTGTACACGGCTGAACCTCTGAATATACTTGCGCAGGGGCTCTCCTTCCTTCTGGACGAGCAGATGAAGATCACTCTCTTGGCCATGAGGTTTGTGGCCGCCTGTGAAGGCGCCGACAAACTGATGGCATAGATCAGCCCAGGAGGATATGGAGTTGTCCGGCAAGTGCATGAGCCAGGACCTGACGTTGGGCTTGAGCACCAATGGGAAGTAGTTGGCAAGGATCTTATCGTCCCGCCCCCCAGCAGCCTGCACCGCAATGGTGTAGATGCTAAGGAACTCCGACGGATGCGACTTGCCGTCGTACTTCTCTGGTACATCTGGTTTGAAATTCTTCGTACTGGGCCACTGGACTTGCCGCAGCTCACGAGTGAATGCAAGGCAACCTACCGCGTACGGCAAGTCGCCTGGTTCCCCTGGCGCATGCATGTCAACAGAGGGCCCAGCGCGCTGGTCTGATTGACGCCGCGCTTCTCTCCGGCACTCGATGCGAGTACGAGCGTCTTCTTGTTGTCGTTCTTGAAGAACTTGGCGCTGATCGCGACGAGCTCGCGGATCTGACGACGCGGTGGAGTCGCTGTCGAGGTGGACCCGGCGAGTCGGCGATCTTGGCCTTCGGGGTGGAGAGTGCATAGTAGTTGCACCCCCACCAGTCTTGTCGTCTCTGGCTCGTGCCTGGCTGGCTTGCCGCGGCTGAGACGTGCTCGGTTGCCATGGAGTGTCGCCGTTGGCGAAGCCGATGAGACTCTGGATAGTGGCCCTCCAGTCGTCGATCTTGTCCGCCGCTGGAGGGTAGTCTAGGGCAGCTGAGCTCGCGCCAGAGCTTCTGCTGCGGTGGCGGGTGGCGGTGGCGAACGGTGCGAGGAGCGGGATATGCTCGGACTTCTAACTACGTTAGAAGGAGCAGTATCTCGTCCAGGCGACCGTGTCTCGCTCGCGCAGCAGGTTGACGTGCATGGTGGTCCTGAGCGCTCCGAGATCCACCAGCTCGATCTTGATCTAGCGAACGCATGGTACCGTGAGTACCATGACGCTGCCAGTCCCGCGCCACCTGAGATGGGCGCGGTGCATGCACGGACGCCGAGTTCTTGGAGTGCGCCCAGTCATTGTGGGAGCCGGCTACGCTGCCGATGGGCAGCGCAGCCTTGTCCTGGGACCTGGCAGCACCGTGAGTTCCCTCGTCGACGCGTGTCCTTCCGACGGCGCCTGCCCCACCAACCGTTTGCTCCGGCGGTGGCTGGCTCGGCGCGGACGGAGCAGCTGCCTCCGAAACTTTCTTCTTCGGCGGCATGTTGATGAAGATGATGGAGATCTAGCTCGCGAGAACGCCGGATCTGGTTCACACAACTTCGACGCACCCCTACCTGGCGCGCCAAAGATGCCGGGGTACTGATCCATGGGCACCTATGGGACCGGCGGGCCGGGTCCCTTTCGGTTCGGCAGGGGCGGAGATCGTGCAAAGAGCAAATCGAGGCGAGGCACGCGAGCGATTTTCCCAGGTTCGGGCCGCACGGATGCGTAAAACCCTACTCTTGCTTTGTGGTTTTCTGCTTTGTGGTTTTGTATTGATTTCTAGCTCGGGAGCGCGGAGTGCTACAGTACACACCAGCGGCTAGCAAGACCGAGCGTGAGTGTTCGAACTGGCTATCCCCCCTCTACATTGCACACGGGCCTCCTTTTATATGCTCAAGGGGCTACCGACAGGTGGCAATAGAGGTAAAGGGCAAAAATGGAAAGGTGCTGAGGTAGGCACAACTACCTGCTACAGTGTATCATACCTAACCCTGACGGCAGGGGACAAGGGTCTTAAATGCCCGTCTGTGTCGCCTAAACAGTGCGAAAAGGGACCGCCAGGGACGCCACCGTTCGCCACGATGGCGATCTTGTCAGCGCCGCTTGCCACCGCACGTCCCTAGCTGCACAGCCTTCCGCCACGTACGCCTGGAAGGGCCCCAGAGCGACACGTTGGTGGATGTGCTGGAGCGCGGGCGCGGAGAGGTGTTGCTTGCCACGGCAAGCGCCTTGCCGCGGTCGTTGTCTTGTCGCTCACCGGGTCTTGCCGGAACGCGTGGTGCGCCGTGGCAAGTTCCTTGAAATGCCTTGAGTGGCCTTCCCGGCAAGATCCTCTTGCCGGGGTCTTGTCTTCTTGACTTGGACACTTTGTTCTTGAATGGCTCCAAAGGAACCACGGAGGATCTTGGCGGTCACCCGGCAAGCCTTGCCGCAGGATGCTGCGACTGTCCGTGCACAAGTTCAGGATACTAGGGTACCCCTACTCTAGTACACCGACAGGAGCCCACCAACATGGGGGAAAGCTGCGGTGGCCCCGCGGCGAGGCGGTGGTGCCAACGACGTGGGAGGTGGCGCTTTGCGGGGAGGTGTGTGGGCGCAGACTGCTGACAGGGGCACCGGAACTGGTGGTGGCGGCGACGGGGTGGGACTCGCGAGGGCTTGCTGTCGATGGGGGTGGAAGAGAGTTGCCTATGTGCCACCGACTGGAGGGCCAGATAAAGGAGTAGGCGGGCGTCGTGTGCCTCTGCTACGCGTCTGCGCCAATACAAGTGAGGCTCAAATTTGAAACAGGAATGGATCATCCGATGGACGAAAAGTGAACGCATGTTTGTTTGAATCGGCGTGTTGGGCCGACGTTTCTGTCCCCGACGAGCCAAACAAATATGCAGGGACAAAATGGGTCAGCTTGTTAGAGTTGCTCTTTTTTTTTCTTTGCTGCATTATTCTGCCATAGCGCGTGCAGCTGCATGAATGACTGTCTACCTTGCCGGCGAGGATTTTGCTAAGCTTGGACGAGAAGACTACATATACATGGACCGGTCAACCAAGCACACAGTCTATGGAGCAACATGCAACAAAGAAGAAGAAAACGTGTGACACAAGCTAGTTTGGTTTTTCTTTTAACACAGCTAGTTTCGTATCTTTATAGTGTTGACAGAAGAAATGCCAAATGCAGATTAGGAAAGAAACATGTAGAGTGACCAGAGGAGCATACTCGAATGGGACTCACAGAAATTGAATCGACCAAGCCCGAGTAGCAGCTCATCATCAGCAAAGGTGAGCTCCTCTACATCTTGTTCCCTGTTTTTTTTTGACACGTGTATTACCCTGATGAATGCTTCTGTATGATGTTGATTTTAGTTGCGGTATATCTACTAGATGTATATTACTACTCCCTCTGTAAACAAATATAAGAGCGTTTAGATCATTACTTTAGTGATCTAAACGCTCTTATATTTGTTTACGGAGGGAGTAGATGTTTATTTCAGGCTACGAGATGATGTTGATTTTTTTGCAGTAGCCTGCTACAACTATTTCATACAAAGGTTACTAGATGATGTTGATTTTTTGCTTGTGTACAGTTGTAGTAGCCTCCGAATGCTGTAGTATACTACTAGATGTCTATTTGATAGAACATAATAATGATTTTTTGTATTAACACCGAGGTTCACTACTGCAGGATGCTGCTAACGCGACACTACGATCAGAGACCCTTCGAGAAACTATGTGCGATGCAGTAATCGCAAACGGTGGTGTATGAAAATCGTCAAAAAAGATGCAAAACATTTGCGATGGAGGATGCATCAAACACGGTTCAGATTTTAGTTGCGTGTGCGATTCAGGCCACATGGTTAACTCGTTGAACTGTTTGCAATGAGGCAGAACAACAGAAACGGGCAACCATATCAATGTGTGTGCGATATACGGCATACAGTTCACTCTGATGAACCGTTTGCTATTAGGGAGTGCAACATAAACAGTTAGTCATATCAAGGTGTGTGTGATATAGGGCATACGGTTCACTCGGACGAACTATTTTCGATTAGCGAACACAACAGAAACGGTTCAACTTAACAAGATGTGTGTGATACGTGGCAAACAGCTGACTCAGATGAACTGTTTGCGATGAGAATTTACAACACAGACGGTTAATACAGTTAGTTCATGTGCGATTCTGTGTGTACAAAAAAACTTTGAAAAATGCAAACTAGTTGCTTGCGGTGTCTAGGAGTATCGCACACGATGCGTCTGCGAGTACTCGTGTGCGATGATTGGTAAGTTACACATGCGTCTGCGAGTACACGGCCGCAAGGGTGCTATGCTGATCATGGAGTCCGAGAAGACCATTATCGGAAGGCCGCCAGCTCAGCCTTTTAGCTTATATTTTATTATAATTGTATGCATATGTAGGTCGTGAGTGTACTGGGCCTTGCCGCATTTGGCATTTTAAATTATACTGAATATGTAAGACAATTATTAAGAATTATTAATAGCTGCTATTGTAACTTTGCCTCAACGGCGAGCAGAGCACACGCAGGGACACCAAAGCGGAGCGCGCCGCGACCGCCTCAACGACGAGCAACCACACGGTCAACCTTCTGCTATCAATAAATTTTGACCTTGTTTCTCGTCACATTGTTGATTACAACGCAATAAGTAACTGCAAATATGTTCACACCTCTCAAACTAATATGTGTTCACACTAAGCACCGGGCTATAAAAACTACCCACTAGAAAATTACTTCACAATTCCTCTCCTCATCACCCACAAAGCTGGTTTTCTCTATCAAGTCATTCCGCCATGATCGGTAGGAGGAGTTTAGGGTGGACATATAACCAGGCAGCAAAGACCAAGGCCGCGGAAGCACTAGAGAGGTCCCGCCACGAAGCTGCAGCCGCAATAGAGATGTCCGGGTTCGCCGTGGAGCCCTCGAACGAGCTCTCACGGGCACGCGAGGGCTCCCACAAGCGCATTCGCAGGGTCGGCCATCGCGATGAGCCGGCGTTCCTCAAGTACTTCGCCGGTGACGACAACATTCTCGCTGGCATCACTACACAGCAGGAGCTGGTCGACGACTTGATGAAGCTGCTCAAGATCAGCGATGCCTCGGCTGACAAGGCAACCGGCCTTGTCGAGAAACTCATGGATGACAATGCGAAGCTCCTCAAGTTGGTCACTGAGAAGGAGGAGGAGGCCGCCGGATGGAAGATGCTGCATGAGCAGAGCAGTGCCTCGAAGATGACACTGAAAGCGGTCATCGAGGAACTGGTGGGTTGAGGAAGCTCCGGATTGAGCGCGAGCAGGAGGTGGAGGAATCTGTGGCTGCTTTCAAGCAAAGTCGTGAGGAATTGAAGAAGGATCCGGAGGATTTCGCCCCCCGGCGATCCATCGACGAGTAGAGACAGTAGCGACCCAGATCGTTGTCTGCAATTTCCTTCTTCTCTTGCCCCCGTGTCTTCCGGGCTTTGCCGCATGTGGCATTTTCAATTATCCAGAATATGTAAGACAATTATTATGTGTGTCATTGTAAATTTGTCGACGTATTATCCTTTGCCATTTTATTTGTGGTCATAATATTCGTTGCCCTATGTGGCAATTTAAGTTAGGGCAGAATACTACTTGAAAACACGAACAAAGCAAATGCTGCCATGGGATCACAAGTAAGCACCCTTCGTCCAGGTGCTTTAATTAACCCATTACTGGAGAAGTTGTGAGCGAGGCGGGCGGCGGCTGGTGCATGGATGTCAAAGAGCTCGCTTCTCGGTGAGCATGGGCGGCCTTGCTGCTCGCACGTGTCCCGTTGAGCCCGCGAGGTGGACGGGATGCACACGTCCCGTCGAGCCTGCGCGGCAGACTGCTCACACGCGTCCCGTCGAAGCTGCACATCAGACTTCTCGCGCTCGTCCCGTCTAATCAAACAGCTGCACACACACCACCGAGTATGGTTAAATTTCGACACGGTAAATATAATACAATCGTTTGCGATATTAATGTGTCAGTTTTTTTAAAAAGGACTTCGTTGGCTACTAATGTGTGCACCTCTTCTCAAACTGGACGATTTTTCTTACCACAACATATATGTGCCATGTCATGAACCCATGCCAAGTTTCATATTTTTTGGGTGACTTTTTTATTTACTGGGATTTAAAAACCGAGATTCTCATTGTTTCAGGACGACGACAAGTTTGTAGTTCAGTTTCATTCCTTAAACGAGACCTAAACATGCACCCAATGACACATGTACGATTTCCCACCCATTTTACTTCACTGGAGCATGTGGTTGTAGTTCAAATTTGAATTATGAACTACATTAAATGATAGAAAACTTAGTAATTAGTAATATATATACAATGGCCAAACGAACCCTGAACAGTTTCAAATTTCAGCCCGACACTCATGTTATTCTATGTTGCCTGTAGAAAACAAAGTTCAAGGTGAGAAGAGGCATCAATTATCGTTTCGCCCACAAGAGGGGCATGTTTCCCTACCGGAACCATGAGGGTTGCGACAAGCTCTGGTTTGTAAACTGCTTGTAATATAGCTTCGCCCAAATTGGACAATTATATATATCATGTAGTGACACCATACCAAGTTTCACGATTTCCTGGTGAGTTTTGGATTTACAGACATTTAAAAACTGAGATTCGCAATGTTTGTGGCCAGACCAAGATGGCGAGATGGTTGAATTCGTTCCCATTCGTTCCGTGGGACCTAAACATGCACCCCAAGGAAACATGTACATTTTTCTAACCATTTTGGTGCACTGGAGCATGTATTTGTAGTTCCGATTTGAATGATGGATGTTAAATGCCTAGAAAACTCAATTAATGAATAAAAAAGGTCAAACGAACCGTGAATAATTTCAAAGTTCAGCCCGAATCTCCAGTTGTTCCATGTCGCGTGTAGAAGAAAATATGAGGCTAGAAGAGGGAGTGATTATCGTTTGGCCCACAAGGGGACACGTTTCCTTATCGAAAATACGAGGGTTCTTGCGACAGGCTCCAATTTGTAAGAGGTTTGTAATAAATCATGGCCCAAATTTGCAATGTTTTTACCACGACATATATGTGACATGACATGACACCTTGCCACCTTTGATGACTTTCTGGTGAGTTTAGGATTTATGGGGACTTAAAAACCGAGATTCGAAATGTTTGAGGAAGAGCCAGGACACCGGTATAGTTGTAACTCGTTCCCATTCCTGGCATGAGACCTAAACATGCACCCAAGGACACATGTATAATTTTTCTAGCCATTTTGGTGAACTGGAGCATGTATTTGTAGTTCATATTTGAATTATGGACATTAAATGCCTTGGAAACTCAATTAGTGTATAAAAAGGCCAAACGAATCCTGAACAAGTTTAAATTTCAGAACGGATATCCTGTGGTTCCATGTTGCCCATGGAAGAAAATACAAGGCGAAAAGAGGCAGTGATTACGTTTCGCCCACAAGGGGAACACGTTTCCCTATCAGAACCACGAGGCTTCTTTGAGAGAAGCTCTAGTTTTTGTAAGAGGTTTGTAATAAAGCTTGGCCCAAATTGGACAATGTTTTTACCACGACATATATGTGCCATGACGTGACACCATACCACATTTGATGACTTTCTGGTGAGTTTAAGATTTATGGGGACTTAAAAACCAAGATTCGAAATGTTTGAGTACGATCCATGACACCAGTACGGTTGTAATTTGTTCCCATTCCTGGCATGGGACCTAAACATGCACCCAAGGACACATGCATAATATTTCTAGCCATTTTGGTGAACTGGAGCATGTATTTGTAGTTCAGATTTGAATTATGGACATTAAATGCTTAGGAAACTCAATTAGTGTACAGAAAGGCCAAACGAACCCTGAATAAGTTTAAATTTCAGCACAAATATCCTATCGTTCCATGTTGCCCATAGAAGAAAATACAAGGTGAAAAGAGGTAGTGATTACGTTTCGCCCACAAGGGGGACACATTTCCCTATCGGAACCACGAGACTTCTTTGAGAGAAGCTCCGGTTTGTAAGAGGCTTGTAATAAAACTTGCGCCACAATGGACGGAAAAAATTCCTCGACATATAAGTGCGATGTCGTGGCACCATGGCAGGTTTCACGATTGTCAGCTTAGTTTTGGATTTACGGGGATTTAAAAACCGAGATTCTTCTCACGAAATGTTTTCAAATAGCACATGGTACACTCACGAAAGACGATATTCAATGAAAACTTCATGGAAACCATATTTTAAAGTTTCATAAAAAATTGAAAAAAATGTGGGATGTTAAAAAGCTGATGTTTTATTGCGACACAAAATTTCAAGTTGAAAACATTACGGGATGTGAGCTATGAAAAAGACAAATTCCGCCCTCAATAGTGACATTACTATTCAGCACTATTCAACACTGATTTTGTCTTTTTCATAGCTCACATCTCTTAATGTGTTTCAACTTGAAATTTTGTGTGCCAATAAAACATCATCGTCTTAACATCCCGTATTTTTTTGAAACTTCAAAACATCTTTTTCTCGTGGTTTTCATCGGTTTCCACCGAATGATGGTTTCTGTATGATATTCCCCCTACCAGCCGCGCGATCTGAGTCCTGCGTTCTGACTGGCCAGAACCCAAACTCCACGGATCGTACATGTGCACCATTGGATGCTCCCAGATCGAACGGCAACCCTGAGCCCTTTCGACAACACATGCAATACATGGGTAAGCACTGTGCGCATGCGTCGTGTAGCTCGCGCTTCCTTCTCTACTAGGTTTTCACTCAAAACAGGCTACCGTTTCTCGCCACTCCTCTCATCTGTTTCCCGCCTCTTCCCCCAGATATGCATGATGTAGATGTTCGTTTAATTCTTATAGTTCATCTCATCCAAAATCAATTAGTTTTGTAAAAAAACTATTTTCAGATTCATGGAATTGTGCATTGCATAGGTAAAAACAAATAGTGACAATTCATTTAGAAAAAAAGGTTTGGGCAATTATAAGATATGGAAGATTCTAGAGAACAAAGGAGAAGTGCTTGTGTTTAGATGTTTGTGCATTATGCTTAAGTTCAACCATGGAGTCTTCTAGATTGTACATGTGGCAGAATCTGGTGGAATGTAGATGATATCCAATGGCCAGTAGTGCTCGGATTTGCCATCTCTGTACCGTCGGATTGGCTTCATCCAACGAGCAAATTTCATAGTTATTCGCACACTATATATGTGTATCGATGTATAGATGTGTGTGTGTGTGTGTGTCACATGCTAGACAAAATAAAGTTTGAGCGCATGCGTGGGACGATCCCCCCCGGCTGCCGCCTCGAAGTTGGGAAACTGACATCATAGGTATTGAAACAGGCTTGGAGTCGTGTACAGTGTCCGCTTTGTAATGTACTTGGTGTGGCCCATCGAAGTTGTGCATTTGGGATTTAAACACATCATACACCATCGTACCCATACATATTTTCGGGCCGCGTGCAGTGTATATGGGGTCTTCTGATCGACCACGTCTCCCTTGTGCGGTTTTTTGTGACGACACGGGTATATGTGGGCTCCCCGAGTGTATATATCATCCCTTTGACCGATAATGAGGGGTATGTGTTTTCCATGAATGGATTCCTCCTAATTCATGTTAGGGCCGGTCACCGTCAAACGTTGGTCAACCAAAACTCGAGCTCATGCGTTGTCAGGATTCCCTCCGAGATGCTCGGATTGCTGGGTTCGACCTACATCAAACCCTGCGTACGTATCTCGTCCTTAACTACCTTGCCTTCATGGTTGTTGTCTGTATCGAGAGGTAGGAACCACATCTAAATTGTACATTATTCTATATTGAAAACACACATCACCCCTTCCCAACGTACATCATTTTGGGCCGCATGCAAGAGGTGCTGGTTTTGTGGTCCCTCTCATGCGATGTTTATGATGGTTCAATCTATTGGCCCAAGCAGTTTATCGACAACAACAACTGTCATTTGACCAAACGAAAGATGCATTGGTCCGTATTATGGTAGGTCATGTCGACATGCATGTATGACCAAAGTACCGATCATTACATGCCTCCGCCCCGCTGACACAAAGTGGGAGGTGGTGGGCCAAGCATCCTAGCTAGGTACGACATTATGTCATTATATATATCCTAGCTAGGTGGTTGTTAGGGTGCTTTTGGGTTTGCGAGGCAGGTGCCACCAAAGTTATGCATTGTGTATTTAAAGTTTTAAACATCCCCAATATTCGTACATATATTTGGCCACTTCCAGGTGGTTCTTGACTTCTGGCCCCTCTCATCGATCTTCAATGGCGCGCCCAACCGTGGGCCCGCGGGGTCAAAGTTGTGCATTGGAATTTTGAACATCACATACCACCCTTTTCACTCATATATATTTGGGCCACATGCGGGTGTGGCTGTCTTTTGACCCTCCCTAACGTTATATTTTGCTCCAGAGACTCTGATGATCCTCAATTGACACGGGGTATAATATCTGAACCGTGTGTGATACAAGTGTGATGTGAATCACCATGACCGCGCAAGCGCGAGCAAATTAAGATGGAGGTACTCGCTCAACCGTGTGCGATGCAAGTGCGCTGAAATCACCACGACCGCGCAAGCGCGAGCAAAGGGTGGCGGTACTGGCTTAACCTTGTGCGATTCAAGTGCGTTGTAAAACCACCACCTGTGGAAGCTAAAGGCAGGTAAGTTTATTTGGAAATTCGGACGAACCGTGTGCGGTAGACCAACTAGCTAGAAATATAAAAAACAAACTACCCACCTTGAGCGTTGCAAAAATCAGCGGATCCGCGCCACTTTTCCTTATTATCATACACGCATATTGTTATTGGACCGTGCGCGACCTTGGGCACTCCCACCCTGCATCAATTCCTTTACCCAATTTTTAGTAGCTGCCGTACTTCAACCATCGCCCATACTCCTCTAGCACCGACCTTATAGTAAAATTTTAGCAGCCGAGGCATTTGAACCGTCGCCCTCCCTCGTCCACCACCATCTCCACCCACCATTACTAAATTTTTCAGTAGCCGCGGCTTATCCTCAAACACCCCCCTCCATAGTCCCCCACCCGGCCCCTCCCCCTTCGAACCCTAGCTTGCCGTCGCCAACCCTGCCGGTCTGCCCGTTCCTCCTAGCTTAGATAATAAAGTTCAGGTTATCCAGCGATTCCCATACCGTCGCCCCACTCCCCTGAGTTTTTTTAGATGAGACCTGCGGTGTCCCTCCCTGCCAGATCCACATCCCCTGCTCTAGAATGTCGCAACCTAAGCTCGACCACGTATCCCGGGGAGCCCGACGAGCATTCGGCCAAGAAGAGGTTTATCATGGCCTCTCTGGCGGACATTGGCGAGGTGGCCGCCGTTCGCCCCGACTTGTTGATCCCGGAGCAACACGTCGCCGCGGAAGCCGGCGAAGACGTTGACTACTTTGCCATGCCGAAGGCTTCATGTCAGTGGGCTAGCATATTACTGTATCTCGGGAAAGCTGGCTACGACATCAAGCTCGTCCACACCGACGGCTTCACATGGGCCATGTCACAGGTTAAGTGGTTCATCCCCAACCCCTTTGGTTCAACCGTCGTCGATCTCTTCGACGGCCTGATACGTCTCCAACGTATCTATAATTTTTGATTGCTCCATGCTATATTATCTTCTGTTTTGGATGTTTATGGGTTTTATTATACACTTTTATATTATTTTTGGGACTAACCTATTAACCCAGAGCCCAGTGCCAGTTTCTGTTTTTTCCTTGTTTTAGAGTATCGCAGAAAAGGAAAATCAAACGGAATCCAATTGACCTGAAACCTCATGAAACTTATTTTTGGAAGGAAAGCAACCCGGGAGACTTGGAGTCCACGTCAAGGAAGCTTCGAGGAAGCCATGAGGTAGGGGGGCGCGCCCACCCCCTGGGTGCGCCCTCCACCCTCGTGGGCCCCTCGTGCCCCCCCTGATGTACTTCTTCCCCCTATATATCTCCATATACCCTAAAACGATCGGGGAGCACAATAGATCGGGAGTTCCGCCACCAGAAGCCTCTGTAGCCACCAAAAGCCAATCTAGACCCGTTTTGGCACCATGCCGAAGGGGGCAATCCCTCTCCGGTGGCCATCTTCATCATCTCGGTGCTCTCCATGACGAGGAGGGAGTAGTTCCCCCTCGGGGCTGAGGGTATGTACCAGTAGCTATGTGTTTGATCTCTCTCTCTCTCTCTCTCTCGTGTTCTTGAGGTGATACGATCTTGATGTATCGCGAGCTTTGCTATTATAGTTGGATCTCATGATGTTTTCTCCCCCCTCTACTCTCTTGTAATGGATTGAGTTTGCCCTTTGAAGTTATCTTATCGGATTGAGTCTTTAAAGATTTGAGAACACTTGATGTATGTCTTGCCGTGCGTATCTGTGGTAACAATGGGATATCACGTGATTCACTTGATGTATGTTTTGGTGATCAACTTGCGGGTTCCGCCCATGAACCTATGCATAGGGGTTGGCACACGTTTTTGTCGTGATTCTCCGGTAGAAACTTTGGGGCACTCTTTGAGGTTCTATGTGTTGGTTGAATAGATGAATCTGAGATTGTGTGATGCGTATCGTATAATCATACCCACGGATACTTGAGGTGGCATTGGAGTATCTCGGTGACATTAGGGTTTTGGTTGATTTGTGTCTTAAGGTGTTATTCTAGTATGAACTGTAGGGCTGTTTGTGACACTTATAGGAATAGCCCAACGAATTGATTGGAAAGAATAACTTTGAGGTGGTTTCATACCCTACCATAATCTCTTTGTTCGTTCTCCGCTATTAGTGACTTTGGAGTGACTCTTTGTTGCATGTTGAGGGATAGTTATGTGATCCAATTATGTTATTATTGTTGAGGGAACTTGCACTAGGGAAAGTATGAACCCTAGGCCATGTTTCAACGCATTGCAATACCATTTGTGCTCACTTTTATCATTAGTTACCTTGCTGTTTTTATATTTTCAGATTACAAAAACCTTTATCTACCATCCATATTACACCTGTATCACCATCTCTTCGCCGAACTAGTGCACCTATACAATTTACCATTGTATTGGGTGTGTTGGGGACACAGGAGACTCTTTGTTATTTGGTTGCAGGTTTGCTTGAGAGAGACCATCTTCATCCTACGCCTCCTACGGATTGATAAACCTTAGGTCATCCACTTGAGGGAAATTTGCCACTGTCCTACAAACCTCTACACCTGGAGGCCCAACAATGTCTACAAGAAGAAGGTTGTGTAGTAGACATCACGGCCCTGCCGTTGATCTCCTCCGCCAAGCGGTCAAGGATTTGCGAGATTTATACGCCACTGAGCCCATTTTGTCACTTCTGAAGGACACGTTCTATGACGGCGGCTTGGGATCCTCAATTGCCAAGTCAGATCTCATCGACCACGACCACGAGGAGGGCACCCACGAAGGTTCTTCCAAGGTGAAACAGCCCATCCGTGACATCAGAGAGCGCACCATGGGTCCGTGCTCTTCCAACTGGAAGGATCCCGTCGATGAAATGTGAGGCAACATTCTATCAGCAAATATTACCTTTTCTAGCTTCCCAACCTGTACCCTTTATTGTAGTAGCATTTGCCTTGCGGTGCTTTAACTGTGCCGTGTTTAATTATTTCAGTTATGCAAAAATGTATTGTTCAATAGGTCTATGTGATGTTTAAGTATGAATTGTCCACTTTAGTTTCATGAATGGCTATATTTGGTTGTTTATAGTGAGTAGATTCCTTGTTTATCTGTATTTGGTTGTTAGGTTGGTTGTAGTGAGCATTTTTTCAATTATCGAGCAGATGCCTTGTTTATCTGTATTTGGTTCTTAGTTTGGTTGCAGTGAGTATTTATCCAGTTATCAAGAAGATGCCTTGTTTATCTGTATTTGGTTGATAGGTTGCTTTTTTTAGCATTTGTCCAGTTATCAAGCAGATGCCTTGTTTATCTGTATTTGGTTGTTAGGTTGCTTTTTTAGCATTTCTCCAGTTATCAAGCAGATGCCTTGTTTATCTTTATCTGCTTGTTAGGTTGATTGCAGTGAGCATTTGTCCAGTTTTCAAGCATATGCCCTGTTTATATGTATTTGCTTGTTAGGTTGGTTGCAGTGAGACTCTGTCCAGTTTTCAATGGCTATATTTGGTTGTTATACTGGTCATTTATGCCTTGTTTATTTCAGCATTCACAATGTGTGGTTCATTATGTGCAAGTCGGAACTATGCCGCTCGACTACATCAATACCAGTTTGAACGGCTATATTTGGTTCCAGTTATTCCTGGTGTAGTTAACACATGCCCTTTATTTTCAGTTTTACACATTTATCCAGTGTGATGTTTAAGCATTACCTACGTTCTATTCATTTTCAACAATACTAGTTTGAATTGCAATATTTGATGGCTGTTAAGCCTGCTGTCGGTAACATTGTCTTCCATTTTATATCTGCTTTAATAGCATGCTGAAACCAACACATTCAAGCTATCACTTGGAGATGATGTTGTTTACCTTTGCTATATTTGTTTGATGTTAAGATTGATGTACTTATCATGCCTTTCCACTACTTATGCAGGACAACAACGGGAGTGGACACCATTTTCCGCTGAGGTTAGCTTCATCCCTCGGCTTGTACTCCCCTGTCGTTCCATAATGTAGTGCATATAGATCCAAGCCTGGACACTAGTTAGCTTCTAATATTGACTTGTTGCTTGTAGGTACATATGCCCTTGGCAAGGATCCACGCATCGACCCTTTTTGCGTATGGGGCAATAAGATATTGATGTACAAGCATCAAGTGAGGAAACTGATAAGGATTATTAGCAAAAAGATATGAATGGTGGCAAGCAAATTATTTGTTTATGCTCTATCCAACACAACAGTGAGCTGTAGGATGGTAACTACAAACTCTACAGCCTTCTCTTTTTACTGCTCATAATGAGTTGTTAGACAACAATGTCTGAATCTTTTTTGTTCCCAGTGGTTCCCGAAGTAGTTCACTCAAGATTACCTCGCAAAGTACATGATTGGTGGACACGCAATGAAGGTTAAAGTATTTCATCCAGACTACAATGAGCATCGAGAAGTCCTAATGAAGATAGTGAAGGATGGACGGGCTGCCATCACAAGGGGTGGCCTAGAGTCGTGCGTGCCTTACGCATGAAGGAGGGCGCAATATGGGCATTCTACTTCACCTTCTCCAGCAACCAGAATGTCTTTCACATCTCCCTTTATAGTATTTAGTACAACTGTGTTTCATCATTCTTTACTTGGTGCTTCTGCAGTTCTTTAGTATATGTACCTGTGCATTGAATTATGGATTCATGGTTGAACCTATATTTGTAATAAACATGGTTGGATATGAAATAAGTGATTGCCTACTTTCAAATTCATAACATGTGATTTTTAAATTAGGGATTAATTGGATTAAATAGGGATTACACTGCACACAGTTTGCAAAAGCGAAACGTCTACGATATACGTGGAGATTAGAAACATTTCTAGGATCCACTACGTGTGCGATCAATCTCCACTGCGCACACGACTTTCTCTTAAAAACTGTTTGCGGTAGGCCACCTTGCGCAAACGTTTATCACATAAAAAGTGTGTGTGATGGACAGCCTTTGCCACACAGTTTCTTTCTACGCACCGTGTGTGATGTATTCAATGACGCAATCGATAAAATTATTAATATCGTGTGCAATGGCAACGCTATCACAAAGATTTAGCGGGAAAAATTGTGTGTGATGTACCTGTGAACGAAAATGTTTTTCTTGGAGCGACTATGTGGGATGTACATACGAACGGAAACGTTTAGCGGGGACTGACTATGTGGGATGTACTTGCGACCGAAAACAATTTCGCCGTATAATTGTATTTTTTAGCTCTACTGTACATATTTCCGTATTTGAGCACTCGCCGGTCGCACACGACCTCATTTTGCCGAACGTGTGTGCCAGGAGGGCATATCCCCGACAATTTCTGGGTCGTGTGGGAAGGACCCCCCTATCGCCCACACTCACTTGGTGACGGTTCCAGATGCCGTCGCGGAAAGGGATTTTAAACCGTTTGTTTAGGACCGACGCGCACCAGTGGTTGTTTCATTGCAGAGGAATGCAACTCTTTGTTTTTCCTTCATATTAATTACTGCAATTCTTTTGTATTGGCATGATGAAAAATAGATGGAAGCACAATGGGATATCCTTTAATAAAAACAAGAATACTATCCAAGGGCATTACAAACTTTTTGCTCGCTATATAGCACAGATAAACTGAAAAATAGGCACTGAAAATAACTAGTTGACTTGTTATCTGGTGCTTATTTTCATTGGATAGCTCAAAATAACTAGCACTAAGCTCCCGGGTAGTAGATGGGGCATTGTCATGTGTCGAGGCTTTGTCGGCGTGTGGCCTGCCGCACCGGGATTAGACTCCTCCTCTGATTCTTTCTCAACGGCCTTTAGGATCGAATTCTTCTTCAAAATCTATTTCTTTTCCCATGAATGCACGGGCTATGCTAGAAATACTCTTTTTGTGTGATGAAGACTTTGGGTATTTCTTCTTCTTCTTCTTGTGAGAACTATCATCCTTGCTCCTCCTCCTCCTCCTCCTCCTCTTCTTCGTGAACTTGTTGAATTTCCTCAGAGAGGGTAATTGCTAATATATTGGTCAGGCTTCTTACATTTGTGGCAAGTTCTCTTCTTATAGTCCTGAAAAAGTTCCTTCAGTTTTCTTCGAGTCATAAGACTTGCCAAAGCCGTTCTTCTTCGTGAACTTGTTGAATTTCCTCACAAGCATTGCAAGCTCTTTGCAAATTTCTTCGGGGCCACTAGAATTGCTTGGAGAAGACTCAAGATTCACTACAAAAATAGACATATCCGTGACATTTTGGGCCAAAAGAATTTTTTTCTTGTCATGCTTATGACACTTCTATAACGATAATTGGGACAAAAGCATGTATCATCGTAGATGTGGTGGGCTCCTATTTCTATGACAAAAAATCATGACAAAAAATGGGCTTTTCATCCTAGGCGGGCCGGGGATGCACCTGCATGACATTCTTTGGGCCGCCCATGACGGAAAAAATCACGGTAGAAGCGAGGGTGAGGCAAATATTGGGGAGTTTCCGGTTACAGTGGGTGGTCGTGTAGAGACACAACCTCAGACGGTCAAGTCTCTGTGCTTAAGTGTCATCCCTGGATCAGTATGCTGACACACACAGTACTCGAGGATTTATAACAGAGGTAAATCACATGTATAAAGTAACGTAAATACTATTACCTCAATCCAAATAGCGGAAGTAACAACAAGGTTGTGGATTCCCATCAACACCAACGGCAAAGTTGAGTGTAGAAATTGTAACACTAACGTATCACCTACTCGTCGTAAGATTCCTGCAACAAGAGACGTTGCAGCCACAAATGGTCAGTACATTGAATGTACTGGAAAATTCACACCATAGAGCAATGATGAATAATGGCTATCACTACATGCATATTTGGCTGGTGGAAAGCTCTAAGTTTATTTTTGCATAAAGCCAATTTTTCCCTACTGTAAAGAATATATTTTATTTAAGTACAAAGTTGGTTGAAAAACATTGAGAATGGTAAATCCCCATCTCAATCCGAATTAAAAAATTAACAACCCAACAAATTAATTAAGTACCGTGATGAGATCAACATGATAATTCAAGAACCAGATACTCAAGATGTCCATAACCGGGGACACGGCTAATCATGATTAGTTTGTACACTCTGCATAGGTTTGCACACTTTTCCCCACAAGACTCGATCTCCTCCGTTGGATTTCTCGCACTACATGGTGTTTGAGGAAAAGGATGATCGAGACACAGTCTTTCAGAAGCATTAACTCTAACCCCGGGTAGACAGTACCAACCTACATCCCGTACATCTGCTAGCCTACCACTGGAAGAGGTCATGCAACTTAGTGCACTATGCTAGAGCCCATAATAGCTTGTGGCTGCACACGGAAGTTTCAAGCATGAATAATCTTGTGATCCCTTTGAGCCTCGGTGGCGGACCACAGGAGGATCGCACGGTATAACCCCGGGATCTCCTAGGACAACACTGGTATAACCCGAGGTGCCCACAAGCAATCCACCCAGATGTGTATTAAAGTTGCCACCTTAAGTTGAACTATTAATTAACAAACTCACATCTGTCATGGATACTCTCAAACCCAAACCACGTCGATGAGTGTAGCATAGCAGTATAAGCATAACGTAGCAGTAACTCCCAAGGTTTGAATGCAGGACAATAGGTTCCTACCTCATCAACTATTTCCCAATACCCACATGTTATCAAATCCTAACCATGCAATGTTTGAGAGTTGAAAGTAATGCATAAAAACTGGGTATGAAAAGAGTATGATCAAAGTGTGAACTTGCCTCGTACTGTTGATGAAAATGGTTCGCACTCATAACTCCTGATAGTTCTACTCATCACACTTCAGTCAATCTATCGTAAGCAAACAATAGTAAGCACACATAAGCAATCACTTAAAAGAATCGAAGAACAGAACTCAGAAAACTTCAAAAACAAGCAATTAACTCTTGCAACAGAAAACAATTTCTAACAATACCAAAATTAAGTGAGTTTGGCCTTATCAGAAAGTTTAGGTCAAGAGCTTCGATTTGCAAAAAGAATCAACTCAATCGGAGTTACGAAACTCAAGTTATGATCAAAAAAAGTTTGAATATGAATCTGAACAAATTTTGAAATTTGAAAGTTTTAAAAAAGTTGATGTGACAGGTTCACTGGATAGGTGAAAACAAGACAAAACTATAGGCACTGGTTTTGATATAATTTGGATGAACAAGTAAAAAGTTATGGCTATTTAAAAAATCAAAGCCAAACTGTTTTACGGAAGAAAAATAGCTACGGCTAAAAGAATTTTAGGTCTAATGTATAAATACAGAGACTAATTGGTAATCTAATTATTCTACCGTACTAGTCTAGAAGTAATAAGCTACGGGAGTATAAAAAATATGAAGAAAGATACCTTTATAAGGTAGAGAAAAGACGACTTCGGAGAGGAGACAATTTCCAGAGGTCCCGCTGGAGAGGAGAAAAATATTTTTCTTTAATGAATCTAGTCAAACCAAAATATTGATTTAACCCGAATTGGATGATTTTTGGAGGCTCTACGGATCTATATTTATAGGTTAAAAGGATACGTGAACATCTAAGGCTAGACAATATGGGACTAAACGTAGACGAAAATAAACGAAACAGGGAGAAAATTGAAACGCCTCGCACGGGCCTAAAGGCCGGCCGCGCGCATTGCAGTTTTGTTTTTACCAAAGGAAGAAAGAATAAAAAAATCTAGGAAGAAAAAGGCTGGCTAGGCCTGGCCCATTTAGGAGGAAAAAAATAAGATGAGGCGCCCGCTGCCACTATGCTACGCGTGTGAGCGACAAATAATTATGGGCCGCACGTACAGTTTTTCTTTTAAAATAAAAACTGAAAAGGAAAACTGAATAACGAATATAATTTAAAATTGTACTCCCTCCGTTTTTATTTACTCCGCATATTAGAGTTGACTAAAGTCAAACTTTGTAAAGTTTGACCAAATTTATAGAAATGAATATAAATATTTAGCATAACAAATCTATATAATGTGGAAGTACATTCAACAAAGAATCTAATGGCATTGATTTGTTATTGTATATGTTAATACTTTTGTCTATAAACTTTGTCAAAGTTTGTAAAGCTTGACTTTGACCAAAACTAATATGTGGAGTAAATAAAAACGGAGGGAGTATATACACATATTATATATCAAATTTTTCAAAAAAGGTTTTCTACAGTATGAACATTTTTGTAGTGCGAAATAAAATCCTCAGAAATTTAAATAAAGCAAAGAGTGCTACTAATGCAATAAAATCCAATAAAAATCATTTTAAAATACCAAAAATGATTTCAAATTTATTTCTCTCCAATTTTCTGATGTAGGGAATCATTTTACCCTATTTTCCATATATCTTACTTTTTGGAGAAAAATAATTTGAATAAAACCCAAATAACTCCAAATTGAAAATAATTGCAAAGGGACTTTAAATGTGAATTCTTTGAAACTTCCAACTCATATTTCATATGTTTTGAAGAAGTCATTTTATCTTCTCTCATGAAAATCATTGAGTTGCTTAAAGTTTCTGAATTTTAAATAGTTCCAAATGGAATTCAAATCTTTTAAAAACCCTTTTCATTTATTTTAAATGGAGGAAGTCATATTATCTTCACTCCAGGGTTTTGTATTTGAAAAGCATTTGAATTCATGGAGATCGGAAATGCAAAAATGAAAGTTCGGGAAAGTCCTTTTATTCCCTCTCATTCAACTTTCAAAAGTTTCAAATTTCACTCAAGTAATCAAACAATCAATCAAAACTATCTATTTAATATAACATTCCAAAATTTATAATTTTGGGATGTTACAAACGTACCACCCTTAAAATGAATCTCGTCCTCGAGATTCGGAGAGGCTAGCAAGAATAGGTTAGGGTCGGGGTCTTCTCAAAATCCATCGATCGTCGCAAAGGGTCTGGGGTGCTACCACCCTTAGAAGCATGGTTATAGTTCCATCAAAACTCATATACTCCATCCTTACTGTTGGCAGCATTGGTCTTCTCAGATTCTCGGAAAATTCCTTTTCTGGGCTCTTCCGGTAGTGGCATAACCTTTTCCTCAATACTTCTTCCCTTTCACCTTGGTAAGGTTATTCTGAGACTGGGTCTTCTTAGCTGACGGGTCTGGCGCTAATACTAAACAACTATCGATATCTCATGGTAGTCAACCATTTATGGTTTCTCCTGTAGGAAATGGGTCTGGGTTGAACCTCACCGTATGACCTATGGTTGGCAACAGCTGCCTTGTACAAGGAAAAAAAATTGTCATACCATTCTAAGGTTCAAACAAGGTTTTGATCATCGTCGCTCTACTATGGGTAAGTCACTCAGATTTACCATCCCATATAGCAAGGCGGATAATAAGAGTAAGTCGGTATGGTGATCCGTCCATCCCGCACCCAAATCATTACCTTGTTTATGGTTTAGCGAATCTCGTATTCTAACACTCGGTCATCCTCACAAGCATTGCAGAATTTCTCTTGTCCACGAACTGGGTTCAGAAAAAATCGATTGATTTTGTAAGCCAAAGAAACATCTATCGTTCCTTCACAACTCTCAGGTTTTGCATAAACTCCTATAAGATCGTTTGTTGTTAAAGTCGTAACTTCTTCCAGGGTTTTTCCTTCAGCAAGAGTGTGTTTGCTTCTTGGCAGGTCCTGGGGCCTGTGGGTTATGGCCCGTCCCATCACTTGTAAACCTTGAACTCATCATCGGGGCAACTGATCATTATTTTAACATCCAACTTCTAACATTCTTAAATCCATCCAATGTACTGTCTCCCTTCCTTCTATTGGTACCAAACTGAGATGTGATTACTCAGACTCATCATGGAGTTACAATTGCTCCCTTTTTCCAACATTATACCTCCTTTATATCCAATACTACTTCATCCCTTCATTCTCTTGGGGTACCTCACACACCGAGACCAAACTCGTACTTATTTTGTCCAAAGTCCACTTCGTGGAATATCCTTATCCTTTTCTAGGGGTCAAGTGTCCTCACAGGATACTACCCCCCTTAAAATGCACGAGTTCAACCATGGACCATATTTCTCATATCCTCGAAAATGGTCAAAATCTTCCTTCATAGAGTCACTACTCATAAAATCCAAATCAGTACCAATGATGCTAACTTTATTGATTCTCAAATTATTACAATCTCCTGCACATCCATTACATGCCTCAATTCAACACCTCAATATAAAAGAATTGTTCCCACTACTACTACTATATTACTTTCATTGCATACTCAACTATTTAGCACTAGCCTCCTTCTCTTTGGGACAATCTCTGGCAAAGTGCCCTGCTTTATTACAACGAAAACATATTACTTCTGACAAGTCTCGAGGTTTCCTTTTTGGGAAACTGTTGAAGTAGTGCCCCGACTCCTTGCACCTAAAACAGGTGATATGACTCAGGTCCTTCCTAAAATCCAATCTTCTTCTCTTCCTGGACTTTTTCGTTCCAATCAGGGCTTCTATTTCCTGTGGGTCATACTCTACTTCCTCTGTTGGGAATTTTACTAGGTCCTCATTCATACAATTCTAGGAGATGTGTCCTTCTTCTCCACATGAATAGCATGACTTTGTGCAGGGTTTAACTGGGTCCTCTTTGGGTGTGTCCTCCACCTCTTCCTTCATCACATGTTCTTCTAAATTTCCCTGAGGGCTCCTTTCGTTGCTTCTTTCTTATGCTGGATGGATCGTTGTACCATGGGGTAAATGTGACACTAAGCAGGGTAGTGGGTTGTCCCTTCACACAAGAAACAAGTGATCTGCCTAGTTGGGCATTCCTCAGCTGGGTGACTTCCTTCACAATTAGGGCATTCCTCCTTGAGTTCCTTATGGTTGTGTCCTATTTCTTCACAAAGCTTGCATGCACAGGGTTTCTTCATATCATTTCCATAAGGCTTCAATTTCTGGGACACAAACCGAGACTTTGGCAAAGTCAACTTAAATTCTTTCCAAGTGGTTACTCCTTGCCATCCATTGATGGTTTGGTACATCCTCCACCAAGTAGCAGGACCTCTTTCAAAGCACTGAAGAGCATGCTGGGTCATATCCTCTCCGACTATAGGGTTATTCTTCATGTGATCCTCCATGTTATGAATCCATCGGTCCGTCTCCAATTGACTTATCGGTCCCGGAAATATGAGTTCATCTCCATTCATCCTCTATTGGGTCCACGAGTTTTGGGGTAAGATAAGAGAAATAGAGAGGGGTACACACAATACAAACAATAGTTTTGAAAAGACACATTTTTTGTGGCTGTCGGAAAAACATCAAACAAATGACAGCTCACAAACATCGCATCTAACGTAGGTATATAACAGGGGTCTGGTATTCTAAAGGTCAATAGATCTTCAAAGTCGCCAAACTCTTCAAGCTTGTTCATGTCTCCGATGGCTTCTTCCGGTCGTGCTTGTCCTGCTCAAGTTCTTTTGTCAGATCATCTCTGTTGACGTGAAGTCTCTCATGATGTCCTTTAATATTTCTGGAGTTGCATTCCAAACTTCTGTGTTTCAACTTCCTTGTCATGAACCATGGTCCTACTGCCCTTCAATTCCTAAAGAATCTCTAGTATCTCGAGGTTTTGCTCCTCTAGCTTGGCTACTTTCAGCTTCTGGGTCCTGAGTTCTTCACGGAATGCTTCCTTGTCAAATATGGTTTCCTGAAGGTCCATCTTAAAATTCTTGATGTAATACTCCAGATCCTGGCGATACACCGGCTAAGGTTAAATCTGCATCCTTTGCTGACAGATGCTCCATCAGCCTTCTACCATCCAATCATTCCGAAGAAATGTATGTTTAACTCAACACGGTGACCATAGTATCAGTGGCGATGACATCACGGATAACCGTGTTTCTGCCCTTGTCATTGCCATGAGCTATCTTCCATAATTGATATCTCCTGCCTTAGGGTTTTCTTAACGAAAACTTCGAGCTTTTAACTCTCCATGTTTCGGTCTTTCTCCAACACACCTTGATCTCGGGTATTGACAACTTCAATAGTCTGCCAAGTTCCATAAGGGTAATCTTCCTAGGTCATGCAAATCTGGGAATTCTTTAGAGCCTTCAAATTCTAGTATTCAGAGTCTCCAACCGTTGTTGTTTCCATTATTATAATGCACGATAAAATCCTCTTCTTTCCGAAGTGGTCTTACTTGTCCGATATCTCGTCAGAGTAGTCTCATCAGTCGAATCTTCGTATGGTCAATAGGGGAAAGGGGTATAGTCTAACTAAAAGGGAATATTTGATAAATCTTAGAAAAGAAGAGAGGTAAAAGATCATTTTTGAAAATGAATTTGTAGAGAAAATCTTTCCTATGGGCTTGCCAGTTTCTAGGGGTCACGTCCTACAATCAACATGTGCTCTGATACAATCTTGTAGCGACCCGACCTCAGACGGTCAAGTTTCTGTGCTTAAGTGTCATCCCTGGATTGGTATGCTGACACACGCAGTACTTGAGGATTTATAACAGAGGTAAATCACATGTATAAAGTAACGTAAATACTATTACCTCAATCCAAATAGCGGAAGTAACAACAAGGTTGTGGATTCCCATCAACACCAACGGCAAAGTTGAGTGTAGAAATCGTAACCCTAACATATCACTTACTCGTCGTAAGATTCCTGCAACATGAGACGTTGCAGCCACAAAGGGTCAGTACATTGAATGTACTGGAAAATTCACACCATAGAGCAATGATGAATAATGGCTATCACTACATGCATATTTGGCTGGTGGAAAGCTCTAAGTTTATTTTTGCATAAAGCCAATTTTTCCTTACTGCAAAGAAATATATTTTATTTAACTACAAAGTTGGTTGAAAAGCATTGAGAATGGTAATTCTCGATCTCAATCCCAATTAAAAAATTAACAACCCAACAAATTAATTAAGTACCGTGATGAGATCAACATGATAATTCAAGAACCAGATACTCAAGATGTCCATAACCGGGGACACGACTAATCATGATTAGTTTGTACACTCTGCAGAGGTTTGCACACTTTTCCCCACAAGACTCGATCTCCTCCGTTGGATTTCTCGCACTACATGGTGTTTGAGAAACGGATGATCGAGGCACAGTCTTTCAGAAGCATTAACTCTAACCTGGGTAGACAGTACCAACCTACATCCGCTACATCTTCTAGCCTACCACTGGAAGAGGTCATGCAACTTACTCCACTATGCTAGAGCCCATAATAGCTTGTGGCTGCACACAGAAGTTTAAAGCATGAATAATCTTATGATCCCTTTGAGCCTGGGTGGCGGACCATGATACGTCTCCAACGTATCTATAATTTTTGATTGCTCCATGCTATATTATCTACTGTTTTGGACTACGTTGGGCTTTATTTTCCACTTTTATATTACTTTTGGGACTAACCTATTAACCGGAGGCCCAGCCCAGAATTGTTGTTTTTTGCCTATTTCAGTGTTTCGAAGAAACGGAATATCAAACGGAGTCCAAACGGAATAAAATCTTCGGGAACGTGATTTTCTCACCGAACGTGATCCAGGAGACTTGGACCCTACTGCAAGGAAGCAAAGAGGTGCTCACGAGGGTAGGGGCGCCCCCCTAGGGCGCGCCCCCTTCCTCGTGGCACCCTCGGTGCTCCACCGACGTACTCCTTCCTCCTATATATACCCACGTACCCCCAAACGATCAGAACAGGAGCCAAAAACCTAATTCCACTGCCGCAACTTTCTGTATCCACGAGATCCCATCTTGGGGCCTATTCCGGAGCTCCGCCGGAAGAGGGCCGTCATCACGGAGGGCTTCTACATCATCATAGCCTCTCCAATGAAGTGTGAGTAGTTTACCTCAGACCTTCGGGTCCATAGTTAGTAGCAAGATGGTTTCTTCTCTCTTTTTGGATCTCAATACAATGTTCTCCCCCTCTCTTGTGGAGATCTATTCGATGTAATCTTCTTCTTTTGCGGTGTGTTTGTTGAGACCGATGAATTGTGGGTTTATGATCAAGTCTATCTATGAACAATATTTGAATCTTCTCTAAATTATTTTATGTATGATTGGTTATCTTTGCAAGTCTCTTCGAATTATCCATTTGGTTTGGCCAACTAGATTGGTAGTTCTTGCCATGGGAGAAGTGCTTAGCTTTGGGTTCGATCTTGCGGTGTTCTTTCCCAGTGACAGAAGGGGCAGCAAGACACGTATTGTATCATTGCCATCGAGGATAACAAGATGGGGTTTATTTCATATTGCATGAATTTATCTCTCTACATCATGTCATCTTGCTTAAAGCGTTACTCTGTTTTTAACTTAATACTCTAGATGCATGCTGGATAGCGGTCGATGAGTGGAGTAATAGTAGTAGATGCAGAATCGTTTCGATCTACTTGTCACGGATGTGATGCCTATATACATGATCATGCCTAGATATTCTCCTAACTATGCTCAATTCTGTCAATTGCTCAACAGTAATTTGTTCACCCACCGTAGAAAACTTATGCTCTCGAGAGAAGCCACTAGTGAAACCTATGGCCCCGGGTCTATTCTCATCATATCAATCTCCATCACTTTAATATTGCTTTGCTTTTTTACTTTGCCTTTACTTTGCACTTTGCATCTTTATATCAAAAATACCAAAAATATTCTATCTATCAGATCTCACTCTCGTAAGTGACCGTGAAGGGCTTGACAACCCCTAATCGCATTGGTTGCGGGTAGCTATCTCTTTGTGCAGGTACGAGGGACTTGAGAGTGGGCTCCTACTGGATTGATACCTTGGTTCTCAAAAACTGAGGGAAATACTTACGCTACTCTGCTGCATCATCCCTTCCTCTTCGGGGAAAACCAACGCAAGCTCAAGATGTAGCAGACCATAGGAGGATCGCACGGTATAACCCCAGGATCTCCTAGGACAACACTGGTATAACCCCAGGTGCCCACAAGCAATCCACCCAGATGTGTATTAAAGTTGCCACCTTAAGTTGAACCATTAATTAACAAACTCACATCTGTCATGGATACTCTCAAACCCAAACCACGTCTACGAGCATAGAATAGCAATATAAGCATAACGTAGCAGTAACTCCCAAGGTTTGAATGCAGGAAAATAGGTTCCTACCTCATCAACTACTTCCCAATACCCACATGTTATCAAATCCTAACCATGCAATGTTTGCGAGTTGAAACTAATGCAGAAAAAATGGGTATGGAAAGAGTATGATCAAAGTGTGAACTTGCCTCGTACTGTTGATGAAAATGGTTCGCACTCATAACTCCTGATAGTTCTACTCATCACACTTCAGTCAATCTATCGTAAGCAAACAATAGTAAGCACACATAAGCAATCACTTAAAAGAATCGAAGAACGGAACTCAGAAAACTTCAAAAACAAGCAATTAACTCTTGCAACAGAAAACAATATCTAACAATACCAAAATTAAGTGAGTTTGGCCTTATCAGAAAGTTTAGGTCAAGAGCTTCGATTTGCAAAAAGAATCAACTCAATCGGAGTTACGAAACACAAGTCATGATCAAAAAAGTTTGAATATGAATCTGAACAAATTTCAAAATTTCAAAAAAGTTGATGTGACAGGTTCACTTGAGCGGTGAAAACAAGACAAAACTATAGGCGATGGTTTCATATAATTTGGATGAACGAGTAAAAAGTTATGGCTATTTGAAAAATCAAAACCAAGTTGTTTTATGGAAGAAAAATAGCTAGGGCTAAATTTTTTTAGGTCTAATGTATAAATACAGAGACTAATTGGTAATCTAATTATTCTACCGTACTAGTCTAGAAGTAATAAGCTATGGGAGTATAAAAAATATGAAGAAAGATACCTTTATAAGATAGAGAAAAGACAACTTCGGAAAGGAGACAATTTCCAGAGGTCCCGCTGGAGAGGAGAAAAATATATTTTTAATGAATCTAGTCAAACCAAAATATTGATTTAACCTGAATCGGATGATTTTTGGAGGCTCTATGGATATATATTTACAGGTTAAAAGGATGCATGAATATCTAAGGCTAGACAATGTGGGACTAAACATAGACGAAAATAAACGAAACAGGGAGAAAATTGAAACGCCTCACACGGGTCTAAAGGCCATCGGTCGGCCGCGCGTTGTAGTTTTTTTTGCCAAAGGAAGAAAGAATAAAAAAATCTAGGAAGAAAAAAGCTGGCTAGGACTGGCCCATTTTGGAGAAATTATGGGCCACATGTACAATTTTTCTTTTAAAATAAAAAGAGAAAAGGAAAAATTGAATAACGAATATAATTTAAAATTGTATGTACGCATATTATATATCAAAATTTTCATAAAAATATTTTCTACAACATGAACATTTTTCTAGTGCAAAATAAAATCCACACAAATTTAAATAAACCAAAGAGTGCTACTAATGCAATAAAATCCAATAAAAATAATTTTAAATTACCAAAAATGATTTCAAATTTATTTCTCTCCAATTTTCTGATGTAGGGAATCATTTTACCCTATTTTCCATATATCTTATTTTTTGGAGAAAAATAATTTGAATAAAACCCAAATAACTCCAAATTGAAAATAATTGCAAAGGGACTTTAAATTTGAATTCTTTGAAACTTCCAACTCATATTTCATATGTTTTGAAGAAGTCATTTTATCTTCTCTCATTAAAATCATTGAGTTGCTTAAAGTTTCTGAATTTGAAATAGTTCCAAATAGAATTCAAATCTTTTCAAAACCCTTTTCATTTATTTAAAATGGAAGAAGTCATATTATCTTCACTCCAGGGTTTTGTATTTGAAAAACATTTGAATTCATGGAGATCAGAAATGCAAAAATGAAAGTTTGGGAAAGTCCTTATATTCCCTCTCATTCAACTTTCGAAAATTTCAAATTTCACTCAATTTCACTCAAGCAATCAAACAGTCAATCAAAACTATCTATTTAATATAAAATTCCAAAATTTAGAATTTTGGGATGTTACAGGTCGGGGCCGAGTGATGCACGCGGAGGTTTGCGCGTTTCTCTCATATAAACGTACGCGCATGTGTGTGGCGAAGCATTGGGCTCTAACTGAACCCGAGCGATCGCACAACTAGCTACGTTACTGAACCCGAGCGATCGATCCCTTGGCTGTTAACTGAACCCGAGTGATTCCTTTGCTACTGTTGCATGCTAACTGAAACCGATTGAACCTGCTTCCTCTTGATGAATAGTGACCGTTGTTGGGGGTTGGATAAACAGTTCCCGGTGGGGGTTGGATGAACATGACCCCGTGGTAGTAGAGGCCATTGCCGCTGTATGAATAGGAAGGGAATATGCCCTAGAGGCAATAATAAAGTTGTTATTTATATTTCCTTATATCATGATAAATTTTTATTATTCATGCTAGAATTGTATTAACCGGAAACTTGATACATGTGTGAATACATAGACAAACAGAGTGTCCCTAGTATGCCTCTACTTGACTAGCTCGTTAATCAAAGATGGTTAAGTTTGCTAGCCATAGACATATGTTGTCATTTGATGAACAGGATCACATCAATAGAGAATGATGTGATGGATTAGACCCATCCGTTAGCTTAGCACTCTGATCGTTTAGTTTGTTGCTATTGCTTTCTTCATGACTTATACATGTTCCTATGACTATGAGATTATGCAACTCCCGAATACCGGAGGAACACTTAGTGTGCTATCAAACGTCACAACGTAACTGGGCGATTATAAAGATGCTCTACAGGTGTCTCCGATGGTGTTTGTTGAGTTGGCATAGATCAAGATTAGGATTTGTCACTTCGATTGTCGGAGAGGTATCTCTGGGCCCTCTCGGTAATGCTCATCACTATAAGCCTTGCAAGCAGTGCGACTAAAGAGTTAGTTACGGGATGATGATTATGGAACGAGTAAAGAGACTTGCCGGTAACGAGATTGAACTAGGTATGAGGATACCGACGATCGAATCTCGGGCAAGTAACATACCGATGACAAAGGGAACAAAGTATGTTGTTATGCGGTTTGACCGATAAAGATCTTTGTAGAATATGTAGGAGCCAATATGAGCATCCAGGTTTCGCTATTGGTTATTGACCAGAGATTTGTCTCGGTCATGTCTACATAGTTCTCAAACCCGTAGGGTCCACACGCTTAACGTTCGATGACGATTGGTATTATGAGTTTATGTGATTTGATGTACCGAAGGTTGTTCGGAGTCCCGGATGAGATCACAGACATGATGAGGAGTCTCGAAATGGTCGAGACGTAAGATCAATATATTGGAAGGTTATTCGGACATCGGAAAGGTTTCGAGTGGTTCGGGTATTTTTCGGAGTACCGGAGAGTTACGGGAATTCACCGGGGAAGTAGTGGGCCTTCATGGGCCTTAGTGGAAAGGAGAGAAGGGCCACAAGGGGAGTCCGCGCGCCCCCGATGGGCTGGTCCGAATTGGACTAGGGAGGAGGCGGCGCCCCCTCTTTCCTTCTCCCTCTCCTCTCCTTCCTTCTTCTCCTACATGGACTAGGAAAGGGGAAACCTACACCTACTAGTAGGAATCCCCCCTTTGGGCACGCCCCTTGTGCATCCAAAAACCCTTAAACCCAAATCTTATCTTCAAGAGTCCACCATACCTACCTACGGATTGAGCAACACTACTTCAGGATGCCGCTAACGCGACACTATGATCAGAGACCCTTCGAGAAACTGTGTGCGATGCAATAATTGCAAACGGTGCTGTATGAAAACCGTCATAAATGTATAAAATGTTTGCGATGATGGATGCATCAAACACGGTTCAGGTTTTATTTGCGTGTGCGATGAAGGGCACACGGTTCAGTTCAATGAATTTTTTGCGATGAGGTGGAACAAAATAAACGGGTAGCCAGATGAAGGCGTGTGCGATACACATCATACGGTTCACTCGGATGAACTGTTTGTGATTAGGCCACACAAAAGAAACGGTTAGCCTCAAAGGTGTGTGCAATATACGGCATACGGTTCACTCGGATGAACTGTTTGCATTGAGACATGAGAACAGAAATGGTTCAAATGAACAAGATGTGTGTGATACGAGGCAAACAGGTCTGTAATGGAGACGTGTGCGAAGACCGATAACAACATAGACAATTACTGCTAACAAGCCGTGTGTGTTGTGAGCAAACGATTGCTGGTATACAATTGTGAGTGATTGATGAAAACATCACCGACGGGTTCCATTGTTTAGTCCATGTGCGATGTGATTTTCTTTGTCCGCACAACATCTACGATGTGTCTACAACATCAACATATATACTTAAAAAGACAACATTGCATAACCAAATTAAGCATACAATTACACAAGTGACTACACACATAACATTTCCACACACCAAAGAAAGCGATTACATGCATACTAAAGTAGGAGAAACGAGGATCTAATCATCTACTTATTGTTGCTATGACGCTTACCATTGCTCTGCTTCCGGCTGGATCCCTGGCCGTTTTGGGGAAGGAGGGACTTCCTCATGTCAACGATCCGCCTGTACATGTCGTAGCTCGTGTACGCCTCCTTGGCCGCATACACGACGTGAGCTTTGTCGAGTTTCTCCATCCAGGCCGAGTGCTAGGCACGCTTGTCCTTGTTGCACGAATCCTTTATGTCTCTATAGTAGGGGTCAGTGATGGCCTCGGTGAGGTGAAACAGTGAGTCCTTCTCATGCTCCTTGCTGCCCCTGATCTTGTATTGGCCCTGGATGTCAACAAGATTCTGGCAGGCGATGCCCGAATTCTCGAGCGCCTTTACTTCGTTGGTGATGTCCACCATAGCGAACATGTAGTGCGGGCTGTTGACAAACCTGGTGAAACGCTCGCAAGTCCTTGTGGCCAGGCAGTAGTGGTAGACAAGGACATGGTGGCGCATGCACATCTGGGCAATGGCGACCTTGGGATGAGACCCGACACGAGCGCGGGTGTACTCGAGGTCGAACCCGACCACCTTGTACTTCTCCTCGGCAAGCAACAGCTCCATGATGTGGATGGAGTGCTCTGCCCAGACCGGGTCGCTGGTGTACACCACCGAGAGGTCCATGAACCTTCTGTGGGTGTCCACCACGGCACACATGGTGAACTGCTGCTCGTCGTCGGCAGGCGCTCGGAGCGCCATTGGAGCCGTGCAGGATACCCTCTAAGAATTTCTCATGGTGGGTGTGCTTCTTGCAATGGTGGGGCGCGATCGAAAGGTTGAAGAGACAGAAGGGTAGGTTAAATGGCCGCTGTAATAAATGGGGCCGGCCGGCCTGTAATTATCACGTCTTGTCACGGTGTTCATAGCAGAGGATTCCAGAATCCAGTGCATGCTTGACAACACCACACCCCAGGCGTGGGCTCGAAGAGCCTGTTCCCGCGCTACCGCACTGTTTACCACGCAAGCTTCCCGCCCGGCTAGTTTGGCCACGCGTTGGCTAGAAGAGGGACAAATCGTGGGCGTTTATTGGCAAAAAGCTTTGTAAAAACAAAGTGTGTGGAATGACTTCGGTCATAAGTTTACCCTTGGGTGATGAGGTCAAAGTTACACAGAAGGGTGGTGATGGACACTCGAGTGCGATAATTAACTCTGCGCTCTACAGTGCACCGGTGGAAGAAACCAACTATGTGCAATAATGTCGAAGATCACAGTCGAGTTAGCTATACAGATCGTGTGCTGTGAGATCGACAAGGTAAACTGATTCGAGAATGGTTAAGAAAATCTAAGACCATTGCATATTAAGGTCAAAATAGTGCTAGCAATATACGAGTCTCATACGATGCCATTTCAACGATTGTACCACAAAATCTCAAAATTTTACAAGGTTCAAATTCCAGAGTTATATGGCTCAAATTCGAAGATTGCAAGGTTCAAAATAATATTAGAAATGAAATTCAGCTCATCAGCTGCAAACACTCGCGCTGATGCGCTGAACATGGATATCAGAGATGTTCAAACTAATATCACCACTTCTAAGTTTGGCTTCGAAACCTCACAATTTTTGCAAAGGGGTCAGCCACTGAGAAGTCATCTATGGGGTTGGCCCGATGACTTCCAATTACTCTGTCATCTGAAATTCCAAAATGAAATTCAGCATTTTTGGAGCCTACTCCATTCTGCCGCAGGCGCCGGCGCTGATCAGCAGACCATTCATTTTTTTGAAATAAATGTAGGGCAAACCTCATTTCCTTCAGCACCCTTGCTCTGAGAACAAAGAACCTGGCGAATATAATCTCCAGTAAGGTCCCTCGGTAGGAGTTCAGAGTAATTTATGAGATATGCAGATCTAGGCATTCGGCGTGATTGTTATATTGTATCACATTATCCACCACTGGGCCTAATCTTATCTGCAAAAGAAGAAAACATGTTAGTGCCTACATGCAGTTTTGAACATTACTACAGGTCTAGCTATTTGGTTTGCAGGATTTGTAAAATGAACTAACATGCCATCTTCGATCTGACATGATTAACATGGGCATTTGATTACATTCTAAAAAATGTAGCCTTCTTCACAAGAGGTTGGAGTGGATGAAAAGTTCCCTAAGAAAACTAGTACAGATGAATCCAAAGGAGAAATGCTTATTGATTGTAACCATATGGATCAAGCAACCAATATGGGGGGCATGTATGTACTGAAATCCTCCAAAAGAACCTTCAGAAATCATAGTACATTGTCATGGTAAACTTGAAACAGGTGTCACAAATTGAACTCCCTTATGGTTAACATTTAACAGGAAAGGAGCATCACCTCGATATATAGCTTCTCCAGGCACGGAAAGTATCTCAGGAAACTGACAACTTGCTTCAGGTCGGGCCCGATAGATTCTAGTGCCAAGACCTTCACTGTGCGCAGTTTCGGGGTCAAGCTTGTCGGAATCATTTTCTGAATGACAGATGAACAAACATCTTCAAAATTAGGAATAATGTTAATTTGTAGAAGGAGAGGTAGAAGGCGGCTGTTGTACCTGAATGGGTGTGGATCCAATAACAAGTTCGGAGTATTTGTCAGACGAGTAGCCCACCACTGTCAATTTCGGCGCAGAAATGATATTGATTCTTGTTGGACCTTCTTGATCAACTACAAGTAATCTCTCAAGTGCAGGTGTGTCCTGGATGACCATATCGTGGTCCACCTTTTGTGATGTCTTCCTGCCGCACCAGCAACACACATAAATAGTCCGGAGAGTCATGGAGGTGATGTGGAAGGTACTCAACCCATTGATCGCCTGAAGACGAAGGTACTCGAGTGCAGTACAGCCACGGAGCAGGAGCTCCATGTCACCCTTTGAGAGGCAGACAACGACGAGCTCGAGGTGCTTCAGTCGTGGTAGAATAAGAGCGGGCGCATCATTAAGGGGCGGGAAATGGCAGTTTCTGAACTTGGCGACACGTAGTGTGGGCGCGAGGTGGAGTGCGGACATTGGCAGCAACCGTATATGCCTATCATCAAAAGTGAGCTCCTCGAGCTGATCTAGGGCGGGGGATCGGAACCCGTCGTCAAGCTTGGCTCGGTCCTTGCCGTTGGAACGGAACTTGCCCATTCTAAGGCCTTTGGTTGGTCCAAGGTGACTGCCGAGGATCTCGGAGAACGCATCCAAGCTTTTGCGATAGCCATGGCAGAGCTCGTCGGTGTCGATGAGGTCGAGAGGGCTGGAGTTCCATAGGGGGCGCCATCGCCGGGAAAGGAGGGTTGTCCACTCCCCATATTTGATTGGGAGGAGGGAGATGATGACTCTCAACATATCATCGGGGAGGCTGCTGATTAAGTCTAGGCCTGCTTGAGTCGCTTGCGGTTCTAGCTCGCCCCACCTCCGCTTGTTGGCAGCCCCGTTCGCCACCTCCGGAGTCTCCTTGTCAGTGGTGCTTTCTGATAGAAATGGGAGTACAGGGAATATTTAGTTAAAACAGGGCAATAGAAAAGTGTATTGGTAACTAGAAGTTACTAGGTAGGAATATAGTAAGATAAGGGAATAGCAATTGGTTGCTTAAATACTACACAATTCATTTGACATTGCTGGGTAAGTCAACATATGCAGATAGTTGGAAAGAAAACTTACTTCGAACAAAGTCTGGACGGATGATTTTGTCGGGGAAGTTAGCATATATCTCATGACCAGGCCCTTCTATGTGCAGTGCAATTTTAGTGCCGGCTTTCAGTACATAAAACTTTGCAATTTCATTCCAAAAGCCAGTGCCAAAATAGGAGTCACCACGTTCATCAAGTCTTATAGTAGCAACTATTGTAAATCCATGGTTTGTGCGCAGTATGAAATTGGTGGAGCCTTGATGTATGTAAAGGGAAAAATTATGCACTACATAAGCTATTGCATAGCGAGGGATGTCCTGCAGAAAATGGTAGGGTTGTTAAAGAAAATATGGTAACATGCAAATATGGGCCCAAATTGAAAGAACTGTACAACAGTTGAAATCGACGGACAAAAGTCTATAATTAAACAGATAGGGTAGACATGATGTCATGGAAATATGAGAGTGATCGAAAGAACAATACATCATTAATTTGCCTAATATAGAAAGAAGAGCGGAAAAATCCCCTTTGACGTATATGGTGCATGTGGCACCTTTTATCCAAATGTAGCAATATTTAGAATATGTTCAGGAAAGTAGGCCATGCCAACCGATTTAGGGTGAGATTGAACATACCGCACACGTCCTCAAGTTATCTGGTACGATGAGATGGAATCTCTGGCAGCGGTCGCCAAGTCCTGAGGTATCGACGCACTATACATTCTATGAATGAAAGAAAACCCTCAAATCAGCTCGAATAAAAATGAATTGACGGTGATTTCCGCCGGGTGATTAAAGGAGGCAGATGAACTGGGATAAGAGATGAGATAATATCTTGTTAAATTAGTTACCTTGTCGTCCATGAGAAAGAACCCTCAGTACGGAAGATTCCCCAACCGAGCGGAGCTAGGTTGACCGCGAGCTAAGTCGATGGCGATAGGCGATAGGTGGCGGCAAGCGGAAGTGGCGAAATGCGGTGGGCTTTGTCGGCAGCCTAGCGGCGATGGCAGGCGTCGAGCTAAGTGTTTACCACCGCGATAGGCGGTGCCATGGCATAGACGCGGAGGAGCTTGTGCAGGTGTGAATGGGGAACGTACCGGAGGGGCTGAGGTGGGTGGCGGGCGTGGTGAGGGTTTTTGTGACGTGGGGATGGTGAGGGTTTTCTTTTTTCTTTTTTGAATTGGGTGGTGAGAGTTTTCTGTCCCACAAAGAATTTTGGGGGCGACAATTTGCTAGAGCGAACTGTGTGTGATTGACGCAGCAGGCAAAATGATAATTGCACACGGTCCCAATTTTGGAAACCGTGTGTGATTGGCGCACTACCTCCGTCCTGGTTTATTGGTCCCCCATTGTAATTTTTACCAAAATTTGGCGAAATATTTAACATACTCATACATAGATAATAAGCGTACACGTACATAAGCATAGTTTAACCATAAGTACATAGTTCAACCATTACTCAAGCATACATAGTTTGATCCATCCCACATCTCATCTCACATGCGGCCGACACGATCCTGAAGCTTCTCCAGGTACTCGGCATACGCGCCATGCGCCACCCTGCGAGAATACTTCTGCTTGAAGGAGCCAACGGCCCATCCTCTTGCATGCGCAAGAATACTTAGATACGTGCCATGAATCTTGTGGTTGCAAAATGGGCATCCATAGCCATTGTTCCAGATCCTAATACGCATGTTATGCATTCCTGCATAAAGCTCCATCAGGATTTGCCTCTTGTACCTCCTCTGGGCATCTTCATCCTCGCTGTCCATATCGTCAGACAACACCTAGACATATAGTAAAACAAATTTGGCATCAAATCACTGATTACATGCCGTGACGTAGGATTAGGAATTTATGGCTATTTATTTATACATATTCAGAGATTATGGTTCAATTTTTTAGCACAGTCGTCTATGTACAAACCAATCTTGAAGAAAATAATGGCACCAACATATGTAGCTCACTCAAAATCAATTGTCAAGTCCTGGCTAGGAATTATTAGCACAAACACTAACCCTAGTCGGATTACTAGCAGAAATCATTTGCACAGATGAAACAACTAATCACTTATCACCTGTACCATTCAAACAATCAATACACTACACGGATCTAATGGAACTTACTCATATTTCATGGATTGGGAGAACATAACCACAAGATATCTATTCCAAAAAGGGGGAGGCAGGAGTAACCAGAGAAACCCTATGATCTATTTGACACATAAATGGGTATAGATGACTAACCAGTTGTCCGTTGTAATCGGAGTGGTCGTCAGAGTCGTCGCCGGAGTGTTCGTCGGAGTCGGTGTGGAACTCCGCCTCCGGCTGTGGAAGCTCGATGCCGTCGACGACGTCAGGGTGCAGCGATAACTCGCCGGCGGTGACGGCAACCTCTGTATCCATCTCCACGCCGTGCTCCGGTGCTTTAGCAGCCCTGGCGTTGCCACTCCCTCCGATGGGGCGCTTTGGTGGCATCCTCATATACTGACGGCTTTGAGGACTGGGAGCGGCGCCGAGGCTGCAAGCGGAGAGAGAGGATTGTGTGTGCGTAGCGAGGATGGGGGTGCGGCCGCTGGGGCGCACCATTAATATGGAGTAGTGGGAGTTGTGAGAGAGAGGCAGGCGGTCAAACCGATGGCTCGCCTCCCGTTGAGCCTGCGCACCGGACTACTGGCATGCCTACCAAAGTTTCACACAGCTACTCGCACGCCTCCCAATAACACTGCGCAGCGAGCATGCCTCCGTCAATTCACACACCTGCACACACGCCTCCCTGTCTGCCTGCGCGGCGGACCGCTCGCATGCGTCCCATCAACTCACGCCTGCTCGCACGCCACACGTATATTGTTTTTCTATTTTTGAAATTAAAACATCCCTCCTTCGGTAACATGTATGTTCACCACGGGATAATTAATTTAACATGCATCATAGTTGCGGTGGATTCGCGGTGTGTGTGTGGGTGTGTGCGTCTGGGGGTGGCGGGTGGCTCGTAGTACACTATGAGTTGTGAGCCACCGTGTGGGTTGGCCGTTTTGTTAGGCAAGCTGGTGCCACATCAGAGTCGTGAAATTGTTATTTAAAACATTACACAACCCTTTCATACATAAATATTTTGGCCACATGCAATCGATGGTTGTCCTACACAACACTCGATACTCGCATGTGACTCTTTCTGTGGGCCCGCGAGGTCGTCGTCCATCACTTTGACGAACATCCGGTAGTGATGTTAATTTGACCAGCAAGGTATAATCTTTTTTGTTTGTGTTATGGTGGTATAAAGTACGCGTCGAAGAGGTGGGAGGGGACTAGCATATATACTATACGTTTGCGTCCGTGAACAAGTACACCTCACTCAGTGTCGGGACTTTTTGGTTACCGAGGCACGTGCCACATCAAAATTGTGAAATTGGTTATTCAAACATCACACAACACCTTTTTGGGCCACATGCATATATATCCTAGCTAGGAGACTCATGTGTGATGCTTCCATCTATGTGCCCACGAGGCCATCATCGATGCATGCATGCATGCATCACTTTGACCTACATCGGGAGAGGTTAATTAATTTCACCATCGATGAGGATTCTTTTGGGTTGTAGATATATTACGACAGGAGCATATAGTATGCGGTGAAGAGGGGAGAAGGGGACCATCATATGTAGTACACTTGATATGAACCTCGCTCTGTGTGGGTGCATGGTTTATGGTTTTTGAGGCATGTGGCATGTGGCACATCAAAGTTGTGCATTTTCAGTATTCAACATATATATGTTTGGCCCACATGCAAAGCGGTGGTGGTTGTCCTCTCGCACCCACTTAAGCGGTTATCAGTGATATCAATGCTTTCCATCTGTGGGCCCGCTTCGTCCATCACTTATTTTTGCTTGACAACAAGAGAGGTTAATTTGACTTAGGAGGGGATTATTATGTTTGCTCTGGGATGACATGCATGATACACTTTGAGCACACACATATGCATGTGTATGCATGTATCCCTCCCATTGAGTCGAAGTGGCTAGTACAATGACACCATCATGAACCGATCTCGCTCTTTGTGGGGAGCTAGTGTACGATTTTTGGCACACACGCTAGATCAATGTTGTGTATTCAAACATGCATGCACGCGTCACCTCCTTACATATGCATGCATGTAGTGGTTGCCTTCGAACGATACACTCCCTCGTGTGGTTATCGGCGACAAGCCTATATATTCATGGGCCCGCGTGGACATCCATGATCATCTTGACCAACAACAAGATAGGTTACCATGGCAGATTCTTCATTTGGTTAGTGTTATCGTAGTATAGGTCACGGTGAGATTCAGACCTAATTAAGTTTGAGCGCATATACTATGCACACATGCATGCATATATGAATCCCCGTCGTTGGCTTGAAGTGTGGTGTAACATACATATGCATCATCAACCTAACCCTCACTCAGTGTGGGGATTTCTAGTTCGAAATCATGGTGCCACATCAAACTTGTTCATTGTTACTCAAAAACACACCTCTCCATACATATGTTTGGGCCACACGCATGCAGTGGTTGTCTTCGTGGACTAGCTACTTGTGTGATTATTGGCTAGCTAGCCCATCTCCAGGGTCGCATGGATGCCATCACTTTGACTGACAACAAGAGAGAGGTTGTATGACCAAGGTGGATTATTCTTGGTCCATTTTACGATCCATCTTGGTGAGATATATGCCTCTCTGGCCCGCCGACTGAAAGTGTGTGTGTGTGGGGGGGGGGGTTCTACATCGCACTTTGCTAGGTGAACCTTGGTTGGGGGGCCTGCATTCATAGCTTAATTAGGATTCCATTCGTGGCGACACGAGGGGTGGGGGTGGGGGCTGATAGCTACTTCACACTTTGCTAGGTGAACCTCGGTTGGGGGGAGGGGCATGCTTGTAGCTTAGGATTCCCTTCGTGCCGGCACGAGGGGGGCTGCTAGCTACTTCGCACTTTGCTAGGAGAACCTCGGTTGGGGGGCATGTGCATTCATAGCTTAGGATTCCCTTCGTGCCGACACGAGGGAGGGGTGGCTGCTAGCTATTTCGCACTTTGCTAGGGTGAACCTCGGTTGGGGGGGGGGGAGGGCATGCATTCATAGCTTAGCTAGGATTCCCTTCGTGTCGACATGAGGGAGGGGGGCTGCTAGCTACTTCGCACTTTGCTAGGTGAACCTCGGTTGGGGGGCATGCTTTCATAGCTTAGGAATCCCTTCGTGCTAACACGAGGGAGGGGGCTGCTAGCTTTACTTCACACTTTGCTAGGTGAACCTCGGTTGGGGGCATGCATTCATAGCTTAGGATTCCCTTCGTGCCGACACGAGGGAGGGGGCTGCTAGCTACTTCGCACTTTGCTACGGTGAACCTCAGTTGGGGGGGCATGCATTCATATATAGCTCAGGATTCCCTTCGTGCCGACACGAGGGAGGAGGGGGCTGCTAGCTACTTCGCACTTTGCTAGGTGAACCTCTGTTGAGGGGGAGGGGGCATGCATTCATATATACCTTAGGATTCCCTTCGTGCTGACACGAGGGAGGGGGGGGGCTGCTAGCTACTTCGCACTTTGCTAGGTGAACCTCGGTTGAGGGGGAGGGGGCATGCATTCATAGCTTAGGATTCCCTTCGTGCCGACACGAGAGGGTGGGAGCAAGAAATACAGTGCACTTTGCGAGAGAGGTGCCACATCGAAGTTGCATTTGGTATTTGAAAATCAAACCACCCTTTTGATACATAAATTTGGTCCACATGCAAGTGTGTTCGTGTTCTGACCCTCTCACGCATCATTTTTCGCCAAATTTATGAACATTAGACAAGTCGGATGACGCAACAGACACGGTTCACTCAAACTAACCATGTGCCATGCCGGTGCACCTGTCACGCACACATCTGCACAGTACATTGGGCTCCACGAGGCTCCCCCTCTCAAAAATATCTGCCCGCTTTGAGGGTTTTTCTGTTTCATAACACACGGTTGTTATCTGCGGACCGTGTGCGATGTTTCTTGTTCCCAATCCCGCCTACATCGAAAATATATGCCCGCCTCTAGGGTTTTTCTTTTTCACAACACACGGTTGTTATCTCCGGACCGTGTGCGATGCACTATCATCAAAATTTTCAATAGCCCGGCATTTCACTCCCGCGTTTGACTCCCACGTAGTAAAAATTTCAGTACCTGCGTCATTTCCTCAAACACCCCGCGCCCCCTCCACACACACACACACCAAAACCTCCTCGGGCATGCGTGTGCGCACACACACACCCTCCCTCACTCGAAACCCTAGCAAAGTCCCCGCCGCCACCACCGTCGTTGCTGCTGCCGCCGCCGCCACCACCGTCGTTGCTGCTGCCGCCGCCGCAAGGCCTCCATTGTAAGCATCTGCCGGTTTACCCGTGCAGCTTACCCACCGATCTCCATACCCAGGTCACCCTGAGTTTCTTAGATGACACCTGCCAAATGCCCCCTTTCCCACAGATCCCTATCCTCATCCCCATCCCCCACTCTAGAGTGTTTTAGCCTAAGCCCGGCTACACTCCCCGTGGAGCTCGAGGAGTGACTGGCCCAAAAGAGGTGTATAGCGGTCTCTTCGCCCGACGTTGCCGAGGAAGCTGACGACCATTACTGGCGGCGGGCACTCAAGCAGCGGGCTAGAGTATGCGGGCATGTCTCGTCCGCCGGCTACGACATCAAGGTCATCGAAAGTGATGCCTTGAGGAGGGTTGTGTCACAGGTTAAGTGGCCCACCCCCAACCCCTCGGGTTCAACCGCCGTCCATCTCATCCATGGCCCCGCCGCTGATCTCCTCTGGCTCGCTGTCAACAATTGGCCATTCTACATCGCCATCGAGCCCCTTTTGTCATTTCTGAAGGACACGTTTTGCGACGTGATTTCTACTACACAACCTTCTTCTTGTAGACGTTGTTGGGCCTCCAAGTGCAGAGGTTCGTAGGACAGTAGAAAATTTCCCTCAAGTGGATGACCTAAGGTTTATCAATCCGTGGGAGGCGTAGGATGAAGATGGTCTCTCTCAAGCAACCCTGCAACCAAAGACCAAAGAGTCTCTTGTGTCCCCAACACACCAATACAATGGTAAATTGTATAGGTGCACTAGTTAGGCGAAGAGATGGTGATACAAGTGCAATATGGATAGTAGATAATGGTTTTTGTAATCTGAAAATATAAAACAGCAAGGTAACTAATGATAAAAGTGAGCACAAACAGTATTGCAATGCGTTGAAACAAGGCCTAGGGTTCATACTTTCACTAGTGCAAGTTCTCTCAACAAAAATAACATAATCGGATCATATAACTATCCCTCAACATGCAACAAAGAGTCACTCCAAAGTCACTAATAGCGGAGAACAAACGAAGAGATTATGGTAGGGTACGAAACCACCTCAAAGTTATCCTTTCTGATCGATCTATTCAAGAGTCCGTAGTAAAATAACATGAAGTTATTCTTCCCGTTCGATCTATCATAAAGTTCATACTAGAATAACACCTTAAGATACAAATCAACCAAAACCATAATGTCACCTAGATACTCCAATGTCAACTCAAGTATCTGTGGGTATGATTATAAGATATGTATCAGACAATCTCGGATTCATCTATTCAACCAACACAAAGAACTTCAAAGAGTGCCCCAAAGTTTCTACCGAAGTGTCAAGATGAAAACGTGTGCCAACCCCTATGCATAAGTTCATGAGGTCACGGAACTCGCAAGTTGATCACCAAAACATACATCAAGTGGATCACATGATATCCCATTGTCACCACAGATAAGCACATGCAAGACATACATCAAGTGTTCTCAAATCCTTAAAGACTCAATCCGATAAGATAACTTCAAAGGGAAAACTCAATTCATCACAAGAGAGTAGAGGGGGAGAAACATCATAAGATCCAACTATAATAACAAAGCTCGTGATACATCAAGATCGTGCCAACTCAAGAACACAAGAGAGAGAGAGATCAAACACATAGCAACTGGTACATACCCTCAGCCCCGAGGGAGAACTACTCCCTCCTTGTCATGGAGGGCACCGGGATGATGAAGATGGCCACCGGAGAGGGATTCCCCCCTCCGGCAGGGTGCTAAAATGGGTCTAGATTGGTTTTCGATGGCTACGGAGGCTCTAGCAGCGGAACTCCCGATCTATTCTGCTCCGCGATGTTTCTAGGGTATATGGATATATATAGGCGAAAGAAGTCGGTCAGGGGAGCCACGAGGGGCCCACGAGGTACGGGGGCGCGCCCAAGGGGTAGGGCGCGCCCCACCCTCGTGGTGGCCTCGGGACTCTTCTGGCCTAGCTCTGGTACTCCGTGGGCTTCTCTTGGTCCAAAAATGATCTCCGTGAAGTTTCAGGTCAATTGGACTCTGTTTGGTTTTCCTTTTCTGTGATACTTTAAAACAAGGAAAAAAAGAGAAACTGGCACTGGGCTCTAGGTTAATATGTTAGTCCCAAAAATCATATAAAATAGCATATAAATGCATATAAAACATCCAAGGCTGATAATACAATAGCATGGAACAATAAAAAATTATAGATACGTTGGAGACGTATCAAGCATCCCCAAGCTTAATTCCCGCTCGTCCTCGAGTAGGTAAATGATAAAAACACAATTTTTGATGTGGAATGCTACCTAACATATTTATCCATGTAATTCTCTTCATTGTGGCAAGAATATTCAGATCCATAAGATTCAAGACAAAATTTTAATATTGACATAAAAATAATAATAATACTTCAAGCATACTAACTGAGCAATCATGTCTTCTCAAAATAACATGGCCAAAGAAAGTTATCCCTAAACAATCATATAGTCTGGCTATGCTCTATCTTCACCACACAAAATATTTAAATCATGCACAACCCCGATGACAAGCCAAGCAATTATTTCATACTTTTGATGTTCTCAAACTTTTTCAATCTTCACGCAATATATGAGCGTGAGCCATGGACATAACACTATAGGTGGAATAGAATGGTGGTTGTGGAGAAGACAAAAAGGGAGAAGATAGTCTCATATCAACGGGCTATGGAGATGCCCATCAATAGATATCAATGTGAGTGAGTAGGAATTGCCATGCAACGGATGCACTAGAGCTATAAGTGTATGAAAGCTCAACAAAAGAAACTAAGTGGGTGTGCATCCAACTCGCTTGCTCACGAAGACCTAGGGCATTTTGAGGAAGCCCATCATTGGAATATACAAGCCAAGTTCTATAATGAAAGATTCCCACTAGTATATGAAAGTGATATCATAGGAGACTCTCTATCATGAAGATCATGGTGCTACTTTCAAGCACAAGTGTGGAAAAAGGATAGTAGCATTGTCCCTTCTCTCTTTTTCTCTCATTTTTGGGGCCTTCTCTTTTTTTTAATTGCCTTTTCCTTTTTTATTTTTTTCTTCTTTTATTTATTTATTTATTTTCGTCCGGAGTCTCATCCTGACTTGTGGGGGAATCATAGTCTCCATCATCCTTTCCTCGCTGGGACAATGCTCTAATAATGATGATCATCACATTTTTATTTACTTACAACTCAAGAATTACAACTCGATACTTAGAACAATATATGGCTCTCTATGAATGCCTCCGGCGGTGTACCGGGATGTGCAATGACTCATGTGTGACATGTATGAAAGAATTATGAACGGTGGCTTTCCCACAAATACGATGTCAACTACATGATCATGCAAAGCAATATGACAATGATGGAGTGTGTCATAATAAACGGAACGGTGGAAAGTTTCATGGCAATATATCTTCGAATGACTATGGAAATGCTGTAATAGGTAAGTACGGTGGCTGTTTTGAGGAAGATATATGGTGGGTTTATGGTACCGGCGAAAGTTGTGCGGTACTAGAGAGGCTTGCAATGGTGGAAGGGTGAGAGTGCGTATAATCCATGGACTTGACATTAGTCATAAAGAACTCACATACTTTTTGCGAAAATCTATTAGTTATCGAAACAAAGTACTACGCGCATGCTCCTAGGGGGATATATTGGTAGGAAAAGACCATCACTCGTCCCCGACCGCCACTCATAAGGAAGACAATCAATAAATAAATCATGCTCCGACTTCATCACATAACGGTTCACCATACGTGCATGCTACGGGAATCACAAACTTTAACACAAGTGTTTCTCAAATTCACAACTACTCAACTAGCATGACTCTAATATCACCATCTTCATATCTCAAAACAATAATCAAGTATCAAACTTCTCATAGTATTCAATGCACTTTATATGAAAGTTTTTATTATATCCCTCTTGGATGCCCATCATATTAGGACTAGATTCATAACCAAAGCAAATTACCATGATGATTAGGACTCTCAAAATAATAGAAGTGACGCATGATAGTTCATCTATTTCTATAAAAAAACACCATCATGCTCTAAAAAGATGTAAGTGAAGCACTAGAGCAACAACAAACTACTCCGAAAGATATAAGTGAAGATCAATGAGTAGTCGAATAATTATGCAACTATATGAAGACTCTCTAACATTTAAGAATTTCAGATCTTGGTATTTTATTCAAACAACAAGCAAAACAAAATAAAATAAAATGACGCTCCAAGCAAAACACATACCATGTGGTGAATAAAAATATAGCTCCAAGTAAAGTTAACGATGAACGAAGACGAAAGAGGGGATGCCTTCCGGGGCATCCCCAAGCTTAGGCTCTTCGTTGTGCTTGAATATTACCTTGGGGTGCCTTGGGCATCCCCAAGCTTAGGCTCTTTCCACTAATTATTCCATAGTCCATCGAATCTTCACCCAAAACTTGAAAACTTCACAACACAAAACTTAACAGAAAACTCGTAAGCTCCGTTAGTATAAGAAAATAAATCACCACTTAGGTACCGTTGTGAACTCATTATAAATTCATATTGGTGTAATATATACAGTATTCCAACTTATCCATGGTTCATACCCTCCGATACCACTCATAGATTCATCAAAATAAGCAAACAACACATAGAAAACAGAATCTGTCAAAAACTGAACAGTCTGTAGTAATCTGTATCAAACATATACTTCTGCAACCCTAAAAATCCTGAGAAATTAGGAAGTCCTAGAATTTTTTTTATTAATCTACTGCAAGTGGAATTGGTATTTTATCGCTCTCTGGTAAGAAATGAAAATTATTCTCGTGAGCGCATACTTTTTGTTTTTTACAGCAAGATCGAATAACAATCACCCAAGAAGATCCTAAAGGCTTTACTTGGCACAAACACTAATTAAAACATAAAAAACACAATCATAACAGAGGATAGATGAATTATTTATTACTAAACAGGAACAAAAGGCAAAGAACAAAAATAAAGTTGGGTTGCCTCCCAACAAGCACTATCGTTTAACACCCCTAGCTAGGCATGATGATTTCAATGACGCTCACATAAAAGATAGGAATTGAAACATAAAGATAGCATCATGAAGAATATGACTACACATTTAAGTCTAACACACTTCCTATGCATAGGGATTTTGTGAACAAACAACTTGTGGAAACAAGAATCAACTTGCATAGGAAGGTAAAACAAGGATAACTTCATGTTTTTCAACACATAGAGAGGAAACTTGATATTATTGCAATTCCTACAAGCATATATTCCTCCCTCATAATAATTTTCATTAGCATCATGAATGAATTCAACAATATAACCAGCACCTAAAGCATTCTTTTCATGATCTACAAGCATAGAAAATTTACTACTCTCTACATAAGCAAAATTCTTCTGAATAGGAATAGTGGGAGTATCATAAGAGACTTGGATACTATAAATTGTTTCCACATTAAAAGAGTAATGTTCAGAAAAAGGGTAATAATAATCATGGCAAGTTTTATAAATATAATCATCACTACTTTTTATAGCATATGTATTATCACAATAATTATCATAAGTAGCAACTTTGTTCTCATCATAATCGATTGAAACCTCTTCCAAGATAGTGGAATCATTATTAAATAAAGTCATGACCTCTCCAAATCCACTATCATAATTATCATAATAAGATTCATCATCCTCCAAAATAGTGGGATTACTACTTCATGGAGTTGACACTCTTCCAAACCCACTTTCATCAATATAATCATCATAAGTAGGAGGCATGCTATCATCATTATAAATTTGCATATCAAAACTTGGGAGACTAAAAATATCATCTTCATTAAACATAGCATCCCCAAGCTTGGGACAACCATTAATTGCAGCAAATATATTCTCAAAAACATCATCTTCATCAAACATAGTATCCCCAAGCTTGGGCCTTTTCATATCATAAGCATAATCACTCTCATCATTAATAGTATGGATAGCACAAATAGTATAGCAATTATCATCATCACAATGAGAAATAGGAGCAACATCATTTGGGAGAATACCTTTCTACCTTTATTTCTCCGTCTTTTCTTTTTCTTCTTCACATCATGTGTGGGTTCAATCCTCTTTTTGGAGCTCCTTATTAATGAGATTGGTTGAATAGTAGGCTCCTCCTCGTTACCTCATTCATCATAAGAAATAATAGGAGAATATTGGGAAGTATCTTCCATTTCGTTAGTATTCTCTTCATCTTCTATTTGTTTTCTTTTCTTTATGTAATTGGCAATATAAGTATTTTCAATACTATTCACCGCACAATACATATAAATTTCTTCTAGATCAATATCGAGGAATTTCTCAAGGTTATATTCTGGAATATGCTTAGTTTGACGTTTCATTTCTTCATAACCCAAAAGCAAACTAAGTTCATTATGATGTGCAAGGGAAATCAAGTCATCACAATTTTTGGACACGATTCGATCATGAAACAATTTGCATTTGATATTTAAATGACCATGTTCATTGCAAAGTTCACAAGTATGGCTAAGATATTTTAAATTTTCAGCACTAACATCTAGCCTATCTTGCAACCATTTAGTTTCCAAATACTTATGCCTCTTCCAAAATCTATCTTCCCTGTTTGGTATGTACTTGCAAGCTCTATATATTCCACAAAAGTTGACATGCTTATAAGAGACATTTTCATCATGACTAGTGCAATCATCATTAGTACTATGGATATTCAAGGAGTTCATACTAACAACATTGCAATCATGCTCATCATTCATAGATTTAGTGCCAAACATTTTATAGACTTCTTCTTCTAGCATTTGAGCACAATTTTCCTTTCCATCGTTCTCACGAAAGATATTAAAAAGATGAAGCGTATGAGGCAAACTCAACTCCATTTTTTTGTAGTTTTCTTTTATAAACTAAACTAGTGCTAAAACAAGAAACATAAAGATTCGATTGCAAGATATAAAGATATACTTTCAAGCGCTAACCTCCCCGGCAACGGCGCCAGAAAAGAGCTTGATGTCTACTACACAACCTTCTTCTTGTAGACATTGTTGGGCCTCCAAATGTAGAGGTTTGTAGGACAGTAGCAAGTTTCCCTCAAGTGGATGACCTAAGGTTTATCAATCCGTGGGAGGCGTAGGATGAAGATGGTCTCTCTCAAGAAACCCTGCAACCAAATAACAAAGAGTCTCTTGTTCCCCAACACATCCAATACAATGGTAAATTATATAGGTGCACTAGTTCGGCGAAGAGATGGTGATACAAGTGCAATATGGATAGTAGATAATGGTTTTTGTAATCTGAAAATATAAAAACAACAAGGTAACTAATGATAAAAGTGAGCACAAACGGTATTGCAATGCGTTGAAACAAGGCCTAGGGTTCATACTTTCACTAGTGCAAGTTCTCTCAACAATAATAACATAATTGGATCATATAACTATCCCTCAACATGCAACAAAGAGTCACTCCAAAGTCACTAATATCAGAGAACAAATGAAGAGATTATGATAGGGTACGAAACCACCTTAAAGTTATCCTTTCTGATCGATCTATTCAAGAGTCCGTAGTAAAATAACATGAAGTTATTCTTCCCGTTCGATCTATCATAGAGTTCCTACTAGAATAACACCTTAAGATACAAATCAACCAAAACCCTAATGTCACCTAGATACTCCAATTTCACCTCAAGTATCCGCGGGTATGATTATAAGATATGCATCACACAATCTCGGATTCTTCTATTCAACCAACACAAAGAACTTCAAAGAGTGCCCCAAAATTTCTACCAAAGAGTCAAGACGAAAACGTGTGCCAACCCCTATGCATAAGTTCATGAGGTCACAAAAGTCGCAAGTTGATCACCAAAACATACATCAAGTGGATCACATGATATCCCATTGTCACCACAGATAAGCACATGCAAGACATACATCAAGTGTTCTCAAATCCTTAAAGACTCAATCCGGTAAGATAACTTCAAAGGGAAAACTCAATTCATCTCAAGAGAGTAGAGGGGGAGAAACATGATAAGATCCAACTATAATAGCAAAGCTCGCGATACATCAAGATCATGCCAACTCAAGAACATGAGAGAGAGAGAGAGAGAGATCAAACACATAGCTATTGGTACATACCCTCAACCCCGAGGGAGAACTAGTCGCTCCTCGTCATGGAGAGCACCGGGATGATGAAGATGGCCACCGGAGAGGGATTCCCCCCTCCGGCAAGGTGCCGGAACGGGTCCAGATTGGTTTTCGGTCGTTACGGAGGCTTCTGGCGGCAGAACTCCCGATCTATTCTACCCCGCGATGTTTCTAGGGTATATGGATATATATAGGCGAAAGAAGTCGGTCAAGGGAGCCACGAGGGGCCCACGAGGTAGTGGGGCGTGCCCAGGGGGTAGGGCGCCCCCCTCACCCTCGTGGTGGCCTCGGGACTCTTCTGGCCCAGCTCTGGTATTCCGTGGGCTTCTTCTGGTCCAAAAATGATCTTCGTGAAGTTTCAGGTCAATTGGACTCCGTTTGGTTTTCCTTTTCTGCCATACTTTAAAAGAAGGAAAAAACAGAAACTGGCACTGGGCTCTAGGTTAATAGGTTAGTCCCAAAAATCATATAAAATAGCATATAAATGCATATAAAACATCCAAGGTTGATAATACAATAGCATGGAACAATCAAAAATTATAAATACGTTGGAGATTTATCACGACGCTGGCTTGTGATCCACAGCTTCCAAGTCAGACTTTATCGACGGCGTCCACGAGGAGGGCACCCTCTCCGGCTCTTCCAAGGGGAAAGTGCCCATCTACTCTTCCAAGGGGAAAGCGCCCGTCTGCGAAATCATGGATGGCACCCTACAGCCATGCTCTTCCAAGGGGAAGGAGCCCATCTGCGACAACATGGAGTGCATCCAGGGTCCGTGCTCTTCCCACGGGAACGAGCCCATCTATGACAATTGAGGAAACCCATGATTTTTTTATTTCAGTTGTTCACAATGTGATGCTCTATATGTGCAATTATTTACTGTGCAGTACATTTCATCAATCCAGTTTTAAACATACCGATTGGAATGCATATATTTGCTTGCTGAGCCTGTTATAGCTAGGATATGCCTCTTTTAAAGTTTTTTTATTGTTCGGTTGTTTGTAGTTAGCATATGTTCAATTTCAAATTCTATCTTTGGTTGTTTGTGGTATGCCTTGTTTATTCCAGTTATTCACAACGTGATGTTCTATATGTGCAAGTATGAACTGTGTAGTTCAATTTCATCAGTACCAGTTTCAACAATACCACTATGAATGACTACATTTGGTTGCCGCATCTTGTAGTTAACACGCCTTTCCATTTTTATTTAACCATAACAAATGTACTTAGACCGGCACAATACCAATTTGAATGACCATGTTTGCTTGTTGTTAAATGTGAGGCATGTTGCAGTTAGCACACCTTTCCACTTGTTTTGCTTTACTAGCATGCTTAAACCTGCACACTGAAGCTATCTTTTGGAGATTATTTTGTCTGCCATGTGTAATTTTGGTTGATGTTTAGCCTGTTGTGCTTAACATGCTTTTTGATGTACCTACACAGGACAATTTTGGGAACGACTATTGTTTTCCATCGAGGTTAGTTTCATCCCATGGCTTATATCTGCTCACTGTTCAGGATATCCATAGCTGTACCATATAGGCCGGCGGCTGATAAGGGACTAATTGGTGAATCATACTTTTAACTGAATATATCTGCAACCCATTTTTTCTTAGGTTAACTAGGGCCATATGTAATATATCTGAGGCTACATAGCAACATTCACTTTACTTAATGTCTAAATATGCAATCCTAGGCTACATAGCAACAAGGAAGAGTGTTACATTAATGTTCTAATGATGTCTAGATATACGTAGAAGAGCAGCAGCAGCAACAACAACAACAACAACAACACATCCCGGTTTGGATACTCAACTTAGCTAGAGGTTAGAGTTAGTTTCTAGCTCATTACTAACCCTGAACTAACTCCTTCCACAGAGTTGTTTGGATGGTAGGGTTAGATTGACAATAAATGCACTAGGAGAACTAGCTCCAATTAGCACCTCTTGGGTTGGATACTAGTTTTTTTGGGTGGGTTATAGATGCAACTAGCTCAAACTAGCCCTCATGTTTAGATATACTTTAGGGCTATTTGAGCCCGAACTAGCTCAAACTAACTGTAACCCGTGGATACAGTAGCAGATAATTTTTAAGAACTAACTAAAATCCTTCCGACCCATAATATAAGATGTTAATTCATTTAATATGTGAGTATATTGGATGTTATAAGATACTCCCTCCGTTCCTAAATATTTGTTCTTTTTAGATATTTCAAATGGACTACCACATATGGATGTATATAGACATATTATAAAAGAGTGTTGTACTACATCATTGTGCCATTGCTATTTAGCTTCTAATATTAACTTGGTGCTTTTAGGTAGATATGTCATTGGTAAAGATCCGCGTTTCGACCCTTTCTGCATATGGGGCAATGAGATATCGATGAACCAGCATCAAGTGAGGAAGCTGATAAAGATTGTTAGTAAAATGGGTTCAAAGATGGCAATTAAACTATTTGTTTACACTTTATCCAAGACAACATCAAACTGCAGGATGGTAAGTAAGAACTCTGCAGCCTTCTTTTTACTACCCATAATGAGTTGTGTTAGATGACAATGTCTGAAATCTCATTCCTTTGTAGTGGTTGCCAAAGCAGTTTACTCAAGATTACCTCTCAAACTACATGATTGGTGGGCATGCAAAGGTTACAGTATTTCTACCAGAACACGATGATTATCTAGATGTTTTCATGAAGACCGTGAAGGATGGGCAGTCGGCCATCACAAGGGGTTGGACTAGAGTCGTGCGTGCCTTCTGCATGGAGGAAGGCACAATATGGGCATTCCGCTTCACCTTGTTCAGCAACCAGAATATATTTCGCCTATTTCTTTACCGTCTTTAATAGTACAAGTATACAACTATGGTTCATCATTCTTTATTTGGTTCTTATGTAATTCTTGAACATATGTACCTATGAATCGAATAATGCATTGGGTTGTTTGAACCTGATGGATATGAATAAAGCTGTAGCATACATTCAAATTCAAATCCAAATCCGGTACAATTTGGAAAAGAAGCATTTAAATTACGGTGAAATTACGCTCTCCAGGTTGTCACAGCACACACGGTTGGTAAAACACAAACGTTTGCGATATGCACCAGAATCCGAGACGGTTCACAGAGAGGAAACGTGTGCAAGCATGCACACAGTTGCCGTTTGCAAAGCGTGTGCGATGTCAGACAATATCACAAACGGTGCGGGCAAACTAAACATTTGTGTTAGTTGCCTTATCATACACGATTAGCAACCATGATCTATTTCTGATGAAGTACGCATCATAAACGTTGCACCACAGAATAGTGTGTGCGATAGTTGTCGTGTACGACGATGTTATGACGGTCTGACGTTTCATAATCCTGTCCGACACTCGCACGACGATTAGCTAATCTTCTTAACGGTGAACCGTTTGTGATGGGCCGCGCATCATACATGTTCTCTAATAGTGAACCGTTTGTGATGGGCCACGCATCGTAAACGTAGCACCACAGAATACCGACTACGAAGGCAATGTGAGCAGAAATGAGTAGGAGTACTGTAGGGGCCCTATCCCCGACGGTTTCTGGGTCGTGTGGGAAGAACCCCCCTATCTCCCACACTCACTTGGCGACAATTCCAAATGCCATCGCGGAAAGGGGTTTTAAACCATTTGTTTAGGACCGACGCACACCTGTGCAAGATCCTTCAAGTAAGTTATCATTAGTGCAATAAGGCAATAAAAATTGCTTCTAAAAGTGTGAGATCATTTAGTGTAAGAGAAAATTGAGCGTTGTAAAAACTTGTGATGGTAAAGAATAAAAGCGACAGACTGCATAATAAAGGTTGCCATCATAAGGGGCAATATAACGTGACACTCTTTTGAACTAAGGGGTTGAGCATACAAGCAAATAAGCGCATGGCAACCTCTGCTTCCCTCTGCGAAGGGCCTATCTTTTACTTTTATGTATTTACTTTCATGCAAAGAGTCAAAGTATTTCTCTCTATTCCTTTTTCTTTTTTTCTTTTGGAAAGCATCATGTGGTGAGGAAAGATCTAGGCACATATATCAAGTTGGATATTGGTAGCATGAGTTATTACACTGTTGACATCACCCTTGAGGTCAATACGTTGGGAGGCAAAACAATAAGCCCATATCTTTCTATGTGTCCGGTTGAAATGTTTTGCTCATGTGTACACAGTGAGTGTTAGCAATCATAGAAGATTATATGATGGTTGAGTATGTGGATCTCTTACTTAAACTCTGTTGAATAAGTTAAATTGCAATTGCTTGGTGACTGGGAACATAGGTTGTTGGGTTTCAAGAGAATTCATTGTTTAAACCTTAACATGTGAATTGGTTGCTACTTTAACATGAGAAATTTTATGAGAAAGAATTGATGTCATGATGCTAGGAAAAGTGATTGAAATTGTGATTGATCAAACTTATGCACTTTGCTAGCATTCACACTTCATAAATTATTTCTTCTATCATTTACCTACTCGAGGACGAGTAGGAATTAAGCTTGGGGATGCTAATACGTTTCCAATGTATCTATAATTTATGAAGTATTCATGCTGTTATTTATCATTCTTGGATGTTTTACAATCATTTTATAGCAACTTTATATCATTTTTTGGGACTAACCTATTGACCAAGTGCCTAGTGCCAGTTGCTGTTTATTGTTTGTTTGTTGCATCGCAGGAAATCAATATCAAACGGAGTCCAAACACCGTGAAATTTTTTGTGGATTTTTTATGGACCAGAAGACCAACAGTGGGCCAAAGAAGCACCTGGGGGTTCCTCGAGGGGAGCACAACCCACCAGGGCGCTCCTGAGGGCCCAGGCACACCCAGGTTGGTTGTGCCCACCTCGATGGCCTCCGGCACCCCTTCTTTGCACTATAAATTCCCAAATATTCCGAAACCCTTTGGGGTGAACCTAGATCAGAAGTTCCGCCGCCGCAAGGCTCTGTAGCCACCGAAAACCAATCTAGACCCCTTTCCGGCACCCTACCGGAGGGGGGAATCATCTTCGGTGGCCATCTTCATCATCCGGCGACCACCACGATGAGGAGGGAGTAGTCCACCCTCGGGTTGAGGGTTTGTACTAGTAGCTATGTGTTTAATCTCTCTCTCTCTCGCGTGTTCTTCAGATGTCATGATCTTGATGTATCGCGGGCTTTGTTAATATAGTCGGATCATATGGTGTTTTCCCCTCTCTATCTTGTTGTGATGAATCGAGTTTTTCCCTTTGAGATTTCGTTGTTATCGGATTGAATACTTTTATGGATTTGAGAACACTTGATATATGTATTGCAATTGAATACTCGTGGTGACAATGGGGTATCATATTGATTCACTTGATATATGTTTTGGTACTCGACTCGCGGATTCCCGAGGTGGCATTGGGGTAATCTATGCATAGGGGTTGATGCACGTTCTTGTCTTTGTTTCTCCAGTAGAAATCTTGGGGAACTCTTTGAAGTTCTTTGTGTTGGATTGAACATCATGTATCTGAATTTGCTTTGGTGTTATTTTAGTATGAACTCTAGGATAGATTAACCGGAAAGAATAGCTTTGAGGTGGTTTCGTACTCTACAAGCAATTCCGTCTTATGTTCTCCTCTAGATAGGAACTTTGGAGTGATTCTTCATTGCACGTTGAGGGATGGTTATATGATCGAATTATATTAGCACTGTTGAGAGATTGCACTAGTGAAAGTACGGACCCTAGGCCTTGTTTTCAAGCATTGCAATACCATTTTTGTGCCCGTTTACTATTTTCTACCTTGCTGTTTTTATTTATTCAGATTATAAAAATATATTTCTACCATCCATATTACACTTTTAGCGCTATCTCTTCGCCGAACTAGTGCACCTATACAATTTGCCATTGTATTGGGTGTGTTGGGGACATAAGAGATTTGTTTTATTTGGTTGCAGGTTCGTTTGAGAGAGACCATCTTCATCCTACACCTCTCACGGATTGATAAACCTTAGGCCATCCACTTGAGGGAAAATTGCTACTGTCCTACAAAACTCTGTGCTTGGAGGCCCAACACGTGTCTACAAGAATGAAGTTGCGTAGTAGACATCACCAGCAGACGACAAAGAGCCTGTATAGCCCCTGTTTTTCTGATTTTTCTTAAATTCATTCAATTTCACATATATACACACACACACACACACACACACACACACACATGTGAAAATACTTTCGACAAGCATACCTACACATATACATACCAAATCATATCCCTGCCATATGGATATGATCATCCAACACATATACATAGCAAATCAAAAGTCCATATGCAACATATATAGCTAGCCAACATATCCAACAACAAGCATACAATGGTTTCATTCATACATACATATATAGGTAGAAAGTTTCACATTGTTCATCCTACAAAATCAAAACTAGAAGGAAGCATAAAGAGAAGAGTAGACTCCATCAATGCAAGCTTCCTCATCTAAAGCAAATCTGCAAATTGAGAAAGAAGAAAGTTAGAAGAAGAAGAAGACTAGTTAGAAGAAGAAAAAGAAGAAGAAGAAGAAGAAGAAGATTTTTTTCTTCTCTTTCTTTTTCTCCTCTCCTCTTCTTTATCTTCTTCTTCTTCTTCTTCTTCTTCTAACTAAGGTAGGTAAAAATGCCATTTTATTGCTAAGCTAGGTAAAAATGCCAAGTGTAGGTCATTTTAGAGCTAAGCTAGGTAAATAGGTCATTTTGGAGCTTAGTAAGGTTATTATGTCATTTTCGAGGAAAATAAGCTAAGTCTATATAATTTTGGAGGTAACAAAGATTATCATGCCATTTTTGACCGAGAGTATGCTGAGTATGTCATAATTGAACTGAAGAAGCTAAGTATAGCTCATTTTTTATCTAACTTAGGTAATTATGCCATTTAGGAGGAAAATAAGCTAAGTATCCATTTCTAAAGCACAACACTAGAGAAAACTTACCCTCATCGCAACAAATGTGATGAAGATCGCAACTAAGGTAACAATTGATCCAACGGCATAATGATACGAAGCCTCATTATCAATGGCATATTTTCTAATCTTCTTAAGCTTCAGGTGCATTGCATCCATCTTCAAGCATTGCATTCATCTTCATCTTGTGATCATCGATGACATCGGCAACATACAACTCCAATGTCATCTTCTCTTCTTCAATTCTTTTATTTATTTTCTTTCAAATACTCATTTTCTATTTCAACTAAATTTAACTTATCCACAAGAGGGTCGGTTTCAAACTCCAGTTCACATACCTCCTAGATTAAAATATCTCTATGTCAACTTGATGGCCATAATTGTCATAAATGTGAAATGCAACAAATAATTATGAAAGAGAATTTACCACATCCGAATCATAAAGCGGGCGAGGGCCGACGGGGATGGACATCAAGACCATGGCACTATGTATAAGAAACAATCATACAAAGTAAGAAAATTATACAAGTAACTATATAAATCAAGTACAACATAAAAAATTGATCTAATAATAATCTGGATCGTCGGGTTCAATAAATGCTCCATGATCAATAAATGCATCATCATCATCACTATCGGTAATGACGTGCTCACCATCATCATCATCATTAATAAATGCATCATCATGTGGAAGGCCACCTTTACGTAATCAGTCAAGCATTGACAGGTCATCCGCAACAATAACCTCTTCTAGTTCAGGCTCTTCTTGTTCTGGATCAGGGGTGAGGTCAGGTTCACTGTCGCTGTCTACTTCAATGTTCTGGGGTGAAGTAGAGCGGTTGTTGAAACATTTTTTTGGAAAGACGTGTTTCTTGGAAGAATTCTCCTTCATATGTGTATGGGTTCATGTGAGGTTCATAATCCTCTTCATTGGGGGGAGGTGGTCTAACACGTGGTGTCACTTCATAAACGACATCCCAACCATTGAGATTTGGATAACTTTGACAGGCCCATGGTAGATAGAAAACTTGGGTTGCCTGTTGAGCCATTATATAGACATCGAGAACATCCAAATGGGTGCTTTGACTGATTTCCACTAGCCTTAAGTGTTCATGAGTCCTTCTAGTCTCCTTCGGTTGGAACCAATAACATTTGAAGACTATGACATTTGGTGGGTTTGCACCATAGAATTGAAGTTCATAAATTACTTCAACTCTTCCATAATACTCGGTATCTCCTTCACCGATAGCAGAGACACAACAATTTGTAGACTTTCGGTCGGACATAGATAGCTCTTTGCCATAGGTACGAAAGTGATACCCGTTGATGTCGTATTTGTCAAATGAATGGACCTTAAAGTCAAAACCATTAGCGACTTGTCTCAATTCAGCATCCATTAACTCTGAATTAGCCTACAAGTTTAATACGAAAGGTATTATTGCATTAGACGCAAATTAGACAAAGAAATGAAATGGTCTACTGGAAATTACCGTTTGTTTGAACCAAGAGATGAAACCGGGATAGCCACCTCCATGCTTTGCTAGAAGCTCATACTCCTCGACGGAATCCTTTTGGATCACCGCTCCATACAAGAATTTGGTGACGTATCGACTGTATCAAACTTATTCGGGAATAAGAGCACTTCAAAGGAATTAGAAGTTGCAAAACAATGTACCGAGAACATACTCGATGTACAGCCGCACTTCTGTTAGGTTGGTGAAGATATACAACGAAATGATCTGCCATTCTTCGAAATCCAACGTTAAGGAATTAGAAGCACCAGCGGGTGCGAGATCCTCTTTGAATAGGCTGAGGTTGGATCCACCCTTTTTAGGTTCCTCGGCATTGTACCGAGGCTTCGGATTATGCAAATGACGATTTTTGGCTTCGTAGTGTGCTGTCACAAAGTTTGCAGCCTCCTCCGTAATGAATGCCTCAGCCATCGATGCTTCAATTCTATGTTTATTTTTACATTTGGCTCGTAGAATCTTCTACATCCTCTCAGTGGCGTAGCACCAACGATTTTGCACGGGCCCCCCAATCTTGCCTCGGTTGGGAGATACAAAAAGAAGTGCTGCATTGGATTAAAGAAGCCCGGCAGAAAGATCTTCTCTAACTTCCAGATCAACTCCAACGCTAACTCTTCCATTTCTTCTAGCAGGCCAGGTGATAGTTCTTTCGGACAAAGAACATGGAAGAAATAGATCAGCTCTGCCAGTACTAGCCATTCATCCTCAGGGATGAAGCCACGCAACATCACCGGCCTTACCCACTCAATCCATATGTGCCAATCATGACTCTTGAGACCAAATATCTTCAATTTATCAAGACCCGCTCCCCTCTTTAGATTCGCTGCATACCCATCAGGGAACATCAACTGCTGTTGCACCCGCAAGATAATTTCCCTCATAGATGGCCTTCCAAGATTGAACCATGCCTTTCACTTCGTCCAGTTCTGCTTTCCTTTCGGTTCTTTCATGTTTTGTAACGGCCTATCACATAGCACCTCCAGATCGACTCTAGCCTTAGTATTATCCTTTGACTTCCCATCCATGCCGATCAATGTACCAAAAAGTGCCTTGGCGATATTCTTCTCAGTGTGCATCACATCGATGTTGTGTGGGCAAAGGAGGTCTTTGAAGTACGGCAGATCCCACAAGCATGTCTTGTGAGTCCAAGCGTGTTTCGGATTATACCCCTGGAAATACCCTAGACGCTCTGGATCTGGCTCAAGAGTATTTAACTAATCCAGGGTCTCTTGGCCTGTCAATGCAGGTGGTGCAAAGTTTTTGACAACTCTACCTCTGATGAAGTTCTTCTTGTCTTTCTTGAACTTATGGCGAGGATCCAGGAACTGTCTATGCATGTCGAAGCAAGAAAACTTGCGATCGTCCTGAAGCCAACGAAACTCAAGAGATCCCTCGCATGTGGGGCACGGGAACCTTCCATGCACACACCAACCAATGAATAGCGCATATGTCGGCACGTCATGCGTCAAGTACATGTACTGGACACGCATTATGAAGTTCCGTTTGCTATAGGCGTCGTATGTCTTGAACCCATTATCCCAGGCTTCTTGCAATTCATCCTTCAGCGGCTGCATGTACACATTCATATTGTTCCCTGGATAGTTGGGCCCTGGAATTATCAATGTCAGGAAATGTTCTTTCTTTGCATAATCTGTCCGGGGGGATTGAGTGGAAAGACAAATATGGGCCAACAACTGTATTGGGCTGCCATCAGACCAAACACACTTAACCCATCAGTGCTGACGCCGACTCGAGGATGCCTCGGATCTGCCGCTTTGTCATCATGTAGTGCATCGAAGCTCTTCCCGGCTTCACCGTCCGAGGTGTGCACCATCATCAGCTTCCCATATGCATCTAGTTGGGTTCTTTTGCCTGTTTTGTGCCATGTCATCTGTCTGTCCGTCTCTTCGACCATGAAAAGATGTTGAAGTCTTGGTATGATTGGCATATACCGAAGAACATTAACGGGGATTTTGGTCTGCGTCTTCTCACCCATACCGTTGTCTACCACAACATACCTAGATGACTTGCAAATGGGACAATAGTTCAAGTCTGCATACTGAAGCCTAAATAAGGCACATCCTTTCTCACAGGCATGTATCTTCTCATAGGGCATCTTAACAGCATAGAGGATTTTGTCTGACTGGTACAGGTTTGCAGGTAGTACATGGCCTTTGGGTAGAAAACGTCCAAATACTGTCATCATTGTGTTGTAGCATGCTTTGCCCAAGTTGAAGGAGCCTTCAGAGCCATTATTTGTGAGATGGCATACAACTGACAAAGCTAAGTGTGCTCATGGAGAGGACATTTTGAAGACTACAACATTTCATTGAAGGCCTTTGTAGATTCCTCCATCTCATCGTCGGAGTCCCGAGCATCATCAAAATCTTGCACCATGTCTAGCATCCCGGTACCATGCTCATCGGTGCGACGACGAAGCACCTCAGCTCTGGCACGTTGGGCAGACTCGCCATGAAATGTCCACAGTGTATAATCTGGCGTAAAACCCCTCTTCTACAGGTGTTTGCCCATTTCATCCTCTGTCCTCTTGTGCCAATTGTTGCACCCGGCACAGGGGTACCATGTTGTCCTCTGGCCATTTGCAAATGCGGCCCTCAGAAACCCCTTGGTTTTTGTTAACCATTCAATGGTCATGTCTTCCTGACTAGTGTGACCGGTGTACATCCACGCATGATCAGTCATCTTGCCTAGCTATTAGACACATAAGAAATATATATATATATATATATATATATGTGTGTGTGTGTGTGTGTGTGTGTGTGTGTATAAATCAGCATGTATATATTCGTCAGTTAATGGAGTTTGTCACTTTTATTACGTCCATGCAACCTAGACGCTAATAGGTAAAGATAGGTCCTAATCCCACCCGAGTATGCGTAGATTGGGTTCGTTTTCCCATGCTCTGCTCCGGATCCGACGCAAAATTTCAGCAGCACCTCCCTGCCGTTCTCCTAATACACGTCTCGGCAATAAGCAGAGAGGATGTGTACCCGAAGAATAATAGGGAGGCACTGACGAAATTCTGCATCGGATCCGGAGCAGAGCATATGGGAAAACGAACCCAATCTACACATATCGGGCTGTCCATGGATAATGTTGGACAATTTGAAAGAATCACGGTTATAAATATGCAAATGTATGCATATTTATAGATGTAACCCTTTCAAATGGGAGACGCGTAGTGGTCACACATACCGATGATTGAAGACACCTATAGCTAGCAAGTTTCATTGGCACGAAGACCAAAACAGAGCAAATGAAGGGGGCAGATGTCATTTGTGCTCACCCACGAATGTAGGGACATAGCTCGTCGAACACTAGACCCTCGCAACGATGAAAAAACTGCTCATTTAAATCGAAAGATGAGTAACATAGAAATTTTGTTTTTTCCGTCGACCTAACTAAATATTTACAATAGGATGAACAGGTTAGGAGGTTCTTTGGTGTCGATGGAACCCTAAATAGCAAGTATCATTGGTGCGAGATACGTGTGGCGCTCGGCGTTGAACACTAGATCCACATCCCACAAGTGAAGCCGGCACCTGGCGTCCCGCAACAATAGTTCTGGTGGCCGATGACGGTCGAACACCTTGGCGAATTTGTCTGGTAGCCTTTGAGATGAGGATTAAAGCCAAGTTTGGAAAGTTCAAACAACCAAACCGACTTGAGTCAGTTTGGGTGTTTCAAGTTTCAACACTTGCCTTTTAATCATCATCGCAGAGGCTACAAGACAAATTTGCAATGGTGTTCGATCGCCATCGACGCCAAGAACTGTTGTTGTGGGACGCCGGACACTGGCTTCACTTGTGGGACGTGGATGTAGTGTTCGACACCGACGGTCACATGTATCTTGCACTGACGATACTTGCTATTTAGGGTTCCATCGATACCAAGGAACCCCCTAACCCGCTCGACCCGGTTTCATCAGTGATGTACCCCTAATCTTCTTCCTCCTCCTCCTCTTCTTCTTCCTCCTTTTCTTCTTCGTCCTCTTCTTTTTCCTCTTCTTATTCTTTTTTTCATCTTTCTTCTTAACCTAAACTAAACCTAATAAACTTAACCTAAACTAAATTAAATATAAACCTAAAAACAGAAACAAAAGCTAAACTAAACCTAAACTAAATCAGGCCTAAATTAAAGTAAATCTAAAAAATAAAAAAAAAGAAAAAGAGGGATGTCTCACCTTCAGGCGTGGCAGGGGGTGCCTGGGATGGAGGAGGGGGCAGCGGGGAGTCGGGTCGACTGGGGCGCCTCAGGGCGGCGGGGCGTAGGGGCGCTGCGGGGCGTAGGGGCGACCGAGCGGCAGGGGTGGCTCGGGCACCGGGCGGCGGCGCGGGTGTGCTGAAGGAGGGAGAGAGGGGAGAGAGAGGGACGTGGGGTTGTCCGCTTTTTAGTTTTGGTCATAGCTCTTTGTCGTCTGCTAGCGGACGGCAAAGAGCCTAGCTAACAGACGTTAGTTGGCCACTTTCTTTGCCGTTAGCTAGCGGACGCTGGTATGCCACCATCCCTCTTTGTCGTCCGCTAGTAGACGACAAAGCTTCTATGCTATCTACTAGCAGATGGCAAAGAGCTGGCTGACGGCAAACACCATCTTTGTCGTCCGCTATTTCTTTGTCGTGAGCTTTTTGTATGCTGATGGCAAAGAGCTCCTTTGCTGTCATCTAGCGGACGACAAAGAACTGGCTGACGGCAAAGATCCTGATTCCAGTAGTGAATCACTTTGGGTGAATCTGATCCTTTCCATGGTTATGAAACTGAAACTGTTGTGGCACATCTTACTAAGTTCAATGACATATCCACCCTTTTTACTCATGATGAGAAAACTCACTATTACTATATCATCAAGTTATTCCCGTTCTCATTAAATGGTGATGCTAAAGCTTGGTACAGTACTCTTGCTCCTGGTTGTGTGCGTAGTCCCCAGTATATGATTTATTACTTCTCTGAAAAATGTTTCCCTGCTCATAAGAAACAATCTGCCTTGCAGGAAATATTTAACTTTGTGCAAATTAAAGAAGAGGGTCTCCCACAAGCTTGGGGGAGGCTTTGCTAATTGCTTAATGCTTTTCCTGATCATGCTCTTAAGAAAAATGAAATACTTGATATCTTCTACAATGGACTAACTGATGTTTCTAGGGATTTCCTAGATAGTTGTGTTGGTTGTGTTTTCAGGGAACAAACTATAGGGTAAGATGAAGAATTATTTAATAACATATTGGAAAATTATGATGATTGGACTCTTCCTGAACCACCTCTTAAACCCACTTCGAAGAAGAGGGGTATATTATATCTCAGTCCTGAAGATATGCAAGAGGCAAAGAAATCCATGAAGGAAAAAGGTATTAAATATGAGGATGTCAAAATTTTACCTACTATTGAACAAATACATGGGCTTGATACACCACCACCTCCTAAGGTGGTAGAGGTAAATTCTCTAATGAAATTTAGTGATAATGACAATCTTCACAATATGCACCCTGGCCAATGCCTTTATGAATTTGAAAACTACATTAGAAAGCAAGATCACTTCAATGCAAATGTTATGAAACAATTGAAATACAATTCTGATATGATTGCTCGCTTAAGTGACTTATTATTTAGAATCTCAAATGATGTTAGAGGTGTGGGAAAATATGCTTCTATGGTTCAAACCCAATTAGAACAAGTTGCTAAATCTCAAAGAGAGTTGCTAGATGAAATGAACAATAACATACATGACTTTGCTGTTAGAGTAGCAACTAGAGGAGGTAAATGACTCAGGAACCACTTTATCTTGAAGGACACCCAAAAATAATTGAACAAGACTCTCAAAGAGCTAACATTAATGCACCTAGTCCTTCTAAAAAGAAAAAGAAGAAGAAAAATGATAGGAAGTTGCATGCCTCTAGTGAACCTGAAGTAGAAAACCTCCTGATAATGAAGTCTCTATCTCTGATGTTGAAACTCAACCTGGTAGTGAACACTCACCTTCTGATAATGAAAAAGTTAATGGTGAGGTTCATAAAGATACTCAACCAAATAATGAAGAACCAGACAATGATGTTGAGATAGAACCTGCAGTTGATCTTGATAACCCACAAACTAAAAATAAAAGATATGATAAAAGAGACTTTGTTGCTAGAAAACACGGTAAGGAAAGATAACCGTGTGTTCAAAAACCTATGCCCTTTCCACCTAAGTCAACTAAAAAGAAAGATGATGACGAATTTGAACACTTTGCTGAAATGTTGAGGCCAGTCTTTTTGTGTACTCGCTTGACTGATATATTGAAAATGCCTCCTTATGTACATGAAAGACATCATCACCAATAAGAGAAAAATATCGGAAGCTAAAATCTCCACCATGCTTGCTAATTATACTTTTAAAGATGGAGTGCCTAAAAAACTCGGAGATCCGAGAATACCAACTATACCTTGCTCCATCAAAACTAATTATGTGAAAACTGCTTTATGTGATTTGGGAGCTGGTGTTCATGTTATGCCTTTATCTTTATATAAAATACTTGATTTGAATAAGCTCACACCTACTGAAATATCTTTGCAAATGGCTGACAAATCAACTGCCATACCTATCGGTATTTGCGAGGATGTTCCCATTGTTGTTGCTAATGTTACTATTTTGACTGACTTTGTTATACTTGAGATGCCCGAGGACGACAACATGTCGATTATCCTTGGTAGACCCTTCTTGAATACTGCAGGGGCTGTTATTGATTGCAATAAAAACAAGGTCACTTTTCATATCAATGGTAATGAGCATACGATGCACTTTCTGAAGAAACAATTCCAAGTGAATGGTATTAATGTTATTGAAAAATCTCCGACAATCACTATTAGAAGTTTTCAACTACCTCTACCTACTGCCAAAAACAAACACGAAATGCTTATTGATGGGGACATTCATATCCCCGTTGAGGTAACTTAGTGATTTAGGAAAGTTCTTCGGTTTCATGCTAATCGAAAGGGGTTGTTAATAAGACTTGATCAACCTTATTAATGGATCATTTTTGAGAGGTATGAAGTTCATGAATTTAGTAAGCACTACCTTCTATCCCTATCTTTTGTTTTCTGTTTTTATTAGTTAAATAAAATAAAATGCCATGTTTTGTCTGTTTTCTGAATTTACCGTGAAATAAAAAATGACTCAAAAATAAAAGTTCTCATAATGCCCTGAAAATTTAGTATGATTTTTTCTGAATATTTAAGAATTTTTCGTGCAAATAACATCAGAGGGAGGTGCACCAGGTGGGCACAACCCACCTGGGCACGCCAGGACCCCCAGGCGCACCCTAGTGGGTTGTGGTCCCCACGTGGGGCCCTTCACTTATCCCTTCACACCACATCATCACCTACCTCTAGAAAAAAATTACTATTGCTCTCTCTCCCGTGTTGCTGCTCTCAAACCCACGGATTTCGATCTTTTTGCTCGAAGCTCCGTTTCCGAAACTGTTTCAGGGGACTGTTGCTTGGTATGTGACTCCTCCATTTGTCCAATTAGTTTTTGTTTTAGTGGTTTATATTTTGAATAATTAGCTACTCTTGGTGCTGCTGTAGATGAGCTTGCATGTTGAATTCTTAGATTTCTAAGTAGTTTGAATGCTTGCTATGGTCTCTATGTATCCCTATGAGTAGTTGCTATCAATCTTGTAAAGTTTTGTTGGAAAAATTTTGTGGACTAAAAATTTCAGAATTTTTTTCATAGGAAAAAGATGAATATCTTTAGGAAGTTTGCTTCCAAGAAGAACTCCAAAGGAGTTATTGGGGAGTTGTCTGACAGTGATCTCCATTACCGGAGGTTGGCGGAAGTACGGCCATGCAAATGGCCGCATACCCCATTCATGGAAGGGCCGGAATCCTTCAAGAGTTCGCACAATATGCTGCTAACTCCGACCTCACCGACTTCATCGCAGCTGAATGTGAACAGTATCATCTCCTCACAAATTCCTTTGTGCAAAGTTTTAATTTCCTTCCTAGGAATAATCCTCCTGAAGTGTAGTTTAATTTATATGCTGAACCCCATCAGATACCACTTACTGAATTTTGTGAAATATGCGTGTTGCCTTCTTATGGTGGTTTGGTAGAGCCTAGGCCTGCGGAGTTTGAGGGTTTCTATTGTACTCTGACAGTGGGTGATGAGAGAGGGGTGTCGAGTATCACCGCCGCTGGCTTGCATTTTCCTGCTGTTCATTATTTCACCCTTTTCATTGCAAAATGCGTGCTTGCTAGAGAAAAGGTGGGTGCACTCAGTGCCCCAGACCTTGCTGTTTTACGTCGTGCACTACAGGGCGACAACACTTATAGCTTCGGAGCTATTGTGGCACGTCGTCTTTCCCTCAATAAGTCCAAGGGTAAAATACATGGTGGCATTTATGCTACTCGTTTGGCGGCTCGCTTTGATGTTGAGATACGCCTGGATGATTATCCTTTGCCCAAGGTTTACCTAGATCGCGCGGCCATGGAATACCACCTGTTTATTGCTACCGATTATCCTAACATCCTATTCTGTATAACCTAGTTTATAGTGTGATAACATGTGATATTATTCCATTGCCTGCACCTGCTTTGTTTGATCCTATTGCCAGGGGCGGATACATGATTATGCCTGCAGATATCATCGCCTACCGGAACAACCAGGTTGCAGCATAGGATGAGCCTCAACAGTGGTATCCGTGGATGCCCGCTCCTCAGGACCCCGACTATTATCCAGGCTACTGATTGCCTACCAAGTTAGGCCAAAAGCCTAAGCTTGGGGGAGTACGTATTCCCACCGACATTACATTCATGTTCACACTTTTCATTCTAGTTGTCGGTGTCCACACTTTTTCATTGTATCATCCATGTTAAATTTATTTTCTCGCTTTCTTCTTGTGTGTTTGAAAAACTTTGAGAAAATCCAAAAAAAATATTTCCTGCTTCCTTTTTGATTTTTCTTTCTAGAGTAGTTAGCTGTAGCACTAAAAAGAAAACCCAAAAAGATTCCCTTGTTCTTATTTTGCTTGTTGGGAGCCTTCCCGTGTAAATAGTTTTTCTCGTTTTTGCTTTTCCCTTTTATTTGCTTGTTCAAGAAAACATAAAAACTAGAAAAATATTTTAGTGTGTTTCTCTGAGTTTCTTTTCTTTTCTTATTATTTGAATCGTACCGAGGAGAAGACCACGATGAAAATGTTGAGTGGCTCTCATATGCATAATTGTTGATTTAACAAAGAGCCCATTTTGCCTTGTCTTCTCATGTCGAATAAAATATTTGTAGATTCCAGCTTAGTCCATGGCACTCTTGCACTATTATTATTTTCACATCATTCGGTCATGCAAGTGAAAGGCAATAATGACGATATTCGATGAACTGGCCGTGGCAGAGAGAAGCGGGTATGAACTCGACTTGTTCTGTTTTTGTAAATATGTTTAACCTAGTATCCATGCTTCAGCCCATTATGATCAAACATGTTTGCAATAACAATTAGAGATTATAGTTTGTCATGCGATGCATAAGTATGTAGGAGTGGATAATGATTTATCTTGGATATCAACATTGCGTTAAAATGATTGTGATGTAGTATGATGATATGGTATCCTCCTCTGAATGTTTGAGTGGCTTGACTTGGCACATGTTCATGCATGTAGTTGAATCAAAACCAAAATAGCCTCTATGATGTTTATATTCATGGTGTTCATATCCTACTCAAGCTAGTGTCCAATGTTACTTATGCATAATGCATGTTCATGACCATTGTTGCTCTCTAGCTGGCCGCTTCTCAACCTAATTGCTAGCCTTCGCCTGTACTAAGTGGGAATTCTGCTTGTACATCAAAAACCTTGAACCTAAGTTATTCCAGATGAGTCCACCATACCTACCTATATGCAGTATTACCCTGCCATCCTAAGTAAATTTGCATGTGCCACCTCTAAAAACTTCAAATAAATATCCTTTTTGTGTGCCTGGATCATTCGTGGAACGATAGGAGGTGGTTGGTATCTTCCATGCTAAGCGGGTTATTCTCAGGTTGAGTGTTTATTCACTTACCATCGCACGAGAAAAGGGCGGTAATAGGGATTCCCAGTCCCGAACTCAAAATGCAAATAATTAAACAAAACTCCCCCGGGACTGTTGTTGGTATGGACAACACTCGTTGTTTCGGACAAGCCGTGGAGTGTGATTGTTGGTGGAGGGGGAGTAAACATTTACTTTTATCGCTTAGGAACCACCACTAGCGTGCTTAGCATGGAAGATATTGATAACCGATGGTCGTGAAGTAAACAAGAAGGGTGCATGCCTCAAAATATCATTTACCTCTGTTTTAAAAACTTCAGCTCTCGCACCTCTACAAATCACTGCTTCCCTCTATGAAGGGACTGTCTATTTACTTTTATGTTGTGTCATCACCTTCTAAAACAAGCGCTAGAACCTGAGAGCACTGTTGTCATGCTGATGCATTGTGTCTAGCTAATGTTGGGTGCATCATGACTGGATATTTTCTACCATGAATTACAATGTTTAGTCGCTGCTTGAACTTTGGAGGTGCTCTACATTTATGTTTTGCGGTCTCAGAAAGGGATATCGAGATACCACTATTTTCATATTATATCATGGTTGTTTTGACAACGTGTTGCTGTTTGAGATATCTTATTATTACTCGCTAGCTGATTATGTCATTGATATGAGTTAATATAATTTTTAAGAGTTATTGTCGGCATGGTTAGTTATAATGTTCGCTAAAAACCTGGGGGCTGTTTAAGCTTATTTATGCAAACAAGAGCAAAAGAGTTCGTAAAAGATTTTCTTTTTCGCTTTCAGTTTATCAACTGAATTGCTTGAGGACAAGCAAATGTTTAAGCTTGGGGGAGTTGATACGTCTCCAACGTATCTACTTTTCCTAACGCTTTTCCTTTTGTTTTGGACTCTAATTTGCATGATTTGAATGAAACTAACCCTGGACTGACGTTGTTTTCAGTAAAACTACCATGGTGTTGTTTTTGTGCAGAAATAAAAGTTCTCGGAATGGAACAAAACTTTGCGAGTATTTTTTATGCAATAAAAGAGAATTTCTGGAGCCAAGAACCACCAGAGGGGGGCACCTGGGTGGGCACAACTCACCAGGGCGCGCCTGCCCCCCAGGTGCGTCCAGGTGGGTTGTCCCCACCTGGTGGCCCCGTGGACCCAGAAACCGACGCTATAAAATCCCATATTTCCAGAAAAAAATCAGGGAGGAAGAATTATTGCGATCCACGAGACGGAGCCGCGGTCACCTCCTATTCTTCATCGGGAGGCCAGATCTGGAGTCCGTATGGGGCTCCGGAGAGGGGGATATTCGTTCTTCGTCATCACCAACCCTTCTCCATTGCCAATTCCATGATGCTCCCCACCGGGAGTGAGTAATTCCTTCGTAGGCTCGCTGGTCGGTGAGGAGTTGGATGAGATTCATCATGTAATCTAGTTAGTTTTGTTAGGGCTTGATCCCTAATATCCACTATGTTCTGAGATTGATGTTTCTATGACTTTGCCATGCTTAATTCTTGTCACTTTGGACCCGGGTGCCATGATTTCAGATCTAAACTGTTTATGTTATCACCATTATATCCATGTTCTATATCCGATCTTGCAAGTTATAGTCACATACTACGTGTTATGATCCGGCAACCCCGGAGTGATAATAGTCGGAACCACTCTCGGTGATGATCGTAGTTTGAGGAGTTCATGTATTCACTATGTGTTAATGCTTTGTTATGGTTCTCTATTAAAAGGAGGCCCTAATATGTCTTAGTTTCCAATTGGACCCCGCTGCCACGGGAGGGTAGGATAAAAGATGTCATGCAAGTTCTTTCTGTAAGCACATATGACTATTTACGGAATACATGCCTACATTACATTTAAGAACTGGAGCTAGTGCCGTATCGCCCTAGGTTATGACTGTCACATGACGAATATCATCCAACAAATTACCGATCCAATGCCTACGAATTTATCTTATATTGTTCTTGCTAAGTTACTACTGCTATCTTTTTTTGACAGAAAGACTGTAAGGGAACCCCATACAGTATAATTGGTGCAACAAACCCAAATTGCAAGTACCATGCCTTGAACCTTGGTGGGTGGGAAGGCATCAGCCCCTTCCCACCACAAGGCTATGCCTTAGTCTGCTACTACTGCTATCGTTACTGGTGCACTTGCTACAAAACTACTGCTATCACTGTTACCATTACTATTGCTGCTGCCACTATTATCAAAACTATCAAACTACTTTGCTACTGATCACCTTACTGCAGATAATTAATCTCTAGGTGTGGTTGAATTGACAACTCAGCTGCTAATACTTGCAAATATTCTTTGGCTCCCCTTGTGTCGAATCTATAAATTTTGGTTGAATACTCTGCCCTTGAAAACTGTTGTGATCCCCTACACTTGTGGGTTGTCGAGATCACGGAGGGCTTCTACATCAAATCTATTGCCCTTCGATGAAGCGTGAGTAGTTTACCTCAGACATATGGGTTCGTAGCTAGTAGTTAGATGGCTTCTTATCTCTCTTTGATTCTCAATGCCATGTTCTCCTCGTAAATGATGAAAGATTTTGACAGATAAGTGGTACTCCAAGTATGAAGTCCATAATACCTGAGCAAACTGGGGTCTTGGCTTCATTATGACATGCAGAGTCTAAAGACTTGAAAACCCCCATAAAGATCGAAATCATCATATGGGGCGACGGGATGAATACTCATAGGAGCGGCCTCGCTGGTTCCTTCCTTCATCCCGCTAGCTTGAAGAGCATCCTTGTTGAGATCGATTTTTCAGCGTCTTCCTTTTAACTACTTGCAATGAAGTATAGCAGCTCCTGTAGCTCATCGCTCATCATACCAAATGGATCAAAACAAGTCGATGGATGGGAGGCAGGGAGACCGAGAGAGAATGGGAGAGTGATTTTGTAGAGAATGCGAGAGTACTATTATAGTACGAGAGGGGTGAGGCTCACTTTGGTGAACAGAACACGCAGCCAGGACTCTTGTGTCACCTCACGCGCAGCGTGTTGTCACGTTAATTCAATGTGAGGACATGATGAATAATTTGACCGACGTATACTAGTACTACTGTACTACTTACTAGTCGTATTTAGTGTCACATTTTAACCATTAGTTTAACTAACAAAATGTCAATGCATGTCACCGAAAATTATACCATTGGAAACTCTGTTCAAATATGAATCTAACGATATAATTTTTTGTGACATGCATTAACATTTAAGTAGTTAAATTTATGGTCAAAATTTGTCACAAATTATGAAGGGGGCCAATAAACCAGGAGGGAGGTAGCAGTACGAGTAGCACAATATACGGTATAGAGGACTACTATTACTAGTACACATTTACAAATGGAGTACGAAGTTACAAGGCTGTGCAACAGACGTTGTAGGCTACATGAGTAATAAAAATATAATTCCCATTAGACAACACTTTCACCAACAAGTACGAACTTGAAGCCTAATTGATATATAGTCCATCATCATTATCAATACATGCTACACGGGTGATCAAGCTAGGATGCATTTGATCCCAGAAAAGTATCTATCCTTCAAACTAACTACAATACGTAATATCCAACAATAGAGGGTCATGCTACAGCAGCATGATACATGGCTCAATCTAGATTCACTACGAATCAAGTTGTGCATATTTGTTGTTGGCATGAACCACATCGCCACATGTAGGGTTTGCAAAAGCCATTCATCGCTTGGAAGCTTGATGCCTTTCACACAATGAAGATCATCTGGCAGCAAGCTATGTTGACGAGTCTCTGGATATGGTGATTCATGAAACCCATGGTACGATTTGTAAACAAAGTTCCCCTTGGCGAATGGAAGTTGCATAGCATGGTAATCATCGCCGGTGATATGGTCGATGATTGGTTGGATGATCGGATAATTGAGCCCGAGGAACATGGAGTGGTTGCCGAGGGTGTAAACCCGCCTCTAGTTGAATACACCTGGCCCAACGGAGCTGGGATCTTTATCGAACATGAAGCAGTCATAGCCATCACAGTCACGAACGCCCCATGCATTGTACTGCATGTGGTTTGATGAAATGGTTTTGTCAATTTGGTACGTGCTAATGAGCATCAAATGACCACCGTTAGTTGGACGAGCGGTAAACCACCACCCATTGACTTGTATATTTCCAGGTCCTGGTGTGAGTGCATCTAGTGCCACACCTAGTTGGTTTTGGAGTATTGACGACAAACTTGGTTGAGGGACTAATGTGTTTGTGAGAATTGTAGGATAACACAGGTAGTAGTCCCTCATTGATTCGGTTTACCTACCAGAGATGATCCCTAAAAATGTGTGAAGCCATTGAAGACAATGGTGGTCTGTGAAGACATCCACATTGAAGACTATGACATGAGAAGACATTGCATGAAGACTATGGATTGCGAAGACATAGTTGTTTCGTAGTTTCCTTTTCTTCTTTGTTGAGTCATAGGAACCACCATATTGTTAAGTGGGGTCCAAGTGAACAAAGTCAGTGTGACTGAAGTGATGCTCAACCAAATCATGTGTCTTCGAGTGAAGACAATGAGAGCAAGTCGTATCCAGAGATGGATGAGTCAGCTTTACTTGTAGCCCAAATCAAGCTGCCACGTGTGTTTGAAATCTGACTGTTGGAAACGTGTCAGTTCCTTAGTGACCCATGGTCATTTTGGACAAATCAGGTCAGGTTGCTTCCTGGCTGTAAATAGGCCACCCCCTACACCATAAATTGGCGGCTGCTCAGAGTTAGTGCACGGCTTTTGTCGTTTGAGAGCAACCCACCTCCGAAGCGTTTGAGAGAGAAATCCTTGCGAGGACAAAGCCCTAAACACCCAGAGCCAAAGAGTGTTAGGCATCACTGAAGTATTTATGTCTGCATGATCTGAAGACTTGTTCCACCTTGTCGGTGTTCTGGGAACGGGGGTCCCCAGACTTGCCTGCCTGCGGCCCACAGCGTGGCTACATCAGCGGCCCTTTATGACCCATCTTCACCAACAAACACTCAAGACCCTTGCGAGGGGCCAAGCCTCACGAGGCAGACGACGCAAGACCACCTCAGGGGTGGCCTTGCCAGGCTGGCTCGCGAGGGGCGGAGAGATCAAGGCAAGGGACACCTCGCGAGGTTTGCCTGACGCAAGCCATGACGACTGGAGCCAGGCGGGCGCCTGCGCACGCAGTGTCCTCGTTTCCTCTTTGGTGCTAAAGAGGCAAGTGCAGGCGAGGAGTCCCGAGGAATCAGGCAAAGGTTTCCATATCGGTGCAACAAGACCAAGACCAGCAGGACAGCAGGACGGAGGTCACCGTGGAGCCCAAGACGGCGTCACCACCAGAGCCTTTGGCAGGTGAAGACTACTTTTGTCAGGATACCTTGTACTAGCTTTCCTCCTTCAAATTGGCCGTTGTGGGATCCCTTCCCGCCTAATGTTTGGGTAGAGGACCCGAGCCTCTACATATAGGACTAGCCACCACCATAGAAAGAGAGAGCTCATCTAGAGAGAATCCTTGACCGCATAAACTCACCAAGCACAAGAACTCCTCTCCTTAGGAAGTTGTTCTTCCCTCGTAACTGTTCATCCTCAGCCCAAGAGGCAATCCACCACACCACACTGGAGTAGGGTATTACACCACATCGGTGGCCCGAACCAGTATAAACTCTTGCGTCTCTTGTTCTCTGGGCTCGTCGAACCAGGCCGTGAGATCATGATGTGTGCAAGCTAGAGACGGGGAGAGATATTCATGTGCACCCCAGTGTTCGAACCTCAAGGGTTTTGCCGGAACCCGATATCCGACATTTGGCAAGCCAGGTAGGGGTGCGTCGCAGCTTTCCCCTGACGGCCTCGCCGCTGCGACCGACTCTCATGGACGCTGTCGCTTCTCCACTTGGATCGACGGGCACCCTCCACAACGCCGTGGGGCTCTGGGCCTTCACCCCCGCCTTGCGGCGGGTGCGGTGGCCGCACAAGTTCAAGCCAGAGATGTCGCCCCGTTACGGTGGTGCGGCGGGTCCTGCAGCCTTCCTGTTGGCGTACGAGGAGGCCATCCTGGAGGCCGGGGGGCGACGGTAAAGTCATGGCCAACTGGCTCCCAATGTCCCTCGCTAGCGTGCCGCGTGCATGGCTTCTCCATCTGCCGGAATCTTCTGTGGCCTCCTGGGAGGAGCTGTGCGACCTCTTCATCATGCGCTTCGCGGGACCAGCACCCTCAGTCGTCGCGACTCTCCTCAGTGGCTCGCAGGCGCCGCCCTCGGACCGTCACACCAAGCCGTTCTTTCGCCAGATCGGCGCCGCCTCCATGCTGCAGGGGGCTCCGCCGGGTTGGGCGGCACCCAAGGCCGACCTGACCTTCGACTCAAGGGATCACCCAGTCACCACCGTCGGTTCGGGTGTGCTCCCGATGCTTTGCACGCCCACCATCTGCAGTGTGGCCATCACCAAGACCCTCAACAACGGTGGCGCCGGCCTCAACATGCTCTCTGTGGAGGCTTTTAGTATCCTTCACGTACCGCTTGAGTGGCTCCGCCCCAGCAAGCCCTTCTCCGGAGTCGGCAGCGGCTCCTCCAACCCACTTGGGCAGATCCATCTCCCCGTGAACTTCGGCACACGCGACAAGTACCGCACCGAGCTAATCGACTTCAACATCGCCCGCATCGGCTTACCGTACAACGCCATCCTCAGGTACCCGGCGCAGGCCCAATTCATGGCAGCTACCCATCCTGCCTACAACCTCATGAAGATGCCAGGAAGCAAGGGCGTCCTCACCGTGGCTGGAGACACCAAGGAAGCCTTGGTGGCCCTCAAAACTCGCCTTCAGGGCCACAGCGGCAGCTTGCCCTACCGACAAGGCCGTGCCCAGGACCAAAGGCGTGGCGCCGACCAAGAAGAAGCAGTTATTCACTCAGGGTCAAGCCAAGACGAAGCAGATACGATCGACGCGGACGGGGCCTCTGGCGCCACCTTTAATATAGGCGCCGACCTCGCCCCAGATCAAGAAAGGGAGTTGGTAGACTTCTTGTGGGCGAACAAAGAAGTATTTGCCTGAGAACCCAAGCAGCTGGTTGGGGTAACGAGAGGAGTGATCGAGCATCATCTGAGGGTATGCCCCAACGTGCGCCCTGTGAAGCAGAGGGCGACGCGACAGTCCATGGAGAAGCAGTCCTTCATCGTTCAGGAAACCCGCAAGCTGGAGGCAGAAGGCGACATTCGCGATGTCCGGTACCCAGAGTGGCTAGCGAACCCGGTCGTCATGCTGAAGAAAGGAGGGAAGGAGCGCATGTGTGTCGACTTCACCAACATCAACAAGGCGTGCCCTCAAGACCCATTCCCGCTGCCACGCATCGACCTAATTGTCTACTCCACTGTCGAGTGTGATCTGATATGTTTCCTGGATGCGTTCTTGGGCTACCACCAGATCAAGATGGCGGTGGAAGATGTGGAGAAAACAACTTTCTTGACCCCATGCGGGGTATACTGCTACACTTCCATGCCATTCGGACTGCACAACGCAGGAGCGACCTTCCAGTGACTGATGCACATCGCCTTGGGGCGGCAGCTCGGGAGAAACGCTGAGGCCTACGTCGACGACATTGTGGTGAAGTCTCGGGAGGCAAGAACCTTGATTCAGGACCTGGAGGAGTCCTTCGTGAGCTTGCCCCAGGTGGACCTGCGGCTCAACCCAGAGAAATGCGTGTTTAGTTTCCCTTCTAGCAAGCTGTTGGGCTTCCTCGTGTCCCACAGGGGGATCGAGGCCAACCCAGAGAAGGTCAAGGAAATCGAAGACATGAGCCCACCACAAAACCTCAAGGAGATGCAAAAGCTTGCAGGCTGCGAGACTTCACTGGGGCACTTCATCTCCAAGTTGGGGGAGCGCGATTTGCCGTTCTTTAAGATGATGAAGAAGAAGGGTCCGTTCGAGTGGACCCCCGAGGCCGACCTAGCATTTCAAGACCTCAAGAGATACTTAACCAGCCCACCGGTGATGGTGGCGCCTCGCCCTCTCGAGCCCTTAGTACTCTACCTGTCTGCCACACCCCACTCCGCCAGCGTGGCGCCGGTGGCCCTCAGAGAGGAGCCCCAGGTCAAGGGCCCGCCAAATGGGGCCGCCAAGCTGGATGAGGCAGCACAACACCAAGGAGATGCTCCTGAGACAACGGCTGCCCTGGCTGGTCATCGAGCCTCCGACGCTGGGGACCCACAGGAAACGCCTCAGCCCCCAGGATCCATAAACTCCGTCAGCTCTCCCGCCCTCGTCGAGCACCTAGTGTACTTCGTCAGCACAGTGCTACGAGATGCGAGAGCGCGATACCCCATGCCTCAGAAGCTCTTGCTCGCGCTCCTGGTGGCCTCGCGTAAGTTGCGCCACTACTTCCAGGGTCACCCCATCAAGGTCGTCTCAGCTTACCCATTGGAGAGAGTGCTTAGGAGCCCCAATGCTGTGGGAAGAGTCGCCAAATGGAACATCGAGCTGCAAGCGTTTGACCTGGAGTTCAGCACAACCAGGATCATTAAGGAGGCCGACGACATCGCCAAAAGAGCATCCAAGCAGCTACCCCAAGATCCTGGCGTCTTCTAGGAATGGCTCTTCAAGCCTTCGGCAGCACCTCCACCTCCAGAACCGGCGCCACCTTAGGAGGAGCTCCCCCAGCCACCAGCCTCGGGAGCCCCGCCTGTGGGCCGACCTCAGGAGCGCGCCTCCTCTTAGCGCTCGAGCCTCAAGAGGGGTGCTGGATCGAGGAGTTCAGGGCATACCTGACGCAAGACACATTGCCGGAGAAGGAGGAAGACACAGAGCATGTGGCCCGGCAGGCTACGGCGTACTGCATTCAGGACAGTGAGCTATACAGGAAGCGGCCAAATGATGTTTCTCTATGATGCATTTCTAGGGAATAGGGGAATGAGTTGCTGGCCAACATACGTGGCGGAGACTGCGGGCACCACTCGTTGTCACGCACCCTAGTCGGCAAGGCTTTCCGCAGCGGCTACTACTGGCCCACGGCACTCAACGACGCGGCCGAGCTAGTGAAATCCTGCGAGGCCTGCCAATTCCACGCCAAGCAGATCCACCAGCTGGCTCAGGGCCTTCAGACTATCCCGCTCTCATGGCCGTTCGCGGTCTGGGGGCTGGATATCCTGGGCCCATTCCCTCGAGCGCATGGAGGTTACCGCTACCTCTACGTCGCCATCGACAAATTCACCAAGTGGGCGATAGTGGAAGTCGTCCGCACCATCCCAGCGGGGTCAACAGTCAAGTTCATCAAGGGCCTCGTAAGCCGATTTGGGGTCCCTAACCACATCATCACCGACAACGGCTCATAGTTCACTAGCAATCTCTTCAAAACATATTGTGCTAACCTTGGAACGCAGATCTCCTACGCCTCTGTGGCGCACCCCAGGAGCAACGGCCAGGCCAAACGCGCCAACACGAAAGTCCTGAGGGGTCCCAAGACTAGGACCTTCAAGAAGAAGCTCAAGGCCTGCGACAGGGGCTGGCACGATGAGCTCTAGCACCGTGCTATGGTGCATCCGCACCACCGCCACCAGGCCGATAGGCGAGACCCCGTTCTTCCTCGTCTACGGAGCAGAAGCGGTTCTCCCACACGAGGTCAGGCATCACTCCACGCGGGTCCTGGCGTTTGATGAAACACAGTAGGACGCCATGCAGGGGATGGACCTCGTGCTGGGGGAGGAACGCTGCCGTGAAGCCTCGCTCCGAGTTGCGAGGTACCAACAGGCGCTGCGGCGGTACCACTGCCACAACGTTCGATCCAAGATGCTCGAGGTGGGTGATCATGTCCTGAGGCAGGTGCTCTCCAAGGAATGGCTGCACAAGCTCTCACCCATGTGGGAGGGCCCGTTTCGGGTCGCCCACGTCTCCAGGCCTGGCGCCGCGCGCCTGGAGATGCAAGACGGGATCCCCATCCAGAATGCCTGGAACATCCAGCACCTCCGGAAGTTCTACCCATGAAGCAAGGCCCAGTGCCTATGAAGATCTCCGCTCGTGACACTCTCACGTAATAATGAGTGGGGCTGTACACGCCCCGGAGTCTCAGGAGTGCCTCCCTCGGACCTCGGGGGCTCCCTCCCACGTCTTAGTGGCAGCACTTAGCTCTGCGCTGGTGAGAAGATAAGAAGACTAGACTAGGTGCCGGACGGGGATTTTCATTTGCTTTCCGCAGTTGGCTTGCCCCTTTTTAGTGAGAATTTGCTTTCTGGTGTTCCTTGCTGGCCTGGTTACATTGCCTTTTGCCTCCTTTTCTGCTCTCGGATCCTCATTTTTTGACCTGTACTCTCCCTCGCATGCCTCGCGAGGGGGCTGGACAAGCGCCCTCGTGAGCATTTTCATTTTCTTGTTTTTCGCAAGGCACCCTTGCTCGAGTTCGCAAGCTGGTGCACCCCTCTCAATACGTGCCGCCCGGGTACCGTGATATGAAGCACAGGGTCATGACCGGCAGTGCCCGCGACCAGGATCCGGAAGGATAAGAGTTTCCTAGCGAATTTTTGCAGTTCTCAGACACCTTCCGAGCACAGGAGGCCTCACCAGGCATTGGGGAACGCGCGTCTCGTGAGGCAGAAACTACTTTAGGCGCATCTAGCTAAGTTATTCCTACGCGCATACATAAAACATGACGCTGCGACATGACACAACAATGATAAACATAGCACCGCCACTTAGAAATCATAATTGTTGCACGCCCCAGCAGGGCCTCATACTTCTCTCTCGCTTAATGCAGGAACGAAAGGGAGAACGAAAGAAAAGCGGAACATGCTCCCGTGGCAAGTCGCGAGGACGAGCCCGTGGCGCTCTCCTGAGCTCAGCCAGACCCCTCCTCGCACTTCACTGAAGCGCGGCGATGAGATGACCCGCTGCCACCTCGAAGCAGGTGCAGCGGCTGGTCGTAGCCGCCGCTGCTGGTGTTGTCGTCGTAAGAAGAGTCACCGTAGCTGGATGAGCCTTGGCCGACGCCGAGGGCGAGCCCGCCTTCACTCTCGTCGCGGCCGTCTCCGGGGCCAAGCACCTCACCACCGTCATCGTCCTCGGGGCAACACCCAATGCCACGGCCATCTTCCCCGAACACCCTCACATAGAGGGTCGCGTTGCCATCGTACTTGAAGTGGAGGGAGAACCGCCAGCCAAGGCCGTCCGCGCGGGCAAACGTCTGCCAGCCGCGGGCCAGGACTGCATTGTCTGCGGTGGAGATGTAACGCCCTCGATGCGGCTATATCTCCCACGTGTCGAAGCACGACTTAGAGGCATAACCGCAATGAAAGCAATTTCGCAAGTGAGGTAATCTTCACACAACCCATGTAATACATAAGGGAAAGAGTTACATAGTTGGCTTACAATCGCCACTTCACACAATTACATGAATAAAGCATTACATCAACCAAATACACTAAAGGTCCGACTACGAAACCAAAATAAAAGAAGACTACCCCAAATGCTACACAGATCCCCGATCGACCCCAACTGGGCTCCACTACTGATCGACTAGAACGAATCAACACAAAGGACAAGATCTTCATCGAGCTCCTCCTTAAGCTTGGTTGCATCACCTGCACGATATCATCGGCACCTGCAAACTGGTTTTGGAAGTATCTGTGAGTCACGGGGAATCAGCAATCTCACACCTTCGCGATCAAGACTATTTAAGCTTATGGGTAGGGAAAGGTCTGAGGTGGAGCTGCAGCAAGCGACTAGCATATATGGTGGCTAACATACGCAAATGAGAGCGAGAAGAGAAGGGAAAGCACGGTCAAGAAACTATGATCAAGATGTGATCCTAGAACAACCTACGTCAAGCATAACTCCAACACCATGTTCACTTCCCGGACTCCGCCGAGAAGAGACCATCACGGTAACACACGCGGTTCATGTATTTTAATTAAGATCAACTTCAGGTTTTCTACAACCGGACATTAAAAAATTCCCATCTGCCCATAACCACGGGCACGGCTTTCGAAAGTTCAAATCCCTGTAGGGGTGTCCCAACTTAGCCCATCACAAGCTCTCACGGTCAACGAAGGATATTCCTTCTCCCAAGACAATCCGATCAGGCTCGGCATCCCGGTTACAAGACATCCTCGACAATGGTAAAACAAGTCCAGCAAGACCGCCCGATGCGCCGACATCCCGATAGGAGCTGCACATATCTCATTCTTAGGGCAACACCGGATAAGCAATCCGTACAACTAAAACCAGCCCTCGAGTTTCCCCGAGGTGGCGCTGCAAGGGGCTCTAGTTTGGACCAACACTTAGACAAGCACTGGCTCGGGGGTTTAAAATAAAGATGACCCTCGGGATGCGCGACTCCCAAGGGAAAAGGCTAGGTGGCGAATGGTAAAACCAAGGTTGGGCCTTGCTGGAGGAGTTTTATTCAAAGCAAACTGTTAAGGGGTTCCCATTATAACCCAACCGTGTAAGGAACGCAGAATCCAGGAACATAATACCGATATGATGGAAACTAGGGCGGCAAGAGTGGAACAAAACACCAGGCATAAGGCCGAGCCTTCCACCCTTTACCAAGTATATAGATGCATTAATTAAATAAGAGATATTGTGATATCCCAACAAAATATCCATGTTCCAACAAGGAACAAACTCCAATCTTCACCTGCCACTAGCAACGCTATAAGAGGGGCTGAGCAAAGCGGTAACATAGCCAAACAACGGTTTGCTAGGACAAGGTGGGTTAGAGGCTTGGCTTAACAAAATGGGAGGCATGATAAGCAAGTGGTAGGTATCGCAGCATAGGCATAGCAAAAGAGCGAGCAACTAGCAAGCAAAGATAGAAGTGATTTCCAGGGTATGGTCATCTTGCCTGAGATCCCGCAAGGAAGAAGAGCGAGTCCACGAAGAAGACAAACGGACGTAGTCGAACGGATCCTCACAAACGCAACGTTACCGGAAACAACCCGAAGAAGCAACACCGGAAAGAAGCAAACAACATAGTAAACAACCAGCACATGAACATGGCATGATGCACAAACAATTATGATGCATGTCCGGTTTAATGAGGCATGGCATGGCAAAATGCACAAGCAATTCTACAAATTAAGTGGGGATCAATATGCAACGAGTTGCATATTGACGAAACACCACAACAAGTTCTTTAGTTCGATCTCGTTTATGTACCCAACAATACCAAATGTTGTTAAACATGGCAAGAGGGTGAAGCAAATGAAAACTACCTATCTAGGCAAGTTTAAATGAGGCCGGAACAACAAGCAACAAGTCCGGAAGAATCCTCATATGCATATTTTTGATTTGGTGCTGATCTGCCCTAAGCCATATTTTAGAGTTGTTAAATATGCAAAACAATACCACCATGTTAAACTAGGCAAAATTCTACCCCATTTACATATAAAGTTGATTAAATTCAGAGTTACAGTTATTTAGATATGAATTAAATCATTTTAGCAAGTTATTTAAGCAAATTTAAACAAACAGCATTTTAAACATTTTAAACATGCATGAAAGTTGAATATTATTAAACTAGAAAAAATTCTAAGCAAGTTTCATATACAAAGTTTTTACATGTGATGCTTAGATTGTGAGTAATGAAATGCATCAAGGCTAGGGTGTTTTCTGCAAAACAGGCACTCTCTGGAAAATAGCTAAATTCGCATCAGCAGGAAAAAAACAGGACGGGCTGCATTGGGTTGAACTGAGCTGCTCACCACAGCACTTGGGCCGGCTCGGTGATGGACTAGGACGGGAGAAGGCGCAGCTGGGCCGGCAGGCGCACGGCCCACGACGAGCAGCGAGGGGAGAAGGTGGCCCAGGCAAAGCGGCAGAGGTGGGGGGTCTTCGTGCGGGCGAGCTGGGCCTAGCGCTCTCGTGGCCTTGCTGGATCAAACGATGGGGATGCGGGGGCCGCGGTCAACGTGCTCGCTCCTGGACAGGACGAGAAGCAGGGCACGGAGGCGAGGCGATGCAGACGGCGGTCACTGGTTGTGGCGCGACGCGGCAGGAGCTCTGGCTACGGATCAAAGCAAGGAGGCCGGGAACAGACCGAGATGCTCCAGATCCGACGGATCCCCACTGGATCGGGCGAAGAACGCGACCAGCGGCGAGCTCCACGGGCGGTGGTGGTTCCTGCAGTCAGCAATGGAGGAAGGGGAGTCCGGTGAGAGAGAGGAGAGAAACGAGGAAGGAGATGGGATGGCCACCTGCGGGGCACCGGCGACAAGGTGGAGCACGACGGCGGCGAGGATCCGGCGTCTGCGGGGTTGGGGCGAGGCAGAGGAGCGCTTGGGCGCTATCGCTTCTTGGGGTGGAGCGGGAGGAGAACGAGGCCCCTGCTCGGGCGAGCGGCGGCGCAGATCTGGGCCTCCGAGCCCAGATCGGGGTCTAGGCAGGCCTCGTGCGAGCTCCGCGGGCCGCGGTGGTGGGATGGCTAGCTGGGACGTGACGTGGAGGCTTTGGAGTGGTGGAGGACGTTGCTCAGGTGGCGCAGGCCAATGGCAGCTTGCCAAGTGGCACGGAGGAGGTGGAGGTCGCCAAAAATTGAGGAGGAGGAGGGTCGGTTGTGGCTGGAGGCGCGATTCGAGAAGAAGGGGTGGCGCTAGATCTGAGGGAGGAGGTCTAGGAGGTAGGGGAAGACTAGGGATGCCCAAATTTGGAAGGGAGGGGTGCTTAAATAGGGTAGGGGGGTCTAGGGTTAGGGGAACTAGTCCGTTTTCGGACCATTTGATCTGGATCGGACGGTTCGAAACGTATGGGTAGTGTAGAAGGCCGTGGGCTGCGGAAGAGAAGAGAGGGAGAGGCCCGTCAGCAGTTTTCGGAGACCGAAAACGTCCGACGATTTGACCGACTATAAAGCCGCTAAAGTTAACCGTAGGGGCATCAAACGGACTCCGATTGCGATGAAACTTGGCAGGAGGTCTACCTACACTATAACAAGACCGCACGCCAACTTTCATCCCATTCCGAGAACATTTTCTGGCCACTTATAAAATACTATTTCGGACATGCCGCGGGCGCGTGCAAGTGTGTCTGGGCTCGGAACGGACAACGGAAAGAACTGGGGAACCCGGACGGATGCAAGTTTTGAAAACATGATGATGCAATGCGGATGATGACCTGGCAAGATGCAACACGCAAGCGAATGACATGGCAACATCGGCGAATAACTGGAAGACACCTGGCGCAACGGTCTCGGGGCGTCACAACACTCCACCACTACGAGAGGATCTCGTCCTGAGATCTAGAATGGCACCGGAGGGACAATGGAAGAGGAAGAGAAGAGGTAAAACTAAGTTGCTTCTTTGACAAACGAATGAAACCAATGAACCTTGAAAGGTTGAACAAATTCGAGAAAAGAATACAACGAAGATGAACAAAGTCAAAAACACTCCGTTAGAAAAGAGGAACAAGGAACATTGCGAAAAAAACTTGAGGTTGAAGGGCAAGATATATATTGAAACCACTCTGGTTAAAACAAGATAGAGAAGGATTAAGAATGGTATAATTTGGACAGCACTCCGACTGAAAAGAAAAGGAATTGAATAAGAACTTGATAAGAAGAGAGTATGCTTGATGAAATCAACAACACACTGTCTTCGGAACTATTGAAAGAATGGCACAAGGGGGTAAAAAAGATCTCATACAGCACTCCGGTTGAGAAGGGAGTCAAAATTTGATAAGATGATAGAGCTTGAATGAAAACACGACACTCCGGTTGGATGGATAAGCAAAAGAAAGAACATGAACTTCACAATACGAGATGATGAGTGAAGAGAGCATCATCACAATGCCTCCGGAAGAAATATAAGAATGGAAACAAAAGAACATAGAAGAAGAAAACAAGTTCTGTCTGAAATGAATTTGAGAGAGCATCGTTAAAAAAAAGGATTGAACTGAGTTGTTGGGAAATCAACAACGAAAAGAACAAGGTTGTAGTGGGCTTATGGAGAACATCTCAAAACTATGAGGTGGAATTCTGCCACTAACGGAAAAACAATAGATTGGATTGCTATCAACAAGGAGACGAGAAACTTATTTCACCGGGAGGAAAGATGAAGAACTTGGGTCATTTATGAGCACCATAAATAGCAGCAATCCTTACGAGAGGATTTGGGTGAAATATAACCCAAAATAACTCTAACAAAACGATTGATGGATTGAGAAGAGCTCATGCTTGAAAAGATTGATGGGTTTAACTATTTCATTCTTAACAACATGTGAATCATGAAACATGAACTCAAATTATCAAGAATGACATAATACCACCTCAGAAGATAAAAAGAGAAACAATTGCACTCCGGATTGCAAGATGAAGAAAACTTGAGCTCCTTTGAAAAGAATCTCGATGATCACTTTGAGAAGGAATTAAATCCTTGCTGAACCACCATATACAGCCTCCATGAAGAACTCCGGTAACAAAAGGATGATCAAACGGAAGGAAAAAGAAGTTGAAAACGCAAGGTGAAAACTTGTAATGATTTTTAGATGGATCTCCGTGACAAAAATATTGAGAGAACTTGTAACTCCGGGAAAAGAAAGATGAGAAAATGGAAACAAGAATTTGATGAGCTTCCGGAATAAAGAATTAATCACTTGGAAGAAACAAGAGTAGGAATTACATTATGCGTATACCTCATCAATTAAATTGATGACAAGCAACGGAATTGGCATACCACTTATTCTCGTAGAAAGGATTAAGATAGATATAGCGTCAAACTTGGGAAGGTCTTCAACGAACCACCGGTAGAATTGAAATAACGAATGAATTGATATGAGAACATAGGAAGAGAACTCTTGAACAAACCACTGTAAGAATTGAAAATGAATGAAGAAAAGATAAAGAGACGCCGGGAAGAATTAGAAAACGAATGAAAATACTTAACAGAATTTAGATACCAGAGAACGAAGAGAACACGAGCTAATTAGAGGATACTTGATCGATGCACCAGTAAGATTGGAGAATGATAACTGAAAGCTGAGAAAGAATAAACCTGAATTGTTGGATTCCGGGTAATCAAACTGAGAAGACTCTTGAATTGCTTCGGATTGGTGAAAAGAATACTGACAAATGAATACAATGGTGAGAGAATGGCAATAAGCTGGAACCATGAGTCTTGAAAAGAATGGAGCAAGATTAAAAAACTCTTCTTCGGTCTTCAAAATCCGAGAATGACGATGAGAACACCACCATGAATTATTTAGACACTCCGGAAGAATCAAAACGAAGAGGTTGAGCCAACGATGAGAAGATTTTGACAGATCTTGGAGAAGACATTTGACTAATGATAAATCATTCTTACGTCAAACTTTTGAAATGAATTTGAGAATAACTCCGGTAGAATTAGAAGAGTCAGGTAAGATCCTGGGAAAAGACCTGTGGGTTAGGGCCCACTCAAGAGAAACACCGTTGAAAAGATTACTTGAAAAGAGAGATTGCACCGGTTGAATTAAATGGCTTGAATGAGATAACATCCTCGCAAAAGCTTGAAAGGATTGAGAATGGAAACGAATCTTCTGAGATATCTTGAGCACTCCGAAACAATTGAATAGCGAGAAATGACTGAATATAAGGTGCACCGGCATGAAAAACATTTGAAACAAGGAAAAGAATGTGATCAAACACTGAAAGCTTGAATTGAAACCACCAGAGCAGAAAGAGAACGAAGAATGATGAACTAGAAGCTTCGTTAGCATCTTCTTGAGAATCACCAGATAAGAACATTGAAGGAAAAGAGTGAAGAGACTTCCATCAATAAAATGATACTTGATTGAGAAATCTGAGTCCTTGAAAAAAAAAGGGGGGGGGGGGGGGAAAACAAAGGCAGCTTGGAACGAATGAAACAAACACCATTGAGAAGAACTGATAATTGATCTTGCAAATGTTGAAAAGATCAGATCCACTTGAAGAGAAAACACGCCGGTTGAAAAGGATTGACATGACAATCTCGATTATCAAGAAGGATTAGTATTCACATAGGAACATGAGAACACCGTTTAGAAAAGGTATGGAATCAACATTTGACTTCGAAGCAACTCGAATACCACAGCTCAAAACAAAACAAAGGATTGGCTTGCGGAATAAGCCGGAACAAACATATGATAGAGATTTCGTCCGAAGTTTTCGTGGTGGGGCCTACACGGGTTCGATCGTACAGCACCATCATGTACAAGGTAGTGCACATGACATACGAAGCGTCCCCGAGTCGGCATAGCCAAGGACTCTTTAAGACACAACGAGACCACTGTTAAACCAACCGTGGATAGGCGGACCACTAGACGTCGAACCCCAATTTCATATCATACATATGTCGGAAAGATATCCTAAGAGCTACTTGAATTCCCACTTATGACTCCCGAAACTTTCCGCTTATGCAATCAGGTGTTGGGGATACAGGGGAAGCATAATATCTCACCCAAATCTAGCAAATCCTACATCCAGTTGTATCCATCCTTCAACACATAACCAAGAAACCTTCGGAAATCGTTTACCTCAACCTTCGAAAAGCATCCATTATACGAGTTATGGCAATACTCCCGAACTCCTGCCCCAGTACTGGGTGGCGTCGAGGTTATCTCACCAACAACTGCATAAAAGAGATTTTCGATGTCGACGAAACTAAACTCAGGTATTCAAGAATTGCAACGAAAAAATTGTGACGACAACACCTCGGAGCTCAACTCCCCGGGACACTGCCACAACCCCTAAATGTCAGGAGGCACCAAGAACAATGTTCTCGTCAAAAACTATCGGAAAGATTCCAAGATACCCGCGCGATCCTAAAAAAATTAGTGAAATTTGAGAAGAGAATTGTCAAAACTCTACGTCACGATGCCTCACCAGAGCGACGAAGGGACTGAGGAGTAAAAAGAATCCTACTCTCCGATATATATAATTCCTAAATGACTCAAAACATTTTTCTAGACTCAACAATGCCAGCGATTCGATCAAGCAGGGGGCTAGTAAGTCGGGGAAGGCTCTGATACCAACTTGTAACGCCCTCAATGCGGCTATATCTCCCACGTGTCGAAGCATGACTTAGAGGCATAACCACATTGAAAGCAATGTCGCAAGTGAGGTAATCTTCACACAACCCATAGTTGGCTTACAATCGCCACTTCACACAATACATGAATAAAGCATTACATCAACCAGATACAATCAAGGTTCGACTACGGAACCAAAATAAAAGAAGACTACCCCAAATGCTACACAAATCCTCGATCGACCCCAACTGGGTTCCACTACTGATCGACTGGAACGAAACAACACAAAGGACAAGATCTTCATCGAGCTCCTCCTTGATCTTGGTTGCATCACCTGCACGATATCATCGGCACCTGCAAACTAGTTTTGGACGTATCTGTGAGTCACGGGGACTCAGCAATCTCACACCTTCACGATCAAGACTATTTAAGCTTATGGGTAGGGAAAAGGTATGAGGTGGAGCTGCAGCAAGCGACTAGCATATATGGTGGCTAACATACGCAAATGAGAGCGAGAAGAGAAGGCAAAGCACGGTCGAGAAACTATGATCAAGAAGTGATCCTAGAACAACCTACGTCAAGCATAACTCCAACACCATGTTCACTTCCCGGACTCCGCCGAGAAGAGACCATCATGGTTACACACGCGGTTGATGTATTTTAGTTAAGATCAACTTCAGGTTTTCTACAACCGGACATTAACAAATTCCCAACTGCCCATAACCGCACGCACGGCTTTCGAAAGTTCAAATCCCTGCAGGGGTGTCCCAACTTAGCCCATCACAAGCTCTCACGGTCAACGAAGGATATTCCTTCTCCCAAGACAATCCGATCAGGCTCAGCATCCCGGTTACAAGACATCCTCGACAATGGTAAAACAAGTCCAGCATGACCGCCCGATGCGCCGACATACCGATAGGAGCTGCACATATCTCGTTCTCAGGGCAACACCGGATAAGCAATCCGTACAACTAAAACCAGCCCTTGAGTTTCCCCGAGGTGGCGCTGCAAGGGGCTCTAGTTTGGACCAACACTTAGACAAGCACTGGCTCGGGGGTTTAAAATAAAGATGACCCTCGGGATGCGCGACTCCCAAGGGAAAAGGCTAGGTGGCGAATGGTAAAACCAAGGTTGGGCCTTGCTGGAGGAGTTTTATTCAAAGCAAACTGTTAAGGGGTTCCCATTATAACCCAACCGTGTAAGGAACGCAAAATCCAGGAACATAATACCGATATGACGGAAACTAGGGCGGCAAGAGTGGAACAAAACACCAGGCATAAGGCCGAGCCTTCCACCCTTTACCAAGTATATAGATGCATTAATTAAATAAGAGATATTGTGATATCCCAACAAAATATCCATGTTCCAACAAGGAACAAACTCCAATCTTCACATGCAACTAGCAACGCTATAAGAGGGGCTGAGCAAAGCGGTAACATAGCCAAACAACGGTTTGCTAGGACAAGGTGGGTTAGAGGCTTGGCTTAACAAAATGGGAGGCATGATAAGCAAGTGGTAGGTATCGCAGCATAGGCATAGCAAAAGAGCGAGCGACTAGCAAGCAAAGATAGAAGTGATTTTGAGGGTATGGTCATCTTGCCTGAGATCCCGCAAGGAAGAAGAGCGAGTCCACGAAGAAGACAAACGGACGTAGTCGAACGGATCCTCACAAGCGCAACGTTACCGGAAACAACCCGAAGAAGCAACACCGGAAAGAAGCAAACAACATAGTAAACAACCAACACATGAACATGGCATGATTCACAAACAATTATGATGCATGTCCGGTTTAATGAGGCATGGCATGGCAAAATGCACAAGAAATTCTACAAATTAAGTGGGGATCAATATGCAACGAGTTGCATATTGACGAAACACCACAACAAGTTATTTAGTTCGATCTCGTTTATGTACCCAATAATATCAAATGTTGTTAAACATGGCAAGAGGGTGAAGCAAATGAAAACTACCTATCTAGGCAAGTTTAAATGAGGCCGGAACAACAAGCAACAAGTCTGGAAGAATCCTCATATGCATATTTTTGATTTGGTGCTGATCTGCCCTAAGCCATATTTTAGAGTTGTTAAATATGCAAAACAATTCCACCATGTTAAACTAGGCAAAATTCTACCCCATTTACATATAAAGTTGATTAAATTCGGAGTTACAGTTATTTAGATATGAATTAAATCATTTTAGCAAGTTATTTAATCAAATTTAAACAAACAACATTTTAAACATTTTAAACATGCATGAAAGTTGAATATTATTAAACTAGACAAAATTCTAAGCAAGTTTCATATACAAAGTTTTTACATGTGATGCTTAGATTGTGAGTAATGAAATGCATGAAGACTAGGGTGTTTTCTGCAAAACGGACACTCTTTGGAAAATAGCTAAATTCGCATCAGCAGGAAAAAAATAGGACGGGCTGCATTGGGTTGAACTGAGCTGCTCACCACAACACTTGGGCCGGCTCGATGATGGACTAGGACGGGAGAAGGCGCAGCTGGGCCGGCAGGCATGCGGCCCACGACGAGCAGCGAGGGGAGAAGGCGGCCCAGGCAAAGTGGTAGAGGTGGGGGGTCTTCGCGCGGGAGAGCTGGGCCTGGCGCTCTCGTGGCCTTGCTGGATCAAACGATGGGGATGCAGGGGCCGTGGTCAACGCGCTCGCTCCTGGACAGGACGAGAAGCAGGGCACGGAGGCGAGGCGATGCAGATGGCGGTCACTAGTTGTGGAGCGACACAGCAGGAGCTCCGGCTACGGATCAAAGCAAGGAGGCCGGGAACAGACCGAGGTGCTCCAGATCCGACGAATCCCCACAGGATCGGGCGAAGAACGCGACCGGCGGCGAGCTCCACGGGCGGTGGTGGTTCCTGCAGTCAGCAATGGAGGAAGGGGAGTCCGGTGAGAGAGAGGAGAGAAACGAGGAAGGAGATGGGATGGCCACCTGCGGGGCGCCGGCGACAAGGCGGAGCACGACAGCGGCGAGGATCCGGTGTCTGCGGGGTTGGGGCGAGGCAGAGGAGCGCTCGGGCGCTGTCGCTTCTAGGGGTGGAGCGGGAGGAGAACGAGGCCCCTGCTCGGGCGAGTGGTGGCGCAGATCCGGGCCTCCAAGCCCAGATCGGGGTCTGGGCGGGCCTCGTGGGAGCTCCACGGGCCGCGGTGGTGGGATGGCTGGCTGGGACGTGATGTGGAGGCTTTGGAGTGGTGGAGGGCATTGCTCAGGTGGCGCAGGCCAATGGCTGCTTACCAAGTGGCACGGAGGAGGTGGAGGTCGCCGGAAATTGAGGAGGAGGAGTGTCGGTTGTGGCTGGAGGTGCGATTCAAGGGGAAGGGGTGGCGCTAGATCCGAGGGAGGAGGTCTAGGAGGTAGGGGAAGACTAGGGATGCCCAAATTTGGAAGGGAGGGGTGCTTAAATAGGGTAGGGGGGTCTAGGGTTAGGGGAACTAGTCCGTTTTCGGACCATTTGATCTGGATCGGACGGTTCGAAACGTATGGGTAGTGTAGAAGGCCGTGGGCTGTGGAAGAGAAGAGAGGGAGAGGCCCGACAGCAGTTTTCGGAGACTGAAAACGTTCGACGATTTGACCGACTATAAAGCCGCTAAAGTTAACCGTAGGGGCGTCAAACGGACTCCGATTGCGATGAAACTTGGTAGGAGGTCTACCTACACCATAACAAGACCGCACGCCAACTTTCATCCCGTTTCGAGAACATTTTCTGGCCACTTATAAAATACTATTTCGGACATGCCGCGGGCGCGTGCAAGTGTGTCTGGGCTCGGAACGGACAACGGAAAGAACTGGGGAACCCGGATGGATGCAAGTTTTGAAAACATGATGATGCAATGCGGATGATGACCTGGCAAGATGCAACACGCAAAAGAATGACATGGCAACGTCAGCGAATAACTGGAAGACACCTGGCGCAACGGTCTCGGGGCATCACAGGAGACCTCGACCGCGACCCACGAAGCCTTGCTGCAGCAGCCATCCGTCTGCAGCCAAAGACCGCCTGGACCAATGGCGGTGGTGGTTCCTACAGTCAGCAATGGAGGAAGGGGAGTCCGGTGAGAGAGAGAGGAGAGAAACGAGGAAGGAGATGGGATGGCCACCTGCGGGGCACCGGCGACAAGGCGGAGCACGACGACAGCGAGGATCCGGCGTCCGCGAGGTTGGGGCGAGGCAGAGGAGCGCTCGGGCGCTGTCGCTTCTTGGGGTGGAGCGGGAGGAGAATGAGGCCCCTGCTCGGGCGAGCGTCGGCGCAGATCCTGGCCTCCGAGCCCAGATCGGGGTCTGGGCGGGCCTCGTGCGAGCTCCGCGGGCCACGGTGGTGGGATGGCTGGCTGGGACGCGACGTGGAGGCTTTGGAGTGGTGGAGGGTGTTGCTCAGGTGGCGCAGGCCAATGGCATCTTGCCAAGTGGCACGGAGGAGGTGGAGGTCGCCGGAAATTGAGGAGGAGGAGGGTCGGTTGTGGCTGGAGGTGCGATTCGAGGGGAAGGGGTGGCACTAGATCCGAGGGAGGAGGTCTAGGAGGTAGGGGAAGACTAGGGATGCCCAAATTTGGAATGGAGGGGTGCTTAAATAGGGTAGGGGGGTCTAGGGTTAGGGGAACTAGTCCGTTTTCGGACCATTTGATCTGGATCGGACGGTTCGAAACGTATGGGTAGTGTAGAAGGCCGTGGGCTGTGGAAGAGAAGAGAGGGAGAAGCCCGACAGCAGTTTTCGGAGAACGAAAACGTCCGAGGATTTGACCGACTATAAAGCCGCTAAAGTTAACCGTAGGGGCGTCAAACAGACTCCGATTGCGATGAAACTTGGCAGGCGGTCTACCTACACTATAACAAGACCGCACGCCAACTTTCATCCCGTTCCGAGAACATTTTCCGGCCACTTATAAAATACTATTTCGGACATGCCGCGGGCGTGTGCAAGTGTGTCTGGGCTTGGAACGGACAACGGAAAGAACTGGGGAACCCGGACGGATGCAAGTTTTGAAAACATGATGATGCAATGCGGATGATGACCTGGCAAGTTGCAACACGCAAGCGAATGACATGGCAACGTCGGTGAATAACAGGAAGACACCTGGCGCAACGGTCTCGGGGCGTCACAGGAGACCTCGACCGCGACCCATGAAGCCTTGTTGCAGCAGCCATCCGCCTGCAGCCAAAGACCGCCTGGACCAATGGCTGGCAGCTCACCAACAAAGAAGCGCGGGAGCTGAAGCCAAGTGTCGTCCGGGTTCTCTAACCACACAATGAACTCCGGCAGCACTTCCATGGAGTGGAAGTGTGGCCTGGGTGGCCACGCGACCATTGCGTGCCTTCCTTCATCGACGGGGCCCCCACGACTCGGGCGACCACCACCACGCGAAGAAGCGCCACCGCCACCGTGAGGAGCCGCGACGAGGCCATGGTGTGCTTGCGGGGACGGACGCGGCCCCTCTTGGGCGGCGGTGAGCCAGGCCCCTCCTAGCAAGCCTTTCCCTTCTCCGCAGTCGAGAGCCTCTTCGCATGCACCATGGGTGTCGCTGCCGGCAGTGAAGCGAGGAAGAAGAAGGAGCGGGAGAAGCAAAGGAAGAGATGGGTGACAGGGGCTCCGTCCCCCTTCCCATTTATAGCCAAGGGGAGGCCAACCGCAGGCCTCCACGATCTAAGGTAATAATGATCTTTTTCTACATGCAACAAGGACTCGTTAAGTCAGGCAGTTGCCGAGGCGGCATGGGGAAGCGGAGACGCCCACGTCCAATCAATCGCCACGTGTCAAGCAGGGCCGCAGGCTGTTGGGGCCCGCGACGCTCCGCACTTGCCCTTTGTCTTTGCCTCGAAGCCATGTACGAGTGCACCTTTGGCCCAGGGGCTACTGTCGGTGTTCTGGGAACGGGGTCCCAGACTTGCCTGCCTGCGGCCCACAACGTGGCTCCATCAGTGGACCTTTACGGCCCATCTTCACCAGCAAACACTCAAGACACTCGCAAGGGGCCAAGCCTCACGAGGCGGACGCCGCAAGACCTCCACAGGGGCGGCCTTACCAAGCTGGCTCGCGAGGAGCGGAGAGATCGAGGCAAGGGAAACCTTGTGAGGTTTGCGTGATGCAAGCCATGACGACTGGAGCCAGGCGGGTGTCAGGCAGGTGCCTGCGTGCGCAGTGTCCTCGTTTCCTCTTTGGTGCTATAGAGGCAAGCGCAGGCGAGGAGTCTCGAGGAATCAGGCAAAGGTTTCCATATCAGTGCAACGAGACCAAGACCAGCAGGACAGCAGGACGGAGGTCACCGTGGAGCCCAAGACGGCGTCACCACCAGAGCCTTTGGCAGGCGAAGACTACTTTTGTCAGTATAGCTTGTACTAGATGTCCCCCTTCAAATTGGCCGTTGTGGGATCCCTTCCCGCCTAATGTTTGGGAAGAGGACCCGGGCCTCTACATATAGGACTAGCCACCACCATAGAAAGAGAGAGCTTAGCTAGAGAGAATCCCCAACCGCATCAACTCACCAAGCACAAGAACACCTCTCCTCAGGAGGTTGTTCTTCCCTTGTAACTATTCATCCTCAGCCCAAGAGGCAATCCACCACACCACACTAGAGTAGGGTATTACACCACATCGATGGACTGAACCAGTATAAACTCTTGTGTCTCATGTTCTCTGGGCTCGTCGAGCTAGGTCGTGAGATCATGATGTGTGCGAGCTAGAGAGGGGGATAGATCTTCATGTGCACCCCAGTGTTTGAACCTCAAGGGTTTTGCCGGAACCCAAAATCTGACACACTTGAGGACTGCGAGTCCTCCAGTCGGTTAGGCGTCGCGTTCTGAGCATCCAAGAGTCATTATGGATCGCCGGTGAACGAAGTTTGTGAAGGTTTGGAAGTCTACCTTGAAGACTTACCAGAGTGATTGGGCGAGGACTTTGTGTCCTTAGCTTAAGGGGAATAAGGTGAAGATGCGGTCTTCTGAGTTGAATCTCAGCCTCCCTAACCAGACGTACAGTTGTCACAACAACTGGAACTGGTCCAACAAATCCTTGTCCTCACCAAGCAACTGGTTCTATCCTTTACCTCTCTTTACTTACAGTTTGTCTTCGTGAAGTCATTGCCTGCTTGCATGATCTGATTGACTTCATTGTGTGAAGACTGTTGTTGTTTGGCTTCATACTATTTTCCATCCTAATCCATACTACCTAGTTGTTGATAGTCTTTGTGCTTTCACTTCATTGCTTACTCGACTATGTCTTGTCTAGTGTAGTCTACCTTCCGCTGCATATCAATAGGTTCATTTCTACTGTTTATATTCAAAGCCCCCGTGTTTTGAAGACTTCCATAAAAATCGCCTATTCAGCCCCCTCTAGTCGATAACTAGCACTTTCAATTGGTATCAGAGCAAGGTGCTCCCTTGTTCTGTGTGATTCAGTTTAACCACCTGGATTTTTAGCTATGTTGATTGCAGGGATAATCAAAGTCTTCGTTGCGTGCCCTGTCTTTGATGGCACTGATTACTCGTACTGGAAGAATAAGATGCGCATGCATCTTGAAGCCATTGATGTCGACCTCTGGTATGTCGTCAAGAACGGTGTTCCCAAGGCCGGTGAAGGTGTCACCCCTGCTGATGTCAAGAAGTTCATTCAACTGGATTCTACTGCCAAGAACATAATCTGTGGTCATCTGACCAAAGGACGGTATGGTCGTGTGAGTGCTCTGGAAACTGCAAAGCTAGTCTGGGACTGGCTCTCCAAGGTCAACGAAGGCGTCTCAACCCAGAGAGACTCAAGGATCAGTGTTCTTCGCAACCTCTTCAACCGCTTCAAGAGAAATGACAATGAGAATGTTCAGCTGACGTTTGATCGCCTCACTGACATCACAAATGAGCTTCATGCACTCGGCGACATTGGGATCAACAAGCATGAAATTGTCAAGACACTCTTGAGATCACTCGACAGCTCATTTGACACCCTGGCCCTGATGATTCAAGAACGCCCTGACTTCAAAACTCTCGATCCGTCTGACATACTTGAGAGGCTCAACACACATGAGTTCCAGTTATCTGAGAAAAAGAGATATCTATGGTCCCAACTATGGCCGAACTCGTGCTTTGAAGGCAAAGGTTGTTTCCTCATCTGAAGAAGAATCTGACTGCAGTTCTGAGGATCCTGAAGACATTGGAAAGGAACTTGCCATGCTAGTGAAGAAGTTCCAGAGGTTCACCAAGAAGAAAGACTCCAGACAGTCTTCAAGATCCAGCACAAGAAATGATGAAGCTTCCTCCCGTGACTACAAGAAGAGAACGTGTCACAAGTGTAAGAAACCTGGTCACTACATCTCTGAATATCCTCAATGGGACAATTAGAACAACAAGAAGAAGAAGAGCAAGGAATATGATTCTGATGACAAGAAGAAGAAGAAATCCTCAAAGTCTTCTTCCAAGTCTTCGTCGAAGTCTTGATCACACAAGAAGAGCTCATCCAGCAAGGCTCGTGCGTTTGTTGGCAAGGAGATGGATTCGGAGGAGGAGTCTGCATCTGAGGAGGTGGAGATGGAGTCTGAAGAGGAATCTGATTCAGGCGTGGCAAGCCTGGCTCTAGCTTCAGCATACGTTGCCAAGTCCATCTTCAACACTGAAGACAATGGCCTCGTCACCAACGCTGATGCTAATGATGAGTATGACTCTGCACCCACCTACTGCTTTATGGCACGTGGTGCCAAGGTAAACTCACACGATGCTTACTATCAAACATCAAGTGAAGATGAATCTAAACCTAGCTACAAAACACTTGCTAAAATTGCAACATAGCAACATAATGCTATGGAACATATTCAAAAATTGCTAGACAAAAGCGATGACCTATTGGACGTGGAAATGACCCGATCTCAGTCCTTAATTGAAGACATTATAAATCTTCATGTTAAGTACGAAGAACTTGAAAGCCGTCATGAAATGCTCTCAACTACTCATGAAAAGCTCTCCTATGATTATTTTCAAAGGAAGCAAGAGCTTGAGAGCTTGAGATCGGCTCATGAAGATCTTCAAAAGGAGAACGAGTCACTCCACTCTCAACAGATCAGTTCCGCTTAGGAAGGATTTGAACCACCATGTCTAAAATGTCTTGAGCGTGATAATGATGCTTATGGTGCTGGATGTTCTACTTCTACTACTGTTGCAATATCTTCAACCGCTAATGTGGTAACTAACCCCTCTGCTGAGGATACCACTACTATTGTTGATGAGAATGCCAGGTTGAAGACATTGCTTGAGACAGGAATGTACAAAAGTCTCAAAGGGCATCAGACACTATGTGATGTCCTCAAGAAACAGATTCTGAACCGAAACCCCAGGAAAGAGGGTGTTGGGTTCGAGAGGAAAATGAATGTTTATGGTTCTTACTGGAAGCCTGAGCAGTACCCCAAAACTACATGGGTTACTGCAAAGGGACCTTTAGTGGATCCATCTACCTTATCTGGCCTCACTTGTGCTAACTCGGTTATCATTTATGAATCCTTTGATGCAAATGTAAACTATTTAAGAATCAGAATGGTGAAGTGTTTTCCAGGTATATTGGTACTAACTACAGGAATGGACCACCTTTGAAGAAGATCTGGGTGCCTAAGAGTTGTCTTGAAAATCTTCAGGTGAATGTCATCATGACACCACCTGGGAAGAAGACAAACCCTAGACCAAAGGCTTCATATGGTCCAAAGGCTTCATACAGACAAAGGACTCACCAGAATCACCCTAACACAAATGTTTTGCAGGGAAACCATACTCAGGCCTATGAATATGAGCGTGTTTCATCAAACCGCCATGTTCATAAGACCAAGAACTACTCTGCTTATTCTTATGAGTATTATTCACCTCCTGCAAGACTATTTGCTAGGGCTCCAAAGACGAAGTTCTCAGATGCTGCACTTAGACTCATTGCTTCAAAGCCACCCCTGAAAATTTGGGTGGTTAAGAAAAGTTAACTCTCTCTTTTGCAGGAAAAGGTCTCCAGCCGGAAATCAAAGGTGCCTGATGCTATTGCTGGGGACCTAAAACATCTTGTGGGGCGCAAGATAAAATGCCCAAATGGTCTTACTATGTATTTTTTCCTGAATCGCTTGCCAATCATCCTATCAGTCCTCTCATGGATCTGAGCTTTCATAATCCACTCGTTCGTCAAATGTTTATGCTTCACAATACCGTTGGTGAAGCCTATCCCCCTAACTACACTGTAGGGTATGACACCAAAGGCTTCAGAATGGATTATGGACAGTGGATACACTAACCACATGACTGGTGATCGAAGTCTTCTCATGGACTCAACCTTACGTCCATCTGACAAGAGTCACATCACATTTGCTGACACTGGTAAAAACAAGGTATTGGGTCTAGGTAGAGTTGCAATCTCAAAGGATCAGCACATGGATAAAGTGATGCTTGTTGAATCCCTTGGTTTCAACTTAATGTCTGTCTCAATGCTTTGTGACTTGAACATGATCGTGATATTTGGAAAATATCATTGCCTCGTTCTAATGGAATCTGACAAGTCTCTAGTCTTTGAAGGATATCGAAAAGACGATTTGTGCATGGTATATTTCTCAGCAAGACCACAGTTGGCCGTATTCTTCTAGCAAAAGCTTCAGAGTGCTGGCTCTGGCGTCGGAGGCTAGGGCATGCTGGCATGAGGAACTTGTACACTCTCGTGAAGAAGAAACACATCGTAGGCATCGAGGGCGTCAAGTTCAAGAAGGATCATCTATGTGGTGCCTGCGAAGCTGGAAAGATGACAAGGGCCAAACATCCCTCGAAGACAATCATGACGACATCTCAACCCTTCGAGCTGCTTCACATGGACTTATTTGGCCCTACTCACTACTCTACTCTCACTACCACTGCTTGCCTATATGGCTTCGTCATTGTTGATGATTATTTAAGATACACCTGGGTGCACATAATCCTTTACAAGACTAAAGTGCAGGATGTCTTCAGACGATTCGCCAATCGAGCCATGACGAACTATGGCATCAAGATCAAGCACATCAAAAGTGACAATGGCATAGAGTTCAAGAACACCAGCCTCGACACTTATCTTGATACATTGGGCATCACTCATGAATTCTCAGCTCCATACACACCTCAGCAGAATGGCATCATGGAACGCAAGAACAGAACACTCATTGAGATGGCCCAGACGATGCTTGATGAGTATAAGACTCCAAGGAAGTTCTGGCCTGAAGCTATTGATACTGCATGACATGTCATCAATCGTTTTTATCTTCACAAGCTTCTAAAGAAGACATCATATGAGCTACTGACTGGTAAGAAGCCAAACGTAAGCTACTTTAGAGTATTTGGTGCTAGGTGCTAGATCAAGGATCCGCATCACACTTCAAAATTTGCACTGAAAGCACATGAAGGTTTTATGCTTGGTTACGGAAAGTATTCGCAGTCCTACAGAGTCTTCAACCTCTTTCACTATAAAGTGGTTGAAACTGTGGATGTGCGGTTCGATGAAACTAACGGCTCGCAAAGAGAGCACCTGCCAAATGTGCTAGATGAAGTCTCACGAGGTGAATCCATCAAGCTTATGGGTACTGGAGAAATCATACCTTCAGAGGCACGGGCTGAAGAACTTATCACTTCTGCACCAAGTCAACCTAAAGACGCTGCTCAGCTTGAAGCCAATGATGAAGACGAAAACAATGATCAGCAAGGGCAAAATCTTCGTCCAGTTCATCCTTGTGTTGCAAATGAAGTACATATTGAGAATATAATTAATAGCATCAATGCACCTGGTCCCCTCACTCGTTCAAGAGCAACACACCTAGCAAATTTCTGTGGGCACTTTGCTTTTGTCTCTATATCTGAACCCAAGAAAGTTGTTGAAGCCTTCATGGAACCTGAATGGATTCAAGCTATGCAAGAAGAGCTTCAATAGTTCAAGCTAAACAATGTATGGGAACTGGTCAAGCGTCCCGATCCTCGCAAGCACAATATAATAGGCACAAAATGGATATATCGTAACAAACAAGATGAGCATGTTTAAGTTGTCAGAAACAAGGCTCGTCTCGTTGCTTAAGGATACACTCAAGTTGAAGGGATTTACTTCGATGAAACATTTGCTCCGGTGGCTAGGCTTGAAGCCATTCGCATACTGCTAGCCTATGCCAACCATCACAATATCCTCCTGTACCAAATGGATGTGAAGAGTGCCTTTCTCAATGGCAAGATTGAAGAAGAAGTGTATGTTGCACAACCACCTGGCTTTGAAGATCCAAAACATCCTGATATGGTATACAAGCTCAACAAGGCATTGTATGGCCTCAAACAGGCCCCTCATGCTTGGTATGACACACTCAAAGACTTCCTGAAGAGCAAAGGCTTCAAACCTGTTTCCCTAGATCCCACTCTCTTCACGAAGACATACGATGGTGAACTGTTTGTGTGCCAGATCTATGTGGATGATGTTATCTTCGGCTACACCGACAAAAGATACAGTGATGAGTTTGGGCACATGACGCAAGAGCAATATCATATGTCCATGATGGGTGACCTGTAGTGTAACGCCCCGAGACCGATGTGCCAGGTGTCTTCTACTTATTCGCTGACGTTGTCATGTCATTTGCTTGCGTGTTGCATCTTATCATGTCATCATGTGCATTGCATCATCATGTTTTAAAACTTGCATTCGTCCAGGTTCTCCGAGTTCTCTCCGTTGTCCGTTCTGAGTCCAACCACACTTGCACGCGCCCGCGGCATGTCCAAAATAGTATTTTATAAGTGGCCGGAAAATGTTCTCGGAATGGGATGAAAGTTGAGGTGTGGTCTGATTATAGTGTAGATAGACCACCTGTCAAGTTTCATCGCATTCGGAGATCGTTTGATGCCCAACGAATAACTATAGCGGCAGTATAGCCGGTCTAACGTCGGACGTTTTGGTCTCCGAAAACCGTGCCGGGCTGCATCTCTCCCCTCTTCTCTCAGACCAACACGCTCTTCACAATTCGTCAGGCCCAACCTAGGCTCTCTCATCAGTCCGCAGACCTCCTCGCGCACGCGTCCGAAAGCTGTCCCGGACACGACCCGGGCAGTCGTTACCGTTGGGTCCGGATCATCCCCAAACATCTACAAAACATCACCGTTTTCTTATTTGGACTCCCTATCTATTTTATTCGCGGCCGTCCGATTAAGATCGGAGGGACCAAATGCCCCTAAACTTAGCCTTTTTGCTATATATAGATCAAACTCTAGCCTAACCCTAAAATCTAGGAGATGTGTCCCGTCGCCCGCTGCCGCTTTCCAAATCCCCCTCGGGATCTTCCCCTGTCCGATCCACCCAACCAGCGCCCGAGCCTCCACCTCTCGATCCCCTCCCGATCCAACCACCAACCACAGTCGCCACCGCAGCCTCGCTCCCAGCCTCCCGCAAGCAGAGGCCCCGCGAATCTCTCGTGCTCCCCGCTCCTCCCGATCCAACGCGCCTTCCGGCGAGCTCTTGCTGGATGACTACCAGGCCAACCCTTGCCGTCCCTGGCCTCCCCCTCGATCTCTCTCTCTCTTTCCGGTTGCTAAACTCTCCCCTTCCCCTGTGTTCTTCACGCAGGAGTAGAAGTAGACCGTGGCGCCACCACCGGAGCTCGCCGTTGATGGGAATTCACCGTATTTCGTCGGTGATTGCGTCCTCGTCCTGGATCCGGTCAGTTCTGCCATGCCACAGCGTGCCCTTCTCCTTCCTTCGACCTTCCTCCTCCACTCACTTCTCTTTCCCTATCTCTGTTCTCCTTGTAGCGATGCCGCCTCCTACCTGTGCGTCGTCTGCGAGAACCGACAAGACTCCAGCGCCATGGTCATCCCCACCTCTGCCCGAGCGCCTCCAGGACCCGTCTGCCCCGCCGTGTCGCGGATCCGACCACCAGGACTCTCCAGCGCCGCTGCTTCCTTCCTCCTGCTGCTTGGTCCCCTGTTTCACGAACGAGGAGTCCGTCACCAATGCGTCCTCTGCTTCCAGCGAATCATGCCGCTCGTTCCCCCCTCGTTGAACCGATCTGGGGCCAGCGTGGATGAGCACCAGGCCCAGCTCACCCGTGCAAAGAACCCCCGCCTCTGACGCTTCGCCTGGGCCACCTTTCTCCCCTCGCAGCTCGTCGTGGGCCCCACGCCAGCTGGCCCACTGCTCCATCGGCCTGGGCCGAAGCCCATGGTGAGGCCCCAGCGTGACCTTGTTTTTTTTTCTTTTTCTTTTCTCTCTGCTAGGCCAACCAGATCCGGCCCGTATCGTGTATTTCTTTCATAGAACATTTTACTTTTTCCAGAGTATGTCAGTTTGCAGAAAAGCCCTTCAAGTCCATGCATTTAATAACTTCTCAATCATGCATCGGTTTAAAATAATTTATATATGAAAGATGCTTAGTTTTTCATCTAGTTTCACAATAACCAACTTTCATGCATGTTTAGAATGCTTAAATTTTTGTTTGCTTTAATTTGCCCCTATGCCATGCTAAAATGTTTTCTTTCATAACTAAATAACCGTAGCTCCAAACCTAACAAACTTTATATGTAAATGGGGTAGAAAAATGCATAGTTTAACATGGTGGCATCTCTTTGCATGTTTGACAACTCTAAAATATGGTTTAGGGCAGAACAGTACCAAATTCATAATATGCACATGAGGGTTTTCCGGAGTTGTTGTTTTGTTGTTCCGGCCTCATTTAAACTTGCCTAGATAGATATTTCATTATGCTTCATCTCTTGCCATGTTTAACAACATTAAATATTGTTGGGTACGTAAATGAGAGAGAACTAAATAACTTGAATGTGGTGTTTCGTCAATATGCAACAGAGTTGCATATTGAGCTCCACTTAATTTGTAGGATTGCTTGTGCACTTTGCCATGCCATGCATATTTAAACCGGACATGCATCATACTTGATTGTGCATCATGCCATGATTATGTGGTGGTTGTTTACTATGTTGTTTGCTTCTTTCCGGTGTTGCATCTCCAGGTTAGTTCCGATTACGTCGCGTTTGTGAGGACCCGTTCGACTACGCCCGTGTGTCGTCTTCATGGACTCGTTCTTCTTCCTTGCGGGATTTCAGGCAAGATGACCATACCCTCGAAATCACTTCTATCTTTGCTTGCTAGTTGCTCGCTCTTTTGCTATGCCTATGCTACGATACCTACCACTTGCTTCTCATGCCTCCCATTTGCCATGTCAAGCCTCTAACCCACCTTGTCCTAGCAAACCGTTGTTTGGCTATGTTACCGCTTTGCTCAGCCCCTCTTATAGCGTTGTTAGTTGCAGGTGAAGATTGGAGTTTGTTCCATGTTGGAACATGTATATTTTTTTGTTGGGATATCACAATATCTCTTATTTAATTAATGCATATATACACTTGGTAAAGGGTGGAAGGCTCGACCTTATGCCTGGTGTTTTGTTCCACTCTTGTCGCCCTAGTTTCCGTCATATCGGTGTTATGTTCCCGGATTTTGCGTTCCTTGCACGGTTGGGTTATAATGGGAACCCCTTGACAGTTCGCCTTGAATAAAACTCCTCCAGCAAGGCCCAACATTGGTTTTACCATTTGCCACCTAGCCTTTTCTTTCCCTTGGGTTCTGCAGACTCAAGGGTCATCTTTATTTAAACCCCCGGGCCAGTGCTCCTCTGAGTGTTGGTCCAACCTGTCAGCTGCCGGTGGCCACCAGGGGCAACTCTGGGCTGGCCTACTAGAACCTTGGACAATCCGGTGTGCCCTGAGAACGAGATATGTGCAGCTCCTATCGGTATTTGTCGGCACATTCGGGTGGCTTTGCTGGACATGTTTTACCATTGTCGAGGATGTCTTGTAACCGGGATGCCGAGTCTGATCGGATTGTCTTGGGAGAAGGAATAGCCTTCGTTGACCGTGAGAGCTTGTGATGGGCTAAGTTGGGACACCCTTGCAGGGTTTTCAACTTTCGAAAGCCATGCCTGCGGTTATGGGCAGATGGGAATTTGTTAATGTCCGGTTGTAGAAAACCTGAAGTTGAACTTAATTAAAATGCACCAACCGCGTGTGTAACCGTGATGGTCTCTTCTCGGCGGAGTCCGGGAAGTGAACACGGTGTTGGAGTAATGCTTGACGTAGGTTGTTCTAGGATCACTTCTTGATCATAGTTGTTTGACCGTGCTTTGGCTCTCTCTCCTCGCTCTCATTTGCGTATGTTAGCCACCATATATGCTAGTCTCTTGCTGCAGCTCCACCTCATACCTTTTACCCTACCTATAAGCTTAAATAGTCTTGATCGCGAGGGTGTGAGATTGTTGAGTCCCCATGACTCACAGATACTTGCAAAACCAGTTTGCAGGTGCCGATGTTACCGAGCAGGTGACACAACCAAGCTCAAGGAGGAGCTCAATGAAGATCGTGTTCGTTATGTTGTTTCCGTTTCCAGTTGATCAGTAGTGGAGCCCAGTTGGGGTCGATCGGGGATCTGTAGCATTTGGGGTAGTCTTCTTTTATTTTGGGGTTCCGTAGTCAGACCTTGTGTGTATCTGGATGATGTAATGCTTTATTCATGTATTGTGTGAAGTGGCGATTGTAAGCCAACTATGTATCTCTTTCCCTTATGTATTACATGGGTTGTGTGAAGATTACCTCACTTGCGACATTGCTTTCAATGCGGTTATGCCTCTAAGTTGTGCTTCAACACGTGGGAGATATAGCTGCATCGAGGGCGTTACAAATAAACGGCATTTTCATATCTCAAGAGAAATAGCTCATAGATTGCCTGAAGAAGTTTGGAATGCAAGACTGCAAGGGATACACGACGCCAATGCCAACCAAAAGTCATCTCGGCCCCGACGACAATGGTAAAGAGTTCGATCAAAAGGTATACCGCTCCATGATTGGTTCTTTACTCTATTTATGTGCATCTAGGCCAGATATCATGCTTAGTGTTTACATGTGTGCCCGATTCCAAGAGGCACCAAAGGAGTCGCATCACTTAGCTGTGAAGCGAATTCTTCAATATTTGGCTTACACCCCAACACTAGGATTATGGTATCCAAAGGGCTCGGAGTTTGATCTAGTTGGATTCTCAAATGCTGATTATGCTGGTGACAAGGTTGATCGCAAGTCTACATCAGGCACATGTCACTTTCTCGGACGATCTCTTGTCTGTTGGTCTTCAAAGAAGCAGAACTGTGTGTCTCTCTCAACTGCTGAATCTGAACACATTGCTGCTGGATCTTGATGTGCTCAGCTTCTATGAATGAAGCAAACTCTCAAGGACTATGGCATCCATCTAAAGCAAGTGCCACTCTACTGCGACAATGAAAGCGCCATCAAGATTGCCAACAACCCAGTTCAGCATTCGAAGACAAAGCACATTCAGATCCATCATCACTTTCTTAGAGATCATGTCATGAAGGAAGATATTGATATCATTCATGTAAACACTGAAGAGCAATTGGCTGATATCTTCACAAAGCCCTTGGATGAGAAAAGGTTTTGCAAGTTGCGATATGAGCTAAATATCTTAGAATCCTCAAATGTCCTGTGATTGGACACACATCCTAACGCTTATGTAGGTTGATGACTTAGATGTGCAACACACGAAGTAAAGTATATCCTCAATAAACAAAGACATACACTCTAAGTGTGAAAACATTAACGTGGAATTTGACTTCGAAGCGCCACGATAATTGTGCGTCGTGTCTGGGTCTAATACTTCCTATATGGTGGGTAACGCCACCACCAAAGTCTTGCTTGAAGTGTTTTCAATTGGCGTCACGTTTGCATAATCTTCGCATTTGGTTTTGTCTTCAACATTGATTCGACTTCATGTTTATCTTCACAATGTTGATCTGGTCTTATTCTGATACATATACATATATTTGTGTTCTGTCTTCTACAACATTCACTTATAGCTATGACTTCTTGTTTGAATCTCTTGATCTAAGTGAATGTGATCGGACCCTAACCCCTTCTATGCTTCTACCTCATATTCTATCTATCTAAATCATATGCATTCTATTGAAACTGTCGAATGTCTTCTCTGCGTCCTTGTCAGCAGAAGATACAGAGACAAAAGTTGAATCCGTTTTAATGCTATATCCTTATTTCCTGAAAGCCGGAGAAGCCGGAACGACCACCCGTCAATACAGACGTGCGTGGGAACATGGAACAACTTCCAATGTGTTGCATGCATGCCACGTGTCCTTCAGATGTGAACCGCCAGGGGCACCTGCGTAATTACGTTGTGTTGTCCCTTTCCTTATAAATACTCAACTCATCGTGGTCATTATCTCTTCTTCCACCTCGACACCTCGCACAAACCCTAGTGCCTCTGCTAGCTCGTGACGACGCCGGAGACGAAGCGCTTAGCTGCTGCGACTTCTTCGACGCCGGCTGCGGACCTCATCCTCTCTGCCACCGCCGTAGGTGTCTTCCGCCGCCAAGTTAGGGCGTAGGAGATTGAACTGCTCGGCCTCCCTCTCAACTTCGTCTAGCAGTTCTTCATGTGGTAATTAAATCTTACTTTTACTGCCCTTTTGATCCGTCAGATCCATCCACTTCAACCAGAAGTGGTTTCTAAGCTTGCAAATCTGGATCTATCTTATTCTGCATCTCATATCATGCCAAGTAATTCACTTATGCTTCACAACTAGTTAGATTCATCACTTGTATTTTTTCTTGGATTCACACAAATCTGGAACCAACTCTCATCAAATAAGTGAATGTCTTCGCACTATGAGGTCAATGTCTGCAAACTAATTTATCTTCAAAATCTTCTAAGAATGCATATGACCTCTTCCCCTTCCCTCGCACCTCTAATGCTGTCACAGGTACATGTCCGTCGGAGAATCCCTTGGTTCTCATAGTCTACATTCGTTTGCAGAATTCTTACAGCGACACATCAATTCTCCTGAAGCCAGTTCCTATTTGACCAACAGACGGAAGCCATTCACAGTCTTGAAGCCTTTCAGCTTGAATACAATGGCCAATGAGAAATCAGCTAGGAAGGGCGGCAGACAATGTCGTGGGAATATATCCAAGGACCTGCCACCAGATGTCTTTGAAATGTACAAGACAGATCTTGAGGAAACCTGCGGAGAACGCAAGAACCAAATCCAATGGATTCGAAGATATTGGGCAGAGGAATGCTACAAATACAGATTTTTAACTGCCGAATATGCTGAAAAGAACGCCATCAAGGGCCCCTGGGGAGATATTGTATACAGAGGTCTTCAGCCCAAGTCCAAGTCTGAAGCCATAGCTCAAGGCTTCTATCCTTGCATGGTCCGTGGACCGCAGCCAGACAATGCCGACTCATCATCTCTGCTATGGTGCCATGAAGACAATCTCTTCAAGCGTAATTTCTAGTTTGCAAAGGAGTCTGCTGCAAAGAACAAGAAGGACCTGGGACTCAATTTCAACCTTGGTCCGTCTGCTGCAAGGGCTGATGGCACATGTGATGCCAATCCCAATGAAATCGGCCCCTTCTACAACCTCGAAGGCCTCATCACTTACATAACTATACAGGGGGCTATGGTGGACCACTCAGCTGACGACGCAGATTCTGAAGATGTGTCAGCACCACCAAAGCAGAAGCCAAATAAGTCAAAGGCATTGAAGCCCTCTGCCGCACCAAAAGCTTCACGTGCGAAGCCATTGGCCACTGCACCTCCTGAACCTAGTGTGCAATCTGAAGATCTTTCTCGTGTCTCCAAGAAGACGGAGAAGCCCAAGAAGAAAAATCCCATGAAGATTTCTGGGCATGAACTTACACCTGTTGTCGTTCTGCAGAACGAAGATGAAACCATTGATCTGCCCAGGAATGATGAGCTTGGTGATGAAGCCCTTGAGCAGCTGATCAAGAGCAAGCAAGAGGCGGAGATCTTCAATGATCAGCCCCTCTTTGACGTTGACATTTTGAATGATTTCATTGATGAATGGTTCAATGATCAAAGCCTCAGCATTGATGATCTTCAGCTGCCAATCAGCATAAGCGTCACGTTTCATGGATCCATTGCAAATGAACTGGACGTGGCTCAGAAAATCATCGAGCTGAAGAACAAAATTGATTATGAAAAGGCGTAGTTCAAGAAGAACATGGCAAAGCTCAGTGTGGCAGAAGTTCAAAGCTTCAAGGTGATGATGAATGAGCTCAAGGAGCAGTTTCACAAGAAACGCGAGGAAGCTAAAGGTTCAAAAGAGTGGATGAAATACTTTGTTGAGAAATGTGTTCAAGCACACAATGAGGCTGAGAAGCGCAAGGCTCTGGGGCGTCCTGGTATCGACCCCAGAATGGCTACCAAACAGAAGAAGTCTGTTGCGGCACACACTGAAGCACCAAGGTAGGAAGCACCTAGCATTGTGTTCCCTGCCAGCATGACAGGCTCGAAGCCTAAGGTCCCCTCAGGAGCTTCAGAACTGAAGAAGACTAGGGCAGCTGAAGCCGAAGCCAAGAAGCACAAGCACAAGAATGCCTTTGATGGTGCTCCATCAACAAAGAAGCCGAAGACAAAGTCTTCGCGAAAAGAGCGTGCTGCTGCCACAGAGCCACTTGTTGTTGAGGCCATCTCAGTTGCACGTCTTGCCTCCTCCAACCAAGAGCGTCAACTTGTAGTTCACGAGCCTGCAACCACAGAGGCTCTTGAAGACGAAGAAGTACCAGTTGTTGACCCCATCACAGCTGAAGACATTGGTTGTGAAGACAATGTAGAAGATGATGAAGTCCTTCCTTAGATCGAGCACCTGAAAGTGCGTTATATCGACTAGACGGGGGGTGAATAGGCGATTTTTATGAATTCTTCACTGAGGAATTTGCGGGTGAGGAAATTCCTGAGTGAAGAACTACTTGCAGCGGAATAAGTACTCAGAAGTAAACATAACAGTGCATGAGCATGGTCTTCATGATGAAATGAAAACAAGTACAGAGTACAAAAAGCATAAACACAGGATAAGACAAATAGGCTAAAGAAATTGAACTAAGGAATTAGAGAAAGTCTTCAGTCAAAGTCTTCAAACAGATATGAACAAGCACTCAACACATAAATGAGGAAATGGAAGGGTTGAGGAAATGGAACCAGGTAGCTTGGTGAAGACAATGATTTGGTAGACCAGTTCCAACTGCTGTGACAGTTGTACGTCTGGTTAGGGCGGCTAGGTATTTAAACCTGAGGACACACAGTCCCGGACACCCAGTTCTGAACACACAGTTCAGAACACTCAGTCCTCACCGTATTCCCCTTGAGCTAAGGTCATACAGACCTCGCCCAATCACTCGTGGTAAGTCTTCAGGTGACTTCCAAACCTTCACAGACTTGGTCACTCGGCGATCCCCAATTTTCTCTTGGATGCTCTAGACCATGACGCCTAACCGTCTGGAAGATGCACAATCTTCAAAGGTAACAAGCGTCGGATCCACGCAGGATCAATCTCTTCAGTGATGCTCAATCACTTTGGGTTTGTAGGTGTTTGGGTTTGGGTTTTCCTCACTTGATAATTTTCACTCAAAGTCCTCGGAGGATGGGATACTCTCAAATGACAAGTGTCAATTTCTCTCGGAGCAGCCAACCATCTAGTGGTTGTAGGGGGCGGCTATTTATAGCCTAGGGAGCAGCCCGACATGATAAGACATAAATGCCCTTCAATGATATGATCGTTAGGTGGAAGGATATTTTGGGACAGCTGGCGCATAGCACAGCAACGGTCAGAAATTTGACTAACAAATTCCTCAGGGCTATCATGTTCCTGACTGTGTAGGCAATCCGCACTGGCGAATTCCTAACTCCTCAGTCAGAACAAATTCCTCAGAGACCAGAAGAACTTCGTCCCTGTCACTGAAGAAATTTGACTGAACTGTATGAGATTTCCAATGGCTTCACTCGAAGGGATTGGTAGGTGTAGGATTTGAGTTGAGCATCACATGGAAATTTTTCCTTAGTATTTCCTCGACCCCCTTTAACAGTACGGTGTTTACTATGACTCAAGAAAGAGAAAATGAAACTGCAAAAACAAAAGTCTTCATGCTTCATGCTCCTCGAATGAATACCAAGTCTTCAGGATTGCACCAATTTCTTCACTTTCAAAGTCTGCAGAAAGTCTTCAGGAAGCCAAAGTCTTCAGTCGAAGAACTTCATTTTTAGGGGACGACTTTCTCTATAAATATCAAACTCCTCATAGACTTATAGACCTTTGTGCACTCATAAACACATTAGTCCCCTAACCTATAAGTCTTCAATACACCAAAATCACTAAGGGGCACTAGATGCACTTACAATCTCCCCCTTTTTGGTGATTGATGACAATATAGGTCAAGTTTTCAACGGGGATAAACATATGAAGTGTAAATACTGGAATTGAGGAATTTGATTGCAAGATATAGAAGAACTCCCCCTGAAGATGTGCATAGTGAGGAATTTGCTTTTGAAGCAAAGCACACTTGAAGAGTAGAATCATGGAGATCTCCCCCTATATCTTGTAATTCATACACGCATTGACATATAATATGAAGAATTTGAAATGCATGATGAAATATGGTGACTGATGTAATCCAACATGCGTGCATTAACATTAATAAGGAATAAGCATGCAGGAAAGCACATCAAAAGTATCGGGCCACCATAGAGTTTAAGATTACAACTCGATCAAGCAAAGTCTCAGAAGAACGAGAGTTGTAACTTAGAAAAAACGCCCATATAGATAGACCCGCTTGAAGACTAACTCAAATTTCTCCCCCTTTGTCATCGAATGACCAAAAGGGTTGAAAATGAGGACTAACGCCCCTGAAGAATATCAAGTTGATGGAGGAGCGCCAGTGTTGTTGGGGTCGTTTGTCGTTGTAGGGCCTGCCGCAGTGTCGTCCAAGTCTTCACACTCGTCGGTGTCGCGGGATGAAGAATATGAACTGGCCAGCAAGGTAGGAACTTTGACCTTCTTGAATTTCTTCGGAGGAGGTGCAGACCAGTCAAAATCTTCCTTGAGACCCATTTCTTCAGATCTTCTTCACCATACAGATGATATAAGACAGCCCAGGTGCGACCGAAAACTTCATGGAGGTAGTAATGGTTTTTCTTCACTGCATTATGTGTAGCAGTCATGTTGTGAAGAATAGAACCAAACTGATGCTTAACCCATTTATGATTTTGATCCACCTTCTGGTGAAGACTAAGAAGTAGCTCACGGTCAGTCATCACACGTGGAGCTGTGGCTTGAGGAGTAGACTTGGGTGCATTGGCAGCAGAATCATGAGTGGTAGAGTCATCATTGGTGGAGTAAGATGCATCTTTGTGAAACTGACCATCCAATGGATGAATGCCTTCATCAATGACAAGAGGTGTCTTTCCCTTTTCATCGGTTGAAGTAAAAGTATGCTTGAGGACTTCAATCGAGGGCAAGTAGCTGAGGTGATTCTGAAAATCAGCCTTGTAGTTGAGTGAAGACCTTGTTCTGAGGAATCTCATAATCCAAGGAGCATAAGGCTTCAACTCAAACAGAGAGAGTGCAACATTTGCCAGAGTCCTCATGAAGAAATCATAATAATTGGTTGGAATGCTATGAATGATGTTGAATAGGAGATTCTTCATGATGACAACTATTTCCTCATTAGATGAGTCGTGGCCTTTGATGGGACTCATTGTCCTCGTTAGAATGCGATAGACTGTTCTAGGCACATAGAGTAAGTCCTTTACGAGGAATTTGGTCCTTGGGGCTTGACCAGGCTTCCGAGGCTTCATTAACACTTGCATGTAATGAGCAGTGAGTTCAGGTTCTTGGTACAGGCAGCGAGCTCCTTCACTGGGTGGACTGATGGGCAGGGCGCGAAGCAATTCAGAGGCCGGTGCCTTATAATGAGTATTATCGGTCATCCAGTCCAAGACCCAGGAGTTGATATCTTTAGGATCACCTGTGATATGTAGTGTAGCGTAGAACTGAAGAATAAGCTCTTCATTCCAATCAACAATGTCAGAGCAAAAGTTGAGGAGGCCTGCGTCATGAAGCACATTGAGCACAGGAGTGAAACAAGGCAATGATTCCATGTCCACATGAGGAATATGCTCATGGTAGAAGATTTTGTCCTTGTTGAAAAGCAGCGAAGAATAGGAATTGGCATGGCTGGCAGTCCAGAAGCGCTTCCTCCTAAGACAAGCAGAGTCATAAGGATTGTAGTCAGTGAAGAATACATGCTTGCCAAAGAAGTCGTCAGCCTTGAATTTTTGTTTCTTTGAGAAGGGGTCCTTTGGCTTGGGGTGAGGAGTGTCTGTCAATTGCATCACAACCTCGGGGATCTCAATCTCAGGTTCCACAGGCTGAGGAATTTCAGGTACTTCTTCAGTGGCAGCCTGGGACTTCAATTCTTCATTTACATGTTCATCAGCACTAGTGGCTGGAATTTATTCATGGATGGATGGAGTTGCACGAGGTTCTTCAGATCCCATTTGGACTTCAGTAGTTACTAGGGACTGAGGAATTTTTTGAATAGGTGTGAACATAGGAGAGTTGGGGTGCTGACTTTCCCAAAAGTCATCATTCAGCACTAGTGTGGTGCATCCAATGTCCACATCGACTTCTTCATCCATTTCTTCAACGTCGGCCTCTTCAGCAGTGAACTGAGGCATGGGCGATGAGATAATTGGGGTTGAAGGGATTTCATCCACTTCAATTTCTTCATCCAACTGCTCTGACGAAGCAGCAGAGGGCTTCTCTTCATCGGATTCACTTGGAATCACATATTCTTCATCAAAAGGAACAAGGTCCTTTAATGGCATGGTTGAGATAGGAACAACATCAATTGGGTTGGCAAATGAGCTGGTCAATGGCTTCATCTTCTTCGGGGCTAAAGAATCTGATGAAGTTGATGCCTTCCTTTTCTTCACTGTTGCACGCTCTGCAGCCTTGGTCTTCTTCACATCTGATGCAGATGGAAGGATCGAAGTTGGTGTAGGCGCAGGAGGAGCAGAGGAATTTGGTTGAATTTCTTCAGGTGCAACTGATGCAGTTGCCCTGGCGTCTTCACTTTCTTCAGGCACAACTCTAGTGGTTGCCCTGGCAGTTTCTTCAGTGGCTGGAATGCAGTCATCAGCCCTGGAATTAGCATTTTCTTCAGCATCCTGATTGTCATCAGCGGTGCTGGCATTTTCTTCGGTAGGCTGAGCAGATGCTTTAGCCTAAGGAATTTCCTGTTGCGTTGGGGCTGCAACATTTGAAGTGAAGTTGTCAACGAGTCTCACAAAATGAACCTTGGCTCTCATCCAATCAGCATGGTATGCGTCAAATTCATCACTGAGTTTCTTGATCTCAGACTGTATATTGACGAGTTCTTCAGTTGTCATAGAGATAACGTTTTTCTTCAGGTAGCGCTCCTTTTTGTACTGCGCTTTCTTGATCTTCTTGGCCTTCTCAAACTTCCATTTTTCTTCTTGTATGAAGTGAGTCAACATATGACTTTGGCCAGGAGTCATCTTGAAATCAGGCATAGGAGTATTTGGGTCATTGTGCCATAGGTCAATGTACTTAAGAATCAACTTTGGATCCAAAAGCAGAGGCACACTTGTGCCCTTGGCTCTAGCGGCCTTGACCTGCCTGTCTCTGATAATTTCTGCAAGTTCATCATCATCAGCTTCGTCTTCATCTGACGACACTTGAAAAGTGACCTGCTTCTTTTGAGGACTTGGTCGAGAGCCTCGTCCAGCAGTTGCCTTGGTCTTCAACAGAGTGGGACCAGTTGAAGAATGCAGTGGTGCTGAGGAACTAGCAGATGCTCCTGAGGCAATAGAGATGCCCATCGTCCTTTGGCACGTGGCGAGATGCGCAGGTGCTAAGGATTTGGTCGGAGCAGCTGAGGACTTTGGCAGCGGAGCTGAGGATTTTGAAGTGGGAGCAGCTTGAGGAGTTGGCCGTGAGGGCTTTGAAGAATCTGGCCGTGAGGGCATTGCTAGTGAAGAACTTGGCTTGTGAGTAGGCTTCTTTGGCATGGCCTTCTTTGGCTTGCTTGCAAAGGCCTCAGCAGTGGCAGCAGCAGCAGAGTCTTCATTGAATTTCCTCACTATTTCTCTTGCTTGTCTGGCCAACTTGGCCTGGCGCTTGGCCCATTCATTAGGATAATCCTCACCGCGCTTGAGGCTGGTGGGATCTGCTTCTTGGCCAGGTGCCAACGGAGGTCTTGGGCATGGAGGATTGAGAGCGAATTTCTTCATGTACTTGGGAGTAACATACCTGTACTCCCTCCACTCTCTTGCCCATCTCCTCTCTATTCTTTGAATGCGCACTTTGTGCTCATTCTTGGTTTTCTTTCCATGAGTGGCCTCATCAGGAGTACAATAGTCCTTGTATATGTCATCAGGGATCTCAAAAGCAGTATTGACCTCAGGCCTCTTTCCTCCCTTCTGTGGCTTTTTTCCATCAGACATTTTCTTCAGATGAGGAATTTGAACAATGGAATTCTCTGAAGATGTATGCAACTTTTCTTCGAGGAACGCTGCAAATGAGTTAAGTTGATGAGAACCTAGTGATTCAGCAGCTGACATGAGTACTTGTGAATGGAGTATAGTTGCGAGGAATATGGAGAGGTCATATGCGTACTCAGAGGTTTTTCAAAAAAGGAGCAAGTTTGAAGAATTTGACCAGATGAGTCTTGAAGAATTTCACTAAGCGTTCTTTGTCTTAGGTTCCAGAGATGTATAGATCGAAAATCCACACATTTGAGGAATCTTGAAGAAAAATATAGCTTTAGAGAAATGAATCAAGAACAGATGACATTTGAGGTGTTCAGTGTGTGATGAATTTGAAGTATAAACACCTTTGAAGATTTTGTAGTTGTCATTTGAATCAAAGAGGGTAGTAAAAGTAACTTTTAATTACCCTAGACGAAGAACATGACGAACTGAGAGATGTAGATGTGAAGTTCGTCAGTTCAGATCTTCCATGCCCTAACTTGGCAGAGGAAGACAGTTACGGCGGCGGTGGAGTGAAGAAATCTGCAGCGGGCGCGAGTACGACGACGACGAGGTTGAGGCAGTGAAGCTCTTCCTCACCGACGACGATGAAGTAGCGGCGGCGCTAGGGTTTGAGAAGCTCGAGCTGGAGTGAGAACGAGCGGAGTAAAAGTGAAGTAAGGAAGGGAAGGGGTATTTATAGCCACGGTGAAAAAATTGTTCGCCCAAAGAAATTGGACGAACGTGCCCCTGACCCTTCTCATTCGCTTGACATGTGTCACCCACGTACTGAGAAGTGGAGATCGTGTGAGATCGTGGGTGCATGGATAAGTGTTGTAGTGGGATGTGGAACGGTTTGAGCGGCAAAGCCGAAAATTTAGATAAGATAGGTTTTAAAGTTCCGTTCGCAATTTCTTCAGTTGACAAGGACACAATGAAGATTTTGAACAAGTTTCAAATAGAACGCACATGAAGAATTTGTGAATAGACTGGGTTGAGTTTAGCATAGAGGGGGAAGGGTCCGATCACATTCACTTAGCGGAACAAGCAACTTGAAGAAATAGCAGTAAGTGAATGTTGTAGAGGACATAAACTCATATATATATATATAACCAATGAAGAAAAACAATGGAAATGGAGAAGACAATGAAAATTGAAAAAACAACTGAGGAATTTCAAAGAACTGAGGAAAAGCTCAACTGAAGATTTTCAACATTTTGTGGTGGCGTGACCCACCGTATAAGAATGATGATTTCAGACACCGCGTACAATTATCGTAGGGTTCTGAGAATCAAATTCTTCGTTAATTTCTTCACACTTAGAGTGTTAGTCTTCATTGATTGAAGAAAAACGTTTCTTCATGTGTTGCACATCTAAGTCATCAATTTTGCATAAGTGTTAGGATGGGTGTCCTTTTCAAAGAACATTCGAAGATTCTAAGATATTTAGCTCACACCACAACTTGCTAAATCTCTTCTCATCCAAGGTCTTAGTGAAGATATCGGCTAGCTGTTCTTCAGTCTTCACATGCTCAATAGAGATGTCGCCCTTCAACACATGCTCACGAAGAAAATGATGACGAATCTGAATGTGCTTTGTCTTCAAGTGCTGAACTGGGTTATGAGCAATCTTGATGGCACTCTCATTGTCACAGTACAGTGGCACATTCTTCACGTTGACACCATAGTCCTTGAGAGTTTGCTTCATCCATAGCAGTTGAGCACAGCAAGAACCAGCAGCAATGTACTCAGCTTCAGTAGTAGACAGTGATACACAGTTCTGTTTCTTCGAGGACCAACAGACCAAAGATTGTCCGAGGAAATGGCATGTGCCAGATGTTGACTTGCGATCCACATGATCACCAGCATAGTCAGAGTCTGAAAATCCAATGAGATCAAAAGCCGAGCCCTTGGGGTACCATAATCCAAGTGTTGGCGTGTGAGCTAGATATCGAAGAATATGCTTCACAACTTTATGGTGTGATTCCTTCGGTGTAGCTTGAAATCAGGCACACATGCAAACACTGAGCATAATATCTGGCCTAGATGCACATAGGTACAGTAAAGAACCAATCATGGAGCGGTATACCTTTTGATTGAAGTCAATACCATTTTCATCAGTGCATAGATGGCCATTTATGGGCATAGGGATTTTGACTCCTTTGCAATCTTGCATGCCAAATTTCCACAGTACATCCGTGAGGTATTTCTCCTGAGATATGAATATGCCATTGCGTTGTTGACGAATTTGAAGACCTAAGAAGAATTTCAGTTCTCCCATCATAGACATTTCATATTCCTCCCTCATCATATAACCAAATTCATCAGTATAACGTTGGTCAGTACAGCCAAAGATAATATCATCAACATATATTTGGCACACAAACAATTCACCATCATAAGATTTAGTGAAAAGAGTTGGGTCAAGTGAATCGGGTTTGAAGCCTTTCTTCATGAGGAATTCCTTCAAAGTATCATACCACGCCCGTGGGGCCTACTTCAGGCCATAGAGGGCCTTATTGAGTCTGAAGACTTTGTCAGGATGCTTTGGATCTTCAAAACCTGGGGGTTGAGCAACATATACTTCTTCCTCAAGCTTACCATTGAGGAATGCACTTTTCACATCCATTTGATATAAAGTGATATCATAATGGTTAGCATAAGCAGGTAATATGCGAATAGCTTCAAGTCTAGCAACAGGTGCAAAAGTTTCATCGAAATCAATTCCTTCAACCTGTGTGTAGCCTTGAGCTACAAGCCGTGCCTTATTCCTCACCACAAGGCCATTTTCATCTTGCTTGTTGCGGTAGATCCTCTTTGTGCCGATGATATTGTGCTTGCGAGGATCTGGACGTTTGACCAGTTCCCAGACGTTATTGAGCTCGAATTGATGTAATTCCTCTTGCATAGCTTGAATCCACTCAGGCTCCAGAAATGCTTCATCTACCTTAGTGGGCTCTGTGATAGAGGCGAAAGCAAAGTGCCCACAAAAGTTAGATAAATGTGAAGCTCTTGAGCGTGTGAGAAGACCTGGAATGTTGATGTCGCTGATGATTTTCTCAATTTGCACTTCATTTGCGACGCGAGGATGAGCAGGTTGACGTTGAGGAATTTGATCAACATTTTCTTTAGCACCATTTTCCTCAGGTGCATTAGCATGACGTTCTTCATGTTCTGGAATAACTTCTTCAGCTGATTCTTCAGTAGGAATGACATCCTCTGTAGCCTTGAACTTAATAGATTCCTCAGGAGGTATTTCATCTGTCATAGGAGGTAGGTGCTCTCTTTGCGAGCCATTAGTCTCATCGAATCGCACATCTACAGTTTCAACAACCTTCTGATGACAGGTGTTGAAGACTCTGTAGGTGTGCAAGTCCTTACCATAACCGAGCATAAAACCTTCATGTGCTTTCGGTGCAAATTTAGAACTATGATGAGGATCTCTAATCCAACATTTAGCACCGAAGACTTTGAAATAACTCACATTGGGTTTATTGTGAGTGAGAAGTTCATATGATGTCTTCTTGAAGAATTTGTGAAGATATACCCTATTGATGATGTGGCACGCAGTATCAATTGCCTCAGGCCAGAAGCGAGGAGGCGTCTTGTATTCATCAAGCATAGTGCGGGCCATCTCAACAAGAGTCCTGTTCTTGCGCTCCACGACGCCGTTCTGCTGAGGAGTATAAGGAGCAGATAACTCATGAGTAATACCAAGTTCATCAAGATAGTCATCAAGGCCAGTGTTCTTGAACTCAGTTCCATTATCACTCCTGATGTGTTTGATCTTCACACCAAAGTTAGTTGAAGCCCTTGAGGAAAATCGTTTGAAGACTTCCTGCACTTCAGTTTTGTAAGTGATAATATGGACCCATGTATATCGAGAGTAATCATCAACAATGACAAAGCCATATAAAGATGCGGCATTGGTAAATGTGGCATAGTGAGTAGGGCCAAAGAGATCCATGTGAAGCAATTCAAATGGTCGAGTAGTAGTCATGATAGTCTTTGCTGGATGCTTGGCCTTGGTCATCTTTCCAGCTTCATAGGCTTCGCAAAAGTGATCCTTGAGGAATTTGACATTTTCAATGCCAATGACATGCTTCTTCTTTGCGAGCATGTGTAGATTCCTCATGCCAGCGTGACCAAGTCGTCGATGCCATAGCCAGCCTTCTGAAGCTTTTGCAAGAAGACATGTAGCAGGTTGTGGTCCTGTAGAGAAATCAACAATATACAAATCTCCTCTCCTAAAGCCTTCGAAGACTTTGGAATTGTCAGTTTCCATGATCACAACACAACGATACTTGCCAAAGACAACAACCATATCAAGATCACAAAGCATTGAGACAGACATGAGGTTGAACCCTAAGGACTCGACAAGCATGAATTTGTCCATGTGTCGATCCTTTGAGATTGCAACCTTACCTAGACCCAATACCTTGTTTTTGCCTTTGTCAGCGTAGGTGATATGCTTCAGATGTGATGGAGATAAAGTAGTGTCCATCAATAAGCTCCTGTCACCAGTCATGTGATTTGTACATCCACTATCGAGGACCCACTCAGTGGCTTTGGGTTGATCATCCTGCAGATGAATTAGTGCAGCTTACGAACTCATATACTTCACCAATGAAGAATATGGTATCAATTTCATCAGATCAATTTCATCAAGCAATAAAACAGGTAAAGCAGAATGAGGACGTGAGAAATGAAAATTCATTTCTTCATGATTAGCTTGCATCCTTTCAAGCATATTCAGGTCTCCAGCAAATTCTTTAGACGATTAAGTTCGTTTGGAGACCTAACCCTGCATAAGAGATTAGTTCTTTTTTTTCACCACCCACATCTGAAGGGGTGGCAAAGAGTTCATCATTCTGCGAGCTCCATAAGAGAAAGTGGCATAAACGCCAATCCACTTCGTTTCACATAAGAGGGGTTAGGATAAGCATAAGAGTAAGCAGAGAAATTCTTCGATGACTTATGGACATAATGATTTGAAGAATAATGCACATATCCATAATCCTTAGATCTTCCCTGTGAAATAGACGGGTTAGCACGATGATGTTCATATAAGGACTTTGATCCTTTTGAGGAATTTGATCCATGTGAGGAGTTTGGTCCGTATGAGGACTTGGATCCATATGAAGAATTTGATCTGGGGTTCCTATTCTTCACAGGTGGTGTCATGATGACATTCACCTGAAGATTTTCAAGGCACCTTTTGGGAACCCAGATTTTCTTCATAGGAGGACCGTTCCTGCAGTTAGTGCCAACATATCTAGCAAATACTTCACCATTCTGATTTTTGAACAGTTTATAGTTAGAGTCAATGGACTCATCAGAAGAATATGAAGATTCACATGTAAAGCCAGATAAAGTAGATGGATCCACTGAAGGTCCCTTTGCAGCAACCCATGAGCTTTTGGGATACTGCTCAGGTTTCCAATAGGTCCCATCAGCATTGATTTTCCTCTCAAAGGCAATACCCTCTTTCCTAGGGTTCCTGTTGAGGATCTGCCTTTTAAGCACGTCACAAAGAGCCTGACGCCCTTTGAGGCTTTTGTACATGCCTGTCATATACAATTCCTTCAACCCTGCATCATCAGTGATACTAGCAATGTCCTCAAATGAGGAATTAGTGATAGCACAGGCAGTTGAAGAATTTGCAGCAATGGAAGTATTTGAGAATTCAGGTGAAGAATTAGCAGTTTCACGTTCAATGCACTTCAAACATGGAGGAACAAATTCATCCTGAGTAGCGTTGATCTATTGAGCAAGTAATGAATCACGCTCCTTCTGAAGATCTTCATAACTCACTCTTAGCTTCTCAAGATCTTGCTTTCTTTGAATAAATTCGTAAGAAAGCTTCTCATGATCAGATAAGAGAGTGTTATGATGACTTTGAAGGGTGTCAAACTTAGACTGAAGTCTCTGAAGACTATCAGCCAAAGCTTTCGACTGATCCATTTCTTCACCCAACATATCATCGCTTTTATCCAGCATGTATTGAACTTTTTCCAAAGCTCTTTGTTGTTTAGTGGCAAGGGAAGCAAGTTTGACATAACTGGGTCCAAATTCATCACCAGATTCATCATCACTGGACTCAGATAAGTAGCATTCAGTTACCTTGGCACCTTTTGCCATAAGACATGGTGCAGAGGATGATGATTCTGGATCGAAGGTCATAGCCTTGCGCGATTCCATGAATTCTTTGAACCAGGGTTCATGGTGAGATTGATGACCTTCATAGACCTTAGAGAGTCGGTCCTAGATGAGTTTCGCATGGCTAAGATGCATAACGTTCCTGAACTGATTTTGTGACAAGCTGGAGCAGATGATGTCCTTCGCCTTGAGGTTGAGAAGTGTGTATTTGCAAATATCATCAGCCTCCGCCATCTTGCATAGGTCAGTAAGACCAATCTCGGTGACGGTCCAGAGTTTGTTGTTCATGGCCATGAGGCGCTTCTTCATCATGGCCTTCCACTTGGGATAATCATGACCGTCAAATATGGGGCAAGTCACAGTCCTCATTCCTGTGGTCGACATAACTAAAACTCCAGGCGGTTAAACCAAAATCACACAGAACAAGGGAGTACCTTGCTCTGATACCAATTGAAAGTGCATTATATCGACTAGAGGGGGGTGAATAGGCGATTTTTATGAATTCTTCACTAAGGAATTTGCGGGTGAGGAAATTCTTGAGTGAAGAACTACTTGCAGCGAATAAGTACTCAGAAGTAAACATAACAGTGCATGAGCATGGTCTTCATGATGAAATGAAAACAAGTACAGAGTATAGAAAGCGTAAACACAAGATAACATAGGATAAGACAAACAGACTGAAGAAATTGAACTGAGGAATTAGAGAAATTCTTCAGTCAAAGTCTTCAAACAGATATGAACAAGAACTCAACACATAAATGAGGAAATGGAAGGGTTGAGGAAATGGAACCAGGTAGCTTGGTGAAGACAATGATTTGGTAGACCAGCTCCAACTGTTGTGACAGTTGTACGTCTGCTTAAGACGGCTAGGTATTTAAACCTGAGGACACACAATCCCAGACACCCAGTTCTGAACACGCAGTTCAGAACACTCAGTCCTCACCGTATTCCCCTTGAGCTAAGGTCACACAGACCTCGCCCAATCACTCGTGGTAAGTCTTCGGGTGACATCCAAACCTTCACAGACTTGGTCACTCGGTGATCCACAATTTTCTCTTGGATGCTCTAGACCATGACGCCAACCATCTAGAAGATGCACAGTCTTCAAAGGTAACAAGCGTCAGATCCATGCATGATCAATCTCTTCAGTGATGCTCAATCACTTTGGGTTTGTAGGTGTTTGGGTTTGGGTTTTCCTCACTTGATGATTTTCACTCAAAGTCCTTGGAGGATGGGATGCTCTCAAATGACAGGTGTCAATTTCTCTCGGAGCAGCCAACCATCTAGTGGTTGTAGGGGGCGGCTACTTATAGCCTAGGGAGCAGTCCAACATGATAAGACATAAATGCCCTTCAATGATATGACCGTTAGGTGGAAGGATATTTTGGGACAGCTGGCGTGTAGCACAGCAATGGTCAGAAATTTGACTAACAAATTCCTCAAGGCAATCATGTTCCTCACTGTGTAGGAAATCCGCACTGGCGAATTCCTAACTCCCTAGTCAGAACAAATTCCTCAGAGACCAGAAGAACTTCCTCTCTGTCACTGAAGAAATTTGGCTGAACTGTATGAGATTTCCAATGGCTTCACTCGAAGGGATAGGTAGGTGTAGGATTTGAGTTGAGCATCACATGGAAATTTTTCCTTAGTATTTCCTCGACCCCCTTTAATAGTACGGTGTTTCCTATGACTCAAGAAAGAGAAAATGAAACTGCGAAAACAAAAGTCTTCATGCTTCATGCTCCTCGAATGAATACCAAGTCTTCAGGATTGCACCAATTTCTTCACTTTCAAAGTCTTCAGAAAGTCTTCAGGAAGCCAAAGTCTTCAGTCGAAGAACTTCATTTTTAGGGGTCGACTTTCTCTGTAAATATCAAACTCCTCATAGACTTATAGACCTGTGTACACCCATAAACACATTAGTCCCTTAACCTATAAGTCTTCAATACACCAAAATCACTAAGGGGCACTAGATGCACTTACAGCACCAACTGGTATCATTGCCTGTTCTCACGAATAGCAAACTCATCAGCATTGGTCGTCCCATGACACCAATTTCTCAGGATGCTTCGTGGGCTGATCGCCCTCAACAAGAGACCCCAAGTAATGAAGAAACACCCAATACTCCACCACCTCAAGTCACCACTCTGGTGCTTGACGACGACTACATGGTCCAGACCACTCCATCACCATAGGCATCGCCCGCACTCCGCAGGCTTCGCAAAGGCCCTAGGCCACAGGTCGCCATGTCGAGCATTCCAGAGGGAGATGTGCAACAAAGCTCAGTAGCACGCGAAGTGTTTCCTGAAGCCACTCCTACTGTGAATGTCTCTGAGTCTGAAGTGAAAGCTGCTGAAGACATTCCGGTTGCATCAGCCGAAGAAGAAAGAAGAGAAGAAAGAGTTGCCACAACCCAAGTCACTAAAGAAGTTGTTCTCGAGGAGAACGTGTCAGTGTCTGACCCTCCTATTACTGAAGAGGAGATTGAAAACATTAAGGCGGCCACAAACAACACTGTTGAAGCCACTAACGTTGTCATGGCTGAAAATACAGTGGCACCTGAAGCTAATATTGCACCTGAAGCTAGTGTGCAGCATGAAGCCACAGTCAACACTGAAGCTGCAGTTTCACTCCCGAGGCCTCACACTGTTGAGCAGGTGAAAGTGCTAGTGATCGACTAGAGGGGGTGAATAGGCGATTTTTATGTAAGTCTTCAAAACATGGAAGTTTCGAAGACAATCGATAGAAATGAACCTATTAACATGGAGCGGAAGGTAGACTACACTAGGCAAGCCATAGTCAAGTATTCAATGAAGTGAAAGCACAAAGACTAATAGCAGCTAGGCAGTATGGATCAGGATGGAAGACAGTATGAAGCCAATCACAACAAGTAGTCACACAGTGAAGACAAATAGATAATGCAAATAGGCAATGACTTCACAAGGACCAACTGTGAATAAAGAGATGAGAAGGATAGAACCAGTTGCTTGTTGAAGACAAGGATTTGTTGGACCAGTTCCAGTTGCTGTGACAATTGTACGTCTGGTTAGGGAGGCTGAGATTTAACTTAGAAGACTGTGTCTTCACCTTATTCCCCTTGAGCTAAGGACACCCAGTCCTCTCCCAATCACTTTGGTAAGTCTTCAAGGGAGACTTCCAAACCTTCACAGACTTTGTTCACTAGCAATCCACAATGACTCTTGGGTGCTCAGAACGCGACGCCTAACCGGCTGGAGGATTCACAGTCCTCAAGTGCAACAAGTCTTCAGATCACACAGACAGGAAGACTTCAGTGATGTCTAACACTCTTTGGCTCTGGGTGTTTAGGGCTTTGTCCTCGCAAGGATTTCTCTCTCAAAGGCTTCGAGGTGGGTTGCTCTCAAACAATAAAAGTCATGCACTAACTCAGAGCAGCCAACCAATTTATGGTGTAGGGGGTGGGCTATTTATAGCCACTAGGCAACCCGACCTGATTTGTCTGAAATGACCCTGGGTCACTAAGGAACTGACACGTGTTCCAACGGTCAGATTTCAAACACACGCGGCAACTTTACTTGGGCTACAAGTAAAGCTGACTCATCCAACTCTGGATAAGATTTGCTCTCATTGTCTTCACTCGAAGACATAGGATTTTGGTTAAGCATCACTTCAGTCACTCTGACTTTGTTCACTGGGACCCCACTTAACAGTAGGGTGGTTCCTATGACTCAACAAAGAAGAGAAGGAAACAACGAAACAACTAAGTCTTCGCACTCCATAGTCTTCACTCAATGTCTTCTCTTGCCATAGTCTTCAATGTGAATATCTTCACATACCACCTTTGTCTTCAATGTCTTCATAGATTTTTAGGGGTCATCTCCGGTAGGAAAACCGAATCATTGAGGGACTACTACCTGTGTTATCCTGCAATTCTCACAAACACATTAGTCCCTCAACCAGGTTTGTCGTCAATACTCCAAAACAAACTAGGGGTGGCACTAGATGCACTTACAATCTCCCCCTTTTTGGTGATTGATGACAAACTGGTTGAAGTTTTCAATGGGGATAAAAGTATGTGAAATTGTAAAGGATTTAAGTATTGTCTTCGTAAGTAGCAGGAAGGCTCCCCCTGAAGATGTGCATATAAGTATTTTGCTTTTGAATGCAAATGCACATGACAGGTTGTACTTGCGGAGCTCCTCTTCTACTTATGAAGACAATTCATAATGCATGAAAGGATATAACAAAGATAATGACGTGCATAATGAAAAATGGACGTCTGCAAAATGACTTCGTGCGGAATTTGTCGTCGCACATGCGGAATTTATCATCGCATCACATAGTGTCGAAAAAAGGTAGTAGACGACCATCAAGTTTAAGTGTTACAACTCAAAACGAACCAAATGTTTCAAAAGCGAGAGTTGTAAGCACTTGGCAAATGTAGCAAAAGTAAAGCAATCACCCATATGGACCCGCTTGAAGACTATCAACTCATATGCTTCTCCCCCTTTTGTCAGTAATGACCAAAAAGGTTTGAAGACATAGAGCTTCTACTCGTTCCCGTGAGGAGTAGGTGAAGCTGCAGGGTCGCCGTTGTGGTTCGGTGGCGCGAAAGAACTTGGTGCAGTGTCGACACGCGCTGAATTTGGAGGTGGTGAAGTAGCGTCACCTTGATCATCTATGACTCTGGCATTCACCGTTGCAGCTGAGGAGGAATAGTGAGAGTCTTCAAGTGAGCGAGTCCGACGCAAGTGAGCATTCCTTGGAGGAGTTGAGTCAAACTTTAATCTTTCTGTGAAGCCATCGTCTTGCAGATCAGCTTCAGCACTGAGTAATGTCAAGCTCTTCCAAGACCTCCGACAGGTTTCATGTGTAACAAAGGCATTCTTGGTGGTAAGATTGCGAATGTCATTGACGTTCACCAAGAGGCTTTGCATCTGACGCTTGAGCCACTCATGATGCTTATCCTGTTTCTGATGTAGAGCGACGAGAAGCTCTTGGTCATTGAGAACATGAGATCGCTTCCGAGGCCTTTGGGCAATGGTGCTCGCAGTGGCTTCAGTTTGGGTGCGAGGGGCACGTGTGTTGCCAGCCAAGGGATAAACACGAGAGACGGCCTGAACTCCTTCAATGGGCTGGGTGAAGCTTTGACGATCAACATTGTGAAGATAAACTGGCTCCTTTGCAGGCTCTGGGTAAATAGCTTCAACAGACAGATCAACCTCTGGCAAGAACACAAGACGATTGTGCGCAGACGGCTGATAGTTGAAAGCAGAGTGAAGCTTGATAAGGCGCATTACCCATGGAGCATAGAACTTCAGACCAAAGATGTCGGAGCCAGATGCAGCCAACTGCCTGATGAAGAAGTCTTGAGCATTGAAGCTGATGCCATTGAAGATATAGAAAACCAAAGTCTTCATTGGTCCTTCAAGCTTCGCTGCAGATGAATGTCCTTTGATAAGCCATAGAGTTTTCCTGATGATATGGTAAATGGTGTGGGGCATATACTCTAGGTCTTCGATAAAGAATTCCATTGGGTATTCAGCGTCGCGTGGCAGAGGCTTCATCATCCTCAGCATTTGGCTCATGTTAGGATCTGGCTTCTGGAAAATGCTCTCCAAAGCATTCTGGTGTTGCTGACAACCTGGTTCATAATATTCGCCAGGAGTGGGCGGGGTTGTAAGCTCAATGATGTCTTGGGCTTTAGCTTCATGATGGACATCACCCGTCATCCACTCAAGGATCCAAGTCTTCGGATCCCTGTTGTATCCACGAATGTGGAGGGTAGCATAGAATTGAAGCAGAAGTTCTTCATTCTAGTGTTCCTTGGCAGTCACAAAGTTGAGCAGACCCGCATCACGGAAGCAGTCAAGAGCTTATTCAAGGCAAGGCAATCCAGCAATGGCTTCGCAGTCTAGACGCATATGAGGGAAAATGCGCCCCTGATTGTATAAGATGCAAGAATAGTAGTTGCGTTGCTGATAACTCCAGAATCGATCCGAGGAGATTCTTGTCCTGTAGGGGTTCTTGTCACTGTCAAAGAATGTGTTGTGTGCCTTGAAGACATTCAGATTAAACGATCCTGGTGACATTGCAGTACCTGGAAACCGTGGTAGTCTTGGCTTTGGCTTCTGGACCTGAGGCATGTGCTCCACATGATAGTCAAATTGAGGTCTAGGAGCAGGCGGAGGAACCAGAATTGGCCGGCGAACGGTAACAAGCTGATGATGATCATATGCTTCCTCGATGGTGTGTGGCCTGGGAGGTGGTACAGGAGCAGAGGCATTGGCCTCAAGCTGCAGATTTGCATCAGGTGCAGCATTAGCTTCAGGTGCAGTGACATCTGGCACCACATTAGCTTCAGGCGCCATAGAAGCTTCAGCCATGGCAACGTCATTGGCTTCATTGTTGGTGGTTGCCTCAGTATTGGTAACCTCCACTTCAGGAGCTGGAGGGTCAAACAAGTTCTCCTCGAGAACAACTTCAGGGTTGGACGGGGGTGTAGCAACTCTTTCTTCATCTCTTGGTTCTTCTTCTTGGTCATCGGATGATGCAGCCAAAATATCTTCAGCCGTTTTGGCTTCAGATTCAGGGATGTTCGCAGTAGGAGAGGCTTCAGGAAAGACTTCGCGTGAAACGGATTAGCACTCTTCTCCTTCTGGAACACTTGACAATGTGACATGTGGCCTTGGTCCTTTGCGAAGCCTGCGAAACGGTGGCGAAGCCTGTGGAGATGGAGTTGGTTGGGCCTCAAGGTCTTCATTGTCAATCACTGGAGTGGTGACCTGGGTTGGGGGAGTAACTGGTGTTTCTTCATCACGAGGGGATTCTTGAGGGCAATCAGCCCATGAGTCATCCTGAGCAATTGGCGTCAATGGACGACCAATGCTGATGAGTTCGATGTTCGTGAGAACAGGCGATGATACCAAATTGTGCTCGATCTGAGGAAGGACTTCATCATCTTCAACATTGTCTTGATGACCAATGTCTTCAGCTGCGGTGGGGTCAACAGCTGGAGTCTTTTCAGCTTCAGGAGCCTCTGTGGAAGCAGGCTCATGAACTACCAAACATTGTTCTTGGTGTGCAGAGGGAGGACGAGCAACAGAAATTGGTTCGACGACAAGGGGCTCTATGGAAGCAGCCCGGTCTCTCTTCTTTGTCTTTCTTTTCTTGGTTGGCGGAGCGTCATCAGTGGTGTGCTTGGTCTTGCGCTTGCGAGCTTCGGCTTCAGCTGCCCTTGTTTTCTTGAGTTCCGAAGCCACTGTGGGGACCTTAGGCTTCGAGCCTGCCATACTGGCCGGGAAGAGAATGCGAGGTTCTTCCTGCCTTGATGCTTCTGGTTGGGCCACATCTGGCTTCTTCTTCTTCTTGGCAGCCATTCTGGGGTCGATGCCTGGTCGCCCCAAAGCCTTGCGCTTTTTAGCTTCATTGTAGCCTTGAACACATTTGGCAGCAAGATTCTTCATGCGCTCACGAGAACCTTTTGCTTCTTCTCGTTTCTTGTGGAACGCCTCCTTGAGCTCATGCATCATGACCTTGAAGTTTTGAATGTCTTCAACATTGAGCTTGGCCATGTGCTTCTTGAACTGAGCCTTTTCATAATCAATCTTGTGCTTCAGCTCAACAATCTTCTGTGCAAGAGCCAGCTCAGGAGCAATGGCTCCGTGGAAGGAGACGCTGAGGCCAATTGGGAGCTAAAGATCATCAAAACTTAGATCTGGGCTGTCAAACCACTCATCAATAAACTTGTACAGAATTTCCACATCAAAGAGGGGAAGACCATTGAAGATTTCCGCCTCTTGCTTTCTCTTTATCAATTGCTCAAGAGAATCATCACCAAGATCGTCGTCGCTAGACAGATCAATGGCATCATTCTCGTTTCTCAAAACAGCAGCAGGGGTCAATGCTTGACCAGTTGGTTGCATGGGCTTTTTCAACTTGTCAGACTTGCATTGCGAGAGAGATCTTCAGACTGCACACTGGTTTCAGGAGGTGCAGTGGCCAGAGGCTTCGCCCGTGGGACCTTTGGTGCAAAGGAGGGCTTTGAAGCCTTTGGTTTCTTTTACTTCACAGGCTTCGGTGGTGCAGGCGCTTCGTCAAAATCAGCGTCCTCTGCAGAGTGATCCACGGCTGCCCCTTGAACCTGAATGTGAGTGATGAGTCCTTCTAAGTTGTAGAAGGGCCCAACAAGATTGGGTTCAACATCGCGTGTGCCGTCGGCACGAGGAGCAGAGGGACCGGGGTTGAAGTCCAACCCTAGTGACTTCTTGTTCTCTTTGGCAGAAGTTTTGGCAAACTGGAAGTTGCGCTTAAAGAGATTATCTTCACGACACCATAACAGAGAGGATGGGTCGGCATTAGCAGGCTGAGGTCCACAAATCATGCAGGGGTAGAAGCCTTGAGCAATAGCTTCGGACTTCGACTTGGGCTGAAGACCTTTGTATATAATATCTCCCCAGGGGCCCTTGATGGCATTCTTTTCAGCATATTCGTCGGTGAAAAATCTGTACTTGAACCATTCCTCTACCCAATGTCTTCGAATCCATTGGATTCGGTTCTTGCATTCTCCATAGGTCTCTTCTGGATCTGACTTGTATAACTCATAGAGATCCGGTGGCAGGTCCTTAGCAGTGTTTTCACGGCGCTGTCTGCCGCCCTTCCTGAATGATTTTTCTGTTGCCAGGAAGTTTAGACTGAAAGGCTTCAACGCTGTCAAAGTCTTCCGTCTACTGGTCAGACAGGAACTGGCTTCAGGAGAATTTATGTGATGCTGTAAGAACTCTACAAATGAATGCAGACTATGAGAACCAAGGGATTCTCCCACGGACATGTACATGTGAAAACATTAGAGATGCGAGGGAAGGGGGAGAGGTCATATGCATTCTTAGAAGATTTTGAAGATAAATCAGTTTAGAAGACATTGACCTCAGAGTGCGAAGACATTCACTCATATGTAGAGAGTTGGTTCCAGATTTGTACGAATCCATGAATAGTTGGGGAACGTAGTAATTTCAAAAAAATTCCTACGCACACGCAAGATCATGGTGATGCATAGCAACGAGAGGGAAGAGTGTTATCTATGTACCATCGTAGACCAGAAGCGGAAGCGTTAGCACAACGCGGTTGATGTAGTCGTACGTCTTCACGGCCCGACCGATCAAGCACCGAAACTACGGCACCTCCGAGTTCTAGCACACGTTCAGCTCGATGACGATCCCCAGACTCCGATCCAGCAAAGTGTCGGGGATGAGTTCCGTCAGCACGACGGCGTGGTGACGATCTTGATGTTCTACCGTCGTAGGGCTTCGCCTAACCACCGCTACAATATTATCGAGGATTATGGTGGAGGGGGGCACCGCACACGGCTAAGAGATCAATGATCAATTGTTGTGTCTATGGGGTGCCCCCTGCCCCCGTATATAAAGGAGTGGAGGAGGGGGCCAGCCAAGGAGGGTGGCGCACCCTAAGGGGGAGTCCAACTCCCACAGGGAGTAGGACTCCCCTTTTTCCTATTAGGAGTAGGAGAGGGAAGGAAGAGGAAGGAGGGAGGAAGGAAAGGGGGGGCCGGCCCCCTTCCCAATTCGGATTGGGCTTGGGGGGTGCCCCCTCCCTTGCTCCTTTCCCCTCCTTTCCACTAAGGCCCAATAAGGCCCATATTCCTCCCGGGGGGTTCCGATAACCTCCCGGTGATCCGGTATTGTCCCAATCTCACCCGGAACCTTTCCGGTGTCCAAATATAGTCGTCCAATATATCGATCTTTATGTCTCGACCATTTCGAGACTCCTCGTCAAGTCCATGATCACATTCGGGACTCCGAACAACCTTCAGTACATCAAAATATATAAACTCATAATGAAACTATCATCGTAACGTTAAGCGTGCAGACCCTATGGGTTCGAGAACAATGTAGACATGACCAAGACACGTCTCCGGTCAATAACCAATAGTGGAACCTGGATGCTCATATTGGCTCCTACATATTCTACGAAGATCTTTATCGGTCAGACCGCATAACAACATACGTTTGTTCCCTTTGTCATCGGTATGTTACTTGCCTGAGATTCGATCGTCGGTATCTTAATACCTAGTTCAATCTCATTACCGGCAAGTCTCTTTACTCATTCTATAATACATCATCTTGCAACTAACTTATTAGTTGCATTGCTTGCAAGGCTTAAGTGATGTGTATTACCGAGAGGGCCCAGAGATACCTCTCCGACAATCGGAGTGACAAATCCTAATCTCGAAATACGCCAACCCAACATGTACCTTTGGAGACACCTGTAGAGCACCTTTATAATCACCCAGTTACGTTGTGACGTCTGGTAGCACACAAAGTGTTCCTCCGGTAAACGGGAGTTGCATAATCTCATAGTCATAGGAACATGTATAAGTCATGAAGAAAGCAATAGCAACATACTAAACGATCGGGTGCTAAGCTAATGGAATGGGTCATGTCAATCACATCATTCTCCTAATGATGTGATCTCGTTAATCAAATGACAACTCATGTCTATGGTCAGGAAACATAACCATCTTCGATTAACAAGCTAGTCAAGTAGAGGCATACTAGTGACACTTTGTTTGTCTATGTATTCACACAAGTATTATGTTTCCGGTTAATACAATTCTAGCATGAATAATAAACATTTATCATGATATAAGGAAATAAATAATAACTTTATTATTGCCTCTAGGGCATATTTCCTTCAGTCTCCCACTTGCACTAGAGTCAATAATCTAGATTACACAGTAATGATTCTAACACCCATGGAGCCTTGGTGCTGATCATGTTTTGCTCGTGGAAGAGGCTTAGTCAATGGGTCTGCTACATTCAGATCCGTATGTATCTTGCAAATCTCTATGTCTCCCACCTGGACTAGATCCCGGATGGAATTGAAGCGTCTCTTGATGTGCTTGGTTCTCTTGTGAAATCTGGATTCCTTTGCCAAGGCAATTGCACCAGTATTGTCACAAAATATTTTCATTGGACCCGATGCACTAGGTATGACACCTAGATCGGATATGAACTCCTTCATCCAGACTCCTTCATTTGCTGCTTCCGAAGCAGCTATGTACTCCGCTTCACATGTAGATCCCGCCACGACGCTTTGTTTAGAACTGCACCAATTGACAGCTCCAACGTTTAATGTAAATACGTATCCAGTTTGCGATTTAGAATCGTCCGGATCAGTGTCAAAGCTTGCATCAACGTAACCATTTACGATGAGCTCTTTGTCACCTCCATATATGAGAAACATATCCTTAGTCCTTTTCAGGTATTTCGGGATGTTCTTGACCGTTGTCCAGTGATCCACTCCTGGATTACTTTGGTACCTCCCTGCTAGACTTATAGCAAGGCACACATCAGGTCTGGTACACAGCATTGCATACATGATAGAGCCTATAGCTGAAGCATAGGGAACATCTTTCATTTTCCCTCTATCTTCTGTAGTGGTCGGGCATTGAGTCTTACTCAACTTCACACCTTGTAACACAGGCAAGAATCCTTTCTTTGCTTGAACTTCTTCAAAACTTTGTCAAGGTATGTGCTTTGTGAAAGTCCAATTAAGCGTCTTGATCTATCTCTATAGATCTTAATGCCCAATATGTAAGCAGCTTCACCGAGGTCTTTCATTGAAAAACTCTTATTCAAGTATCCCTTTATGCTATCCAGAAATTCTATATCATTTCCGATTAGTAATATGTCATCCACATATAATATCAGAAATGCTACAGAGCTCCCACTCACTTTCTTGTAAATACAGGCTTCTCCAAAAGTCTGTATAAAACCAAATGCTTTGATCACACTATCAAAGCGTTTATTCCAACTCCGAGATGCTTGCACCAGTCCATAAATGGATCGCTGGAGCTTGCACACTTTGTTAGCTCCCTTTGGATCGACAAAACCTTCCGGCTGCATCATATACAACTCTTCTTCCAGAAATCCATTCAGGAATGCAGTTTTGACATCCATCTACCAAATTTCATAATCATAAAATGTGGCAATTGCTAACATGATTCGGGCAGACTTAAGCATCGCTACGGGTGAGAAGGTCTCATCGTAGTCAATCCCTTGAACTTGTCGAAAACCTTTTGCGACAAGTCGAGCTTTGTAGACAGTAACATTACCGTCAGCGTCAGTCTTCTTCTTGAAGATCCATTTATTCTCAATTGCTTGCCGATCATTGGGCAAGTCAACCAAAGTCCATACTTTGTTCTCATACATGGATCCCATCTCAGATTTCATGGCTTCAAGCCATTTTGCGGAATCTGGGCTCACCATCGCTTCTTCATAGTTCGTAGGTTCATCATGATCTAGTAGCATGACTTCCAGAACAGGATTACCGTACCACTCTGGTGCGGATCTTACTCTGGTTGATCTATGAGGTTCAGTAGTAACTTGTTCTGAAGTTTCATGATCATCATCATTAGCTTCCTCACTAATTGGTGTAGGTGTCACAGAAACCGGTTTCTGTGATGTACTACTTTCCAATAAGGGAGCAGGTACAGTTACCTCATCAAGTTCTACTTTCCTCCCACTCACTTCTTTTGAGAGAAACTCCTTCTATAGAAAGGATCCATTCTTAGCAACAAATGTCTTGCCTTCGAATGTGTGATAAAAGGTGTACCCAATAGTCTCCTTCGGGTATCCTATGAAGACACATTTCTATGATTTGGGTTCGAGCTTATCAGGTTGAAGCTTTTTCATATAAGCATCGCAGCCCCAAACTTTCAGAAACGACAACTTTGGTTTCTTGCCAAACCATAGTTCATAAGGTGACGTCTCAACGGATTTTGATGGTGCCCTATTTAACGTGAATGCGGCCGTCTCTAAAGCATAACCCCAAAATGATAGCGGTAAATCTGTAAGAGACATCATAGATCGCACCATATCAAGTAAAGTACGATTACGACGTTTGGACAAACCATTACGCTGTGGTGTTCCAGGTGGCGTGAGTTGCGAAACTATTCCGCATTGTTTCAAATGTAAACCAAACTCATAACTCAAATATTCTCCTCCACGATCAGATCGTAGAAACTTTATTTTCTTGTTACGATGATTTTCAACTTCACTCTGAAATTCTTTGAACTTTTCAAATGTTTCAGACTTATGTTTCATTAAGTAGATATACCCATATCTGCTTAAATCATCTGTGAAGGTGAGAAAATAACGATATCTGCCACGAGCTTCAACATTCATTGGACCACATACATCTGTATGTATGATTTCCAACAAATCTGTTGCTCTCTCCATAGTACCGGAGAACGGCGTTTTAGTCATCTTGCCCATGAGGCACGGTTCGCAAGTACCAAGTGATTCATGATCAAGTGGTTCCAAAAGTCCATCAGTATGGAGTTTCTTCATGCGCTTTACACCGATATGACCTAAACGGCAGTGCCACAAACAAGTTGCACTATCATTATCAACTCTGCATCTTTTGGCTTCAACATTATGAATATGTGTATCACTACTATCGAGATTCATCAAAAATAGACCACTCTTCAAGGGTGCATGACCATAAAAGATATTACTCATATAAATAGAACAACCATTATTCTCTGATTTAAATGAATAACCGTCTCGCATCAAACAAGATCCAGATATAATGTTCATGCTCAATGCTGGCACCAAATAACAATTATTTAGGTCTAATACTAATCCCGATGGTAGATGTAGAGGTAGCGTGCTGACCACGATCACATCGACATTGGAACCATTTCCCACGCGCATCGTCACCTCGTCCTTCGCCAGTGTTCGCTTAATCCGTAGTCCCTGTTTCAAGTTGCAAATATTAGCAACAGAACTAGTATCAAATACCCAAGTGCTACTGCGAGCTCTAGTAAGGTACACATCAATAACATGTATATCACATATACCTTTGTTCACCTTGCCATCCTTCTTATCCGTCAAATACTTGGGGCAGTTCCGCTTCCAGTGACTAGTCTGCTTGCAGTAGAAGCACTCAGTTTTAGGCTTAGGTCCAGACTTGGGTTTCTTCTCCTGAGCAGCAACTTGCTTGTTGTTCTTCTTGAAGTTCCCCTTCTTCTTCCCCTTGCCCTTTTTCTTGAAACTAGTGGTCTTGTTGACCATCAACACTTGATGCTCCTTCTTGATTTCTACCTCCGCAGCTTTTAGCATTGCGAAGAGCTCGGGAATTGTCTTATTCATCCCTTGCATATTATAGTTCATCACGAAGCTCTTGTAGCTAGGTGGAAGTGATTGGAGAATTCTGTCAATGACGCAATCATCCGGAAGATTAACTCCTAGTTGAATTAAGTGATTATTATACCCAGACATTTTGAGTATATGCTCACTGACAAAACTGTTCTCCTCCATCTTGCAGCTATAGAACTTATTGGAGACTTCATATCTCTCAATCCGGGCATTTGCTTGAAATACTAACTTCAACTCCTGGAACATCTCATATGCTCCATGACGTTCAAAACGTCGTTGAAGTCCCGATTCTAAGCCGTAAAGCATGGCACACTGAACTATCGAGTAGTCATCAGCTTTGCTCTGCCAGACGTTCATAACATCTGGTGTTGCTCCAGCAGCAGGCCTGGCACCCAGCAGGATGTAATTCTTCTGTGCAGCAATGAGGATAATCCTCAAGTTACGGACCCAGTCCGTATAATTGCTACCATCATCTTTCAACTTTGCTTTCTCAAGGAATGCATTAAAATTTAACGGAACAATAGCACGGGCCATCTATCTACAATCAAACATAAACAAGCAAGATACTATCAGGTACTAAGTTCATGATAAATTTAAGTTCAATTAATCATATTACTTAAGAACTCCCACTTAGAAAGACATCCCTCTAATCTTCTAAGTAATCACGTGATCCAAATCAACTAAACCATAACCGATCATCATGTGAAATGGAGTAGTTTTCAATGGTGAACATCACTATGTTGATCATATCTACTATATGATTCACGCTTGACCTTTCAGTCTCAGTGTTCCGAGGCCATATCTGCATATGCTAGGCTCGTCAAGTTTAACCTGAGTATTCTGCGTGTGCAAAACTGGCTTGCACCTGTTGTAGATGGACGTAGAGCTTATCACACCCGATCATCATGTGGTGTCTGGGCACGACGAACTTTGGCAACGGTGCATACTCAGGGAGAACACTTTTATCTTGAAATTTAGTGAGAGATCATCTTATAATGCTACCATCAATCAAAGCAAGATAAGATGTATAAAAGATAAACATCACATGCAATCAATATAAGTGATATGATATGGACATCATCATCTTGTGCTTGTGATCTCCATCTCCGAAGCATCGTCATGATCACCATCATCACCGGCGTGACACCTTGATGTCCATCGTAGCATCGTTGTCGTCTCACCAATCTTATGCTTCCACGACTATCGCTACCGCTTAGTGATAAAGTAAAGCATTACAGCGCGATTGCATTGCATACAATAAAGCGACAACCATATGGCTCCTACCAGTTGCCGATAACTCGGTTACAAAACATGATCATCTCATACAATAAAATTTAGCATCATGTCTTGACCATATCACATCACAACATGCCCTGCAAAAACAAGTTAGACGTCCTCTACTTTGTTGTTGCAAGTTTTACGTGGCTGCTACGGGCTTAGCAAGAACCGTTCTTACCTACGCATCAAAACCACAACGATAGTTTGTCAAGTTGGTGATGTTTTAACCTTCGCAAGGACCGGGCGTAGCCACACTCGGTTCAACTAAAGTTGGAGAAACTGACACCCGCCAGCCACCTGTGTGCAAAGCACATCGGTGGAACCAGTCTCGCGTAAGCGTACGCTTAATGTCGGTCCGGGCCGCTTCATCCAACAATACCGCCGAACCAAAGTATGAGATGCTGGTAAGAAGTATGACTTATATCGCCCACAACTCACTTGTGTTCTACTCGTGCACAACATCAACGCATAAAACCTAGGCTCAGATGCCACTGTTGGGGAACGTAGTAATTTCAAAAAAATTCCTACGCACACGCAAAATCATGGTGATGCATAGCAACAAGAGGGAAGAATGTTATCTATGTACCCTCGTAGACCGGAAGTGGAAGCGTTGGCACAACGCGGTTGATGTAGTCGTACGTCTTCACGGCCCGACCGATCAAGCACCGAAACTACGGCACCTCCGAGTTCTAGCACACGTTCAGCTCGATGACGATCCCCGGACTCCGATCCAGCAAAGTGTCGGGGATGAGTTCCGTCAGCACGACAGCGTGGTGACGATCTTGATGTTCTACCATCGCAGGGCTTTGCCTAACCACCGCTACAATATTATCGAGGATTATGGTGGAGGGGGGCACCGCACACGGCTAAGAGATCAATGATCAATCGTTGTGTCTATGGGGAGCCCCCTGACCCCGTATATAAAGGAGTGGAGGAGGGGGCCGGCCAAGGAGGGTGGCGCGCCCTAAGGGGGAGTCCAACTCCCACAGGGAGTAGGACTCCCCTTTTTCCTATTAGGAGTAGGAGAGGGAAGGAAGAGGAAGGAGGAAGGAAGGAAAGGGGGGGCCGGCCCCCTTCCCAATTCGGATTGGGCTTGGGGGGCGCCCCCTCCCTTGATCCTTTCCCCTCCTTTCCACTAAGGCCCAATAAGGCCCATATACCTCCTGGGGGGTTCCGATAACCTCCCGGTGATCCGGTATTGTCCCAATCTCACCCGGAACCTTTCCGGTGTCCAAATATAGTCGTCCAATATATCGATCTTTATGTCTCGACCATTTCGAGACTCCTCATCAAGTCTGTGATCACATCCGGGACTCCGAACAACCTTCGGTACATCAAAATATATAAACTCATAATGAAACTGTCATCATAACGTTAAGCATGCGGACCCTACGGCTTTGAGAACAATGTAGACATGACCGAGACACGTCTCCGGTCAGTAACCAATAGCGGAACCTGGATGCTCATATTGACTCCTACATATTCTACGAAGATCTTTATCGGTCATACCGCATAACAACATACGTTTGTTCCCTTTGTCATCGGTATGTTACTTGCCCGAGATTCGATCGTCGGTATCTTAATACCTAGTTCAATCTCGTTACCGGCAAGTCTCTTTACTCGTTCTATAATACATCATCTTGCAACTAACTTATTAGTTGCATTGCTTGCAAGGCTTAAGTAATGTGTATTACCGAGAGGGCCCAGAGATACCTCTCCGACAATCGGAGTGACAAATCCTAATCTCGAAATACGCCAACCCAACATGTACCTTTGGAGACACCTGTAGAGCACCTTTATAATCACCCAGTTACGTTGTGATGTTTGGTAGCACACAAAGTGTTCCTTCGGTAAACGGGAGTTGCATAATCTCATAGTCATAGGAACATGTATAAGTCATGAAGAAAGCAATAGCAACATACTAAACGATCGGGTGCTAAGCTAATGGAATGGGTCATGTCAATCACATCATTCTCCTAATGATGTGATCTCGTTAATCAAATGACAACTCATGTCTATGGTTAGGAAACATAACCATCTTCGATTAACGAGCTAGTCAAGTAGAGGCATACTAGTGACACTTTGTTTGTCTATGTATTCACACAAGTATTGTTTCCGGTTAATACAATTCTAGCATGAATAATAAACATTTATCATGATATAAGGAAATAAATAATAACTTTATTATTGCCTCTAGGGCATATTTCCTTCAGTCTCCCACTTGCACTAGAGTCAATAATCTAGATTACACAGTAATGATTCTAACACCCATGGCGAGCCTTGGTGCTGATCATGTTTTGCTCGTGGGAAGAGGCTTAGTCAATGGGTCTGCTACATTCAGATCTGTATGTATCTTGCAAATCTCTATGTCTCCCACCTGGACTAGATCCCGGATGGAATTGAAGCGTCTCTTGATGTGCTTGGTTCTCTTGTGAAATATGGATTCCTTTGCCAAGGCAATTGCACCAGTATTGTCACAAAAGATTTTCATTGGACCCGATGCACTAGGTATGACACCTAGATCGGATATGAACTCCTTCATCCAGACTCCTTCGTTTGCTGCTTCCGAAGCAGCTATGTACTCCGCTTCACATGTAGATCCCGCCACGACGCTTTGTTTAGAACTACACCAATTGACAGCTCCACCGTTTAATGTAAATACGCATCCGGTTTGCGATTTAGAATCGTCCGGATCGGTGTCAAAGCTTGCATCAACGTAACCATTTACGATGAGCTCTTTGTCACCTCCATATACGAGAAACATATCCTTAGTCCTTTTCAGGTATTTCAGGATGTTCTTCCTTCATGACATGATCTCTGAGAAAGTGATGACGGATCTGAATGTGCTTTGTCTTCGAGTGCTGAACTGGGTTGTTGGCTATCTTGATGGCGCTTTCATTGTCGCAGTAGAGTGGCACTTGATTCAAATGAATGCCATAGTCTTTGAGTGTTTGCTTCATCCATAGAAGCTGAGCGCAGCAAGATCCAGCAGCAATGTATTCGGATTCAGTAGTGGAGAGAGATACATAGTTCTGCTTCTTTGAAGACCAACACACAAGTGATCGTCCCAGAAAGTGACATGTGCCTGATGTAGACTTGCGATCCACCTTGTCACCAGCATAATCAGCATCCGAGAATCCAACTAGATCAAACTCTGAGCCCTTTGGATACCATAATCCTAGTGTTGGGGTGTAAGCCAAATATCGAAGAATTCGCTTCACAGCTAAGTGATGCGATTCCTTTGGTGCCGCTTGGAATCGGGCACACATGCAAACACTAAGCATGATATCTGGCCTAGATGCACATAAATAAAGCAAAGAACCAATCATGGAGCGATATACCTTTTGGTCGAACTCTTTACCATTGGCGTCAGAATCCAGATGACTCTTGGTAGGCATTGGCGTCGTATAACCCTTGCAGTCTTGCATTCCAAACTTCTTCACGCAATCTTTCAGGTATTTCTCTTGAGATATGAAGATGCCGATGCATTGCTGCCGTATTTGAAGACCAAGGAAGAACTTCAGCTCACCCATCATGGACATCTGATATTGCTCTTGCATCATGTATCCAAACTAATCACTGTATTTCTGGTTAGTGCAGCCAAAGATAATGTCATCCACATATATTTGACACACAAACAGTTCACCATCATATGTCTTTGTGAAGAGTGTGGGATCCAGGGAACCAGGTTTGAAGCCTTTGCTCTTCAGGAAGTCTTTGAGTGTGTCATACCAAGCACGAGCTTGTTTGAGGCCATACAGTGCCTTGTTGAGCTTGTAAACCATGTCAGGATGTTTTGGATCTTCAAAGCCAGGCGGTTGTGCAACATACACTTCTTCTTCAATCTTGCCATTGAGAAAGGCGCTCTTCACATCCATTTGATACAGAAGTATGTTATGATGATTTGCATAGGCTAGCATTACGCGTATAGCTTCAAGCCTAGCCATAGGAGCAAATGTTTCATCGAAGTCAATTCCTTCAACTTGAGTGTATCCTTGAGCAACAAGACGAGCCTTGTTTCTGACAACTTGACCATGCTCATCCTGCTTGTTGCGATATATCCATTTAGTGCCTATGATATCGTGTTTACGAGGATCAGGACGCTTGACCAGTTCCCATAAATTATTCAGCTCGAATTCTTGAAGTTCCTCTTGCATAGCTTGAATCCATTCAGGTTCCATGAAGGCTTCATCAACTTTCTTGGGTTCAGATATTGAGACGAATGCAAAGTGCCCACAGAAATTTGCTAGTTGTGTTGCCCTTGAATGAGTGAGTGGACCAGGTGCATCGATGCTATCAATTACCTTCTCAATATGTACTTCATTTGCAACACGAGGATGAACTGGACGAAGATTTTGCTCTTGCTGATCATTTTCATTGTTTGAAGGATTGTCTTCAGGCTGAGCATTGTCTTCAGGTTGATTAGGTGCAGAGATGATAAGTTCCTCTTCAGGCTGTACTTCAGACGGTATGATTTCTCCAGTTCCCATAAGCTTGATGGATTCACTGGGTGGAATTTCATCTAGCACATTTGGCAGGTGCTCTCTTTGCGAGCCGTTAGTCTCATCGAACTGCACATCCACAGTTTCAACCACTTTATAGTGAAAGAGGTTGAAGACTCTGTAGGAGTGTGAATCCTTTCCGCAACCAAGCATAAAACCTTCATGTGCTTTCGGTGCAAATTTTGAAGTGTGATGTGGATCCTTGATCCAGCACCTAGCACCAAATACTCTGAAGTAACTGACATTTGGCTTCTTACTAGTGAGGAGTTCATAGGACGTTTTCTTCAGAAGCTTGTGAAGATAAACACGGTTGATGACATGGCATGCAGTATCAATAGCTTCAGGCCAGAACTTTCTTGGTGTCTTGTATTCATCGAGCATCGTCCGAGCCATCTCAATGAGTGTTCTGTTCTTGCGTTCCACGATGCCATTCTGCTGCGGTGTGTACGGAGTTGAGAACTCATGAGTGATGCCCAATGTATCGAGATAGGTGTCGAGGCCGGTGTTCTTGAATGCAGTGCCATTGTTGCTTCTGATGTGCTTGATCTTGACGCCATAGTTGTTCATGGCTCGATTGGTGAAGCGTCTGAAGACATCCTGCACTTCAGTCTTGTAGAGGATTATATGCACCCATGTATATCTTGAATAATCATCAACAATGACGAAGCCATAAAGACAAGCAGTAGTAGTAAGAGTAGAGTAGTGAGTAGGGCCGAAGAGGTCCATATGTAGCAGTTCGAAGGGTTGAGTCATTGTCATGATTGTCTTCGAGGGATGCTTGGCCCTCGTCATCTTTCCAGCTTCGCAGGCACCACATAACTGATCCTTCTTGAACTTGACGCCCTCGATGCCTATGACGTGCTTCTTCTTTGCAAGAGTATGCAAGTTCCTCATGCCAGCATGCCCTAGCCTCCGATGCCAGAGCCAGCACTCTGAAGCTTTTGCAAGAAGACATATGGCAAGCTGTGGTCCTGCTAAGAAATCTACCATGTACAAATCATCTTTTCGATACCCTTCAAAGACTAGAGACTTGTCAGATTCCATTAGATTAAGGCAACGATATTTTCCAAATATCACAATCATGTTCAAATCGCAAAGCATTGAGACAGACATTAAATTGAAACCAAGGGATTCAACAAGCATCACTTTATCCATGTGCTGATCCTTTGAGATTGCAACTCTACCTAGACCCAATACCTTGCTTTTACTAGTATCAGCAAATGTGATGTGACTTTTGTCAGATGGACATAAGGTTGAGTCCATGGGAAGACTTTGCTCGCCAGTCATGTGATTAGTACATCCACTATCAATAATCCATTCTGAAGCAGCTGGTGTCATACCCTACAGTGCAGTTAGGGGGATAGGCTTCACGAATAGTATTGTGAAGCATAAACATTTGACGAGCAAGTGGATTATGAAAGCTTAGATCGAGGTTAGGACTGATAGGACAAGTAGCAAGAGGAACAAAATACATAATAAGACCATTTGGGCATTTGATCTTGCACCCTACAAGATGTTTTAGGTCCCCAGCAATAGCTTCAGACGCATTTGATTTTCAGCTAGAGACCTTTCCCTACAAAAGAGAGTTAAGCTTTCTTAGCCACCCACATCTTCAAGGGTGGCTTAGAAGCAATGAGTCTAAGTGCAGCATCTGAGAACTTCGGCTTTGGAGCCCTAGCAAATAGTCTTGCAGGTGGAGAATAGTACTCATAAGAATAAGCAGAGTAGTTCTAGGTCTTATGAACATGGCGGTTTGATGAAACACGCTCATATTCATAGCCCTGAGTATAGTTTCCCTGCAAAACATTTGTGTTAGTGCGACTCAGGTGAGTCCTCTGTATGTATGAAGCCTTTGGACCATATGAAGCCTGTGGTCTGGGGTTTGTCTTCTTCCCTTGTGATGTCATGACGACATTCACATGAAGATTCTCCAGACACCTTTTGGGCACCCAGACTTTCTTCGTAAGTGGCCCATTCCTGCAATTAGTACCAGTATACCTGGCAAACACTTCACCATTCTGATTCTTAAACAGTTTATAGTTTGCATCAAAGGATTCGTCAATGACAATAGGATTAGCACAAGTGAATCCAGATAGGGTAGATGGATCCACTGAAGGTTCCTTTGTAGCAACCCATGTGGTTTTGGGGTACTGCTCAGGCTTCCAGTAAGAGCCATCAGCATTCATTTTCCTTTCGAACCCAACACCCTCTTTCCTAGGGTTTCGGTTCAGAATCTGCCTTTTGAGGACATCACATAGTGTCTGATGCCCCTTGAGACTTTTGTACATCCCTGTTTCAAGCAATGTCTTCAACCTAGCATTTTCATCAGCAATAGTAGTGGCATCCTCAACAGAGGGGTTAGTTACCACATCAATAGTTGAAGATATTGCAACAGTAGCAGCAGTAGAACATCCAACAACAAAAGTAGCATTATCACGCTCAAGGCATTTAAGACATGGTGGTTCAAATCCTTCCTGAGCGGGACTGATCTGTTCGGCGTGAAGTGACTCGTTTTCCTTTTGAAGATCTTCATGAGCCGCTCTCAATTTCTCAAGTTCTTGCTTCCTTTGAAGATAATCATAGGAAAGCTTTTCATGAGTTGTTGAGAGCGTTTCATGACGGCTTTCAAGTTCCTCATACTTAACATGAAGATTTTTTATGTCTTTAATTAAGGACTGAGATCGAGTCATTTCAGCGTCCAACAGGTCATCGCTTTTGTCTAACAGTTTTTGAATATGTTCCATAGCTTTCTGTTGTTCAGTTGCAATTTTAGCAAGTATTTTGTAGCTGGGTTTGGAATTACAATCAGAGTCATCTTCACTGAATGTTTGATAGTGAGTATTGTGTGAGTTTACCTTGGCACCGCGTGCCATGAAGCAATAGGTGGAGCAGAGTTGTCCTTGTCATTAGCATCAGCGTCGGTGACGAAGTCATTGTCTTCAGTGTTGAAGATGGACGTGGCAACGTAGGCTATAGCCAGACTTGCAATGCCAGAATTGGACTCCTCCTCAGACTCCACCTCTGCCTCCTCAGAAGCAGACTCCTCCTCTGAATCCATTTCCTTGCCAACAAACACACGAGCCTTGCCAGATGAGCTCTTCTTGTGTGATGAAGACTTTGAGGAAGACTTGGAAGAAGACTTTGAGTATTTCTTCTTCTTCTTGTCGTCAGAATCATATTCCTTGCTCTTTTTCTTCTTGTTGTTCTCATTGTCCCACTGCGGACACTCAGAGATGTAGTGACTAGGTTTCTTGCACTTGTGGCATGTTCTCTTCTTGTAGTCATGAGCAGAAGCTTCATCATTCCTTGAGCTGGATCATGAAGACTTTCTGAAGCCTTTCTTCTTGGTGAATTTTTGGAACTTCTTCACAAGCATAGCAAGCTCTCTTACAATGTCTTCAGGATCATCAGAACTGCAGTCAGATTCTTCTTCAGATGAGGAAACAACTTTTGCCTTCAAGGCACGAGTTCGGCCATAGTTGGGACCGTAAATATTTCTTTTCTCAGAAAGCTGAAACTCATGTGTGTTGAGCCTTTCAAGTATGTTAGACGGATCGAGTTTCTTGAAGTCAGGGCATTCTTGAATCATCAAGGCTAGGGTGTCAAATGAGCTGTCAAGTGATCTCAGGAGTGTCTTGACGATTTCATGCTTGGTGATATCAGTAGCGCCGAGAGGTTGAAGCTCATTTGTGATGTCAGTAAGGCGATCAAACATGAGCTGAACATTCTCATTGTCGTTTCTCTTGAAGCGGTTGAAGAGGTTGCGAAGGACACTGATCCTTTGATCTCTCTGGGTTGAGACGCCTTCGTTGACCTCGGAGAGCCAGTCCCAGACTAGCTTAGATGTTTCCAGAGCACTCACACGACCATACTGCCCTTTGGTCAGATGACCACAGATGATGTTCTTGGCAGTGGAGTCCAGTTGAACGAACTTCTTGACATCAGCAGCGGTGACACCTTCACCAGCCTTGGGGACGCCATTCTTGACGACATACCAAAGGTCGACATCAATGGCTTCAAGATGCATGCACATCTTATTCTTCCAGTAGGGATATTCAGTTCCATCGAAGATGGGGCACGCAGCGGAGACTTTGATTATCCCTGCAGTCGACATAGCTAAAACTCCAGGTGGTTAAACCCAATCACACAGAACAAGGGAGTACCTTGCTCTGATACCAATTGAAAGTGCTAGTGATTGACTAGAGGGGGGGTGAATAGGCGATTTTTATGAAAGTCTTCAAAACATGGAAGTTTCGAAGATAATCGATAGAAATGAACCTATTAACATGCAGCGGAAGGTAGACTACACTAGGCAAGCCATAGTCAAGTATTCAATGAAGTGAAAGAACAAAGACTAATAGCAGCTAGGCAGTATGGATCAGGATGGAAGACAGTATGAAGCCAATCAGAACAAGCAGTCACACCATGAAGACAAATAGATAATGCAAATAGGCAATGACTTCACAAGGACCAACTATGAATAAAGAGATGAGAAGGATAGAACCAGTTGCTCGTTGAAGACAAGGATTGTTGGACCAGTTCCAGTTGCTGTGACAACTGTACGTCTGGTTAGGGAGGCTGAGATTTAACTCAGAAGATCGTGTCTTCACCTTATTCCCCTTGAGCTAAGGATACCCAGTCCTCACCCAATCACTCTGGTAAGTCTTCAAGGGATACTTCCAAACCTTCAGAGACTTCGTTCACCGGCGATCCACAATGACTCTTGGATGCTCAGAACGCGACGCCTAACCAGCTGGAGGATTCATAGTCCTCAAGTGTAACAAGTCTTCAGATCACACAGACAGGAAGACTTCAGTGATGCCTAACACTCTTTGGCTCTGGGTGTTTAGGGCTTTGTCCTGGCAAGGATTTCTCTCTCAAAGGCTTCGAGGTGGGTTGCTCTCAAATGACAAAAGTTGTGCACTAACTCTGAGCAGCTAACCAATTTATGGTGTAGGGGGTGGGCTATTTATAGCCACTAGGCAACCTGACCTGATTTGTCCGAAATGACCCTGGGTCACTAAGGAACTGACACGTGTTCCAACGGTCAGATTTCAAACACACACGGCAACTTTACTTGGGCTATAAGTAAAGCTGACTCATCCAGCTCTGGATAAGATTTGCTCTCATTGTCTTCACTCGAAGACATAGGATTTTGGTTAAGCATCACTTCAGTCACTCTGACTTTATTCACTGGGACCCCACTTAACAGTACGGTGGTTCCTATGACTCAACAAAGAAGAGAAGGAAACAATGAAACAACTAAGTCTTCGCGCTCCATAGTCTTCACTCAATGTCTTCTCTTGTCATAGTCTTCAATGTGAATATCTTCACATACCACCTTTGTCTTTAATGTCTTCATACATTTTTAGGGGTCATCTCCGGTAGGAAAACCGAATCATTGAGGGACTACTACATGTGTTACCCTGCAATTCTCACAAACACATTAGTCCCTCAACCAGGTTTGTCGTCAATACTCCAAAACCAACTAGGGGTGGCACTAGATGCACTTACAGCTGGTATTTGATCGCGGCCAACTTGTCACTATCAGATGGCCTGTTCTGGTTCCTCCCACTGCTCCTAGACAACAATATGAATATCATGTGGAGCACATGCCTCAGGTCCAGAAGCCAAAGCCCAGACTGCCAAGGTTTCCCGGTACTGCAACATCGCCAGGATCATTCAGTGTGAACAGCTTCAGGGCACACAACACATTCTTTGACAGTGCCAAGAACCCGTACCCGAAGCCAAAGATCTCATCTGATCGCTTCTGGGGCTTTCAGCAACGCAGCTATTACTCATGTATCTTATACAATCAAGGGTGGATCTTTCCTCACATGCGTCTGGATTGTGAAGCCATTGTTGGACTGCCCTGCTTGGAAGAAGCTCTAGATTGTTTCAGTGATGTTGGCCTTCTATAGTTTTTCACTGACAAAGAGCATTGGAATGAAGAGCTTCTGCTCCAGTTCTATGCTACTCTTCACATTCGTGGCTACAATAGGGATCCAAAGACTTGGGTCCTTGAGTGGATGACAGGTGATGTGCACCATGAAGCCAAAGCTCAAGATATCATCGAGCTTACTTCCCTGCCCACTCCAGGTGAGTTCTATGAACCTGGTTGTCAGCTACACAGGAATGCATTGGAGAGCATATTTCAGAAGCCCGAGCCCAACATGAGTCAGATGCTCAGCATGATGAAGCCACTGCCACAAGATGCTGAATATCCTAAGGAATTCTTTGTCGAAGACCTCGAGTATCTTCCCCGTACCATTTATCACATTGTAAGGCGAACTCTATGGCCCGTCAAAGCACATTCTCCTGCAGCCAAGCTTGAAGGCACGATGAAGACACTGGTGTTCTATATTCTCAATGGCATCAACTTCAATGCTCAAGATTTCTTCATCAGGCAACTTGCTGCATCTGGAATTGATCTATTTGGTCTGAAGTTTTATGCTCCATGGGTGATGCGCTTAATCAAGCTTCACTCTTCTGTCAACTATCAGCCCTTTGCGCGCAACCATCTTATCTTCTTGCCTGAGGTTGATATGTCTGTCGAAGCCATCTACCCTGAGCCTGCCAAGGAGCCAATTTATCTTCCTAATGTTGATCACCAAAGCTTCTCGCAACCAATTGAGGGAGTTCTTGCTGCAACTCGTGTCTATCCTCTGGTTGGCAATACATGTGCACCTCATCGTGCAACTACTGAAGCCACTGAAAGCACCATTGCTCAAAGGCCTCGAAAGCGATCTCGTGTGCTCAATGACCAAGAGCTTCTTGTGGCCTTGCATCAGAAACAAGATAGGCACCATGACTGGCTAAAGCGTCAGATGTGGAGCATCTTGGTGGACGTCAATCACATCAAAAACTTGGCCACCAAGAACTCATTTGTTGCCCATGAAGCCTGTAGGAGGTCCTGGAAGAGTCTCACACTTCTATGCCCTAAAGAAGATCTTCGCGAACATGGCTTCACTAGGGGTTTCAAATTTGACTCCACTCCTCCTCACAATGCAAGCTGGCATCGAACTCCACCCATTGAAGATTCTGAGTATTCATCTTCGGCTGCAATTGTTGTTGCGAGAGTCGTCGAAGAAGAAGACGATGCCACTTCACCAGCCATGGCTTCACTGCGTCTCGACACTGCACCAGGCCTCTCTGCACCACCGCACACCAACATCGACCCTGTACCTTCATCTACTCCTGATGGGAATGAGTAGATGCTCTATGTCTTCAAACCTTTTTGGTCCTTACTGACAAAAGGGGGAGAAGCATATGAGTTGATAGTCTTCAAGCGGGTCCATATGGGTGGTTGCTATATTTTTTGCTAAGTGGTTACAACTCTCGTTTTTGATACATTTTGTTCTTTGGGTTGTAACACTTAAACTTGATGGTCGTCTGCTACTTTGTCTGCCACTCTGTGATGCAATGATAAATTCCGCATGAAGTCATTCCGCGGACGTCCATTTTTCATTATGCATGTCATTATCTTCGTTATATCTTTATATGCATAATGAATTGTCTTCATAGGTTGAAGAGGATCTCCACAAGTAAAACCTGCCATGTGCATTTGCATTCAAGAGCAAACTACTTATATGCACATCTTCAGGGGGAGCCTTTTGCTACTTATGAAGACAATGCCTTAAATCTCTAAACTTTCACATACTTTTATCCCCGCTGAAAACTTCAACCAGTTTGTCATCAATCACCAAAAAGGGGGAGATTGTGAGTGCATCTAGTGCCACCCCTAGTTGGTTTTGGAGTATTGACGACAAACTTTGTTGAGGGACTAATGTGTTTGTGAGAATTGCAGGATAACACGGGTAGTAGTCCCCCATATGGTTGACGAGTCTCTGGATATGGTGATTCATGAAACCCATGGTACGGTTTGTAAACAAAGTTCCCCATGGCGAATGGAAGTTGCATAGCACGGTAATCACTGTTGGTTATATGATCGATGATTGGTTGGATGATCGGATAATTGAGCCTGAGGAACATGGAGTGGTTGCCGAGGCTGTAAACCCGCCTCTAGTTGAATACACCTGGCCCAACGGAGCTTGGATCTTTCTCGAACACGAAGCAGTCATAGCCATCACAATCACGAACGCCCAATGCATTGTACTGCATGTGGTTTGATGAAATGGTTTTGTCAATTTGGTACATGCTAATGAGCATCAAATGACCACCATCAGTTGGACGAGCGGTAAACCACCACCCATTGACTTGTATATTTCCAAGTCCTAGTGTGAGTGCATCTAGTGCCACCCCTAGTTGGTTTTGGAGTATTGACGACAAACTTGGTTGAGGGACTAATGTGTTTGTGAGAATTGCAGGATAACACAGGTAGTAGTCCCTCATTGATTCGGTTTACCTACTAGAGATGACCCCTAAAAATGTGTGAAGACATTGAAGACAATGGTGGTCTGTGAAGAGATCCACATTGAAGACCATGACATGAGAAGACATCGCATGAAGACTATGGATTGCGAAGACATAGTTGTTTCGTAGTTTCCTTTTATTCTTTGTTGAGTCATAGGAACCACCGTACTGTTAAGTGGGGTCCAAGTGAACAAAGTCAGTGTGACTGAAGTGATGCTAAACCAAATCCTATGTCTTCGAGTGAAGACAATGAGAGCAAATCTTATCCAGAGCTGGATGAGTCAACTTTACTTGTATCCCAAGTCAAGCTACCGCGTGTGTTTGAAATCTGACCGTTGGACACGTGTCAGTTCCTTAGTGACCCAGGGTCATTTCGGACAAATCAGGTCGGGTTGCCTCCTGGCTATAAATAGCCCACACCCTACACCATAAACTGGCGGCTGCTCAGAGTTAGTGCATGACTTTTGTCGTTTGAGAACAACCCACCTCCGAAGCGTTTGAGAGAGAAATCCTTGCGAGGACAAAGCCCTAAACACCCAGAGCCAAAGAGTGTTAGGCATCACTGAAGTCTTTCTGTCTGCGCGATCTGAAGACTTGTTACACTTGAGGACTGAGAATCCTCCAGCCGGTTAGGTGTCGCGTTTTGAGCATCCAAGAGTCATTGTGGATCGCCGGTGAACGAAGTCTGTGAAGGTTTGGAGGTCTCCCTTGAAGACTTACCAGAGTGATTGGGCGAGGACTGGGTATCCTTAGCTCAAGGGGAATAAGGTGAAGACACGGTCTTCTGAGTTAAATCTCAGCCTCCCTAACCAGACGTACAGTTTTCACAGCAACTGGAACCATGTGATAGCCTAGCTTATTAGGGATGATAGACTACTCATATCAATAAGGAATTCCTTCTTTTCTGAAAGCCCATTCAGACAGAACTCCCAAGTTAAGGGTGCTCAGCTTGGAGTAGTTTCAGTATGGGTGACCGTCCGGGAAGTTTCTCCCGGGTGAGCACGAGTAAGGACAAAGTGCGTAGAAAAGACTAGTATTGATTTGTGGGGCCAGTCTAGATCCCGCTAGGAATAACGACCACCGGCGGGTGTGTCTGGGGGCGTTACAAGTTGGTATCAGAGTCGACCCTCGTGGTTACACGGATGTTTGCAGACAGGTGCGCGGTCATGTTGTTCATGACGTTTGTGACCCGTTGTGGCACACGGCATGACACATGTGCCGGACTGGATGCATAGACGTATGTGCCAAGAGGGAACGTTCCTGTGGCCCAACGAGGACGTCGGTTCCTCCGAGTGGGGGTGTATGTGATAGCCTGGCTTATTAGGGATGATATACTACTCATATCAATAAGTAATTCCTTCTTTTTCGGAAGCCCATTCGGACAGAACTCCCAAGTTAACCATGCTCAGCTTGGAGTAGTTTCAGGATGGGTGACCGATCGGGAAGCTTCTCCCGGGTGCGCATGAGTGAGGACAAAGTGCGCAGAAAAGACTAGTATTGATCTGTGGGGCCAGTCTAGATCCCGCCAGGAATAACGACCACCAGCGGGTGTGTCTGGGGGCGTTAGAAACTGGTCCAACAAATCCTTGTCCTCACCAAGCAACTGGTTCTATCATTTACCTCTCTTTACTTAGAGTTTGTCTTCAAAGCCCCCATGTTTTGAAGACTTTCATAAAAATCGCCTATTCACCCTCCTCTAGTCGATAACTAGCACTTTCACCTGGAATTATGAAGGCCAACGCATTTGCGTCTGCTGCAACAAATCAAATTGGAGACCAGAAGAACAAAAATATACAATCATGTTCAGAGTATGTGTGGAATTGAGATTATTATAACAGTGATATAGATCATAGCCAAAGAATTGCAATGCCGTGGTCATAATCAAACCCCAAGTTAAAAAATTAAGACAATGGCTTTCATATTCTAGCAATATGTCATGGTTCAAACATCATGTAAAAATGAGAGGAAAACAGCTATGCCAGGGCCTACTCATATTCTGCCATAGCAATTACTGTTGTTCTCATATCAACTCTAACAATAACATGCGTGGGTATAAAAATCTTGGAAATGAGAGTAACATATAGCAATCATGAGGTTATACTCATAATATCTATTCTAACAATCATTCGATGACAATTGTTCTCATATCAACTCTAATAATAACATGTGTGGTCATAAAAATCTAGGAAACGAGAGGAACATATAACAATGATGTGGTTATAGACATACTATCTATTCTAAATTTCTAACAATCAACAGGAAGTCGTATTCATAAGGTAAAGATGAGATGAGATAGAACAATTACACGACGATAGATTCCACCAGTATGGGCAGCTAATCTGTGCGTCGACCGCGTAAATGATGCCATCTTGCACTATAGCATCAGACAAAAATGGAGGGTTAAGAGGATTGATGATGAGCCATATCCATGTATGGCGACCGGATTCCAAATAGACTAATCCCCCGTCAAACAAGGCAATGAGCTTGTAATCCATGTAGTCTTCCGATGGTGTGGGCACTTCGCAGATTACAACCTTCAGCAAATAGAGGTCATACCAAATGCTCGATGCGTCTCGTGCGTACTAGGCAGGAGTGTCCGGCGGGCCGCGAGGCTCAATGTCGGCGGTATCCAATGATGGAAGGGTGATCTCTCGATGGGTGTACAGGTCCACGAGACGCCATTGACTACCGGATTGTTGGATGAGGACGATCCAGTTGGCCTTCATGCCCGCCCAGTAGTGGCCGCACATGAAGAACATGTGGGCGGGTAGTGGTAGCATGTCGAGGGACACGACGACAACCTCTGTAGGATCGTCAAGTCGGTGTCTGGGCTGCCTGTGAGGATCGGGCATCAGCAAGCATGGTGTCTTGAAAAGAGTTGGACGGTTGTAGACGAGTACACAGTACATAGACACCAAGCATGCGGCCAGACGCACGGTGCTGAGCAGGTCCATACGATTACAGATCTGCTCCAAGAGAATATCAGAGAGGGAATTCTAATCGCGGCTCTGTGTGTCAGTCGGTTCTGCCATAGGGTTTTCTAGGGCGCTGAGTGATTGGGGTTTTCGGTGCCTGCGAGCGAACGAGGAAGTGGATTCGGGCGAGCGAAGAAGATGGCGTGTGTGGCCGAGCAGTGAGCGGGGGGGATATGGTACGTGCGAGCTACTGAGGAAGATGGCGCGGGCGGGCGAGCAGTGAGCAGGGGGAAATGGTGTGCGGCCAACGATGGGGAAGAGAGGAGAAGAAGAAGAGAGGAGGAAGAAGAGGGAAAGACTGGCAAGAAAGTGCATTAAATCTCAATTCTACTGGTACTATTACCAGTATATACCATCATTTAGAGTGTAAATCGTTAAGCCGATGACACGTGGGTCTACCTCAAGAGGGCCCATATGTTAGTTAATGGAAGGGAGAGGTGTGTAGGCATATTTTCGGAAGCATGCTCCACTGGCAAACATGATGGCGGTACATGGTAAAGTTGATTACTAACACCAACATGTTGGCTCAGGTTATTAATTAAGTGTCCCATCTGCTCAGCGTGTATTGTCACTTCACTGTGAAGACTAGTTGAATAGTTATCTCTGACCGAGATGGGGAATAATGGATCGCCAAGACTTTCTATTGACAATATCCCTATGCCTCTACTCTCATCCTGTCCAACAACAAGAAACATTGGCCAAGGCACCCGGCGCCAATAATGTAGGAGTATTACTAGTATTTTGTGTCATACTTTGACCATGTATTTAACTAATAAAATGTTAATGCATGTCACTAAAAAGCATATCACTGAATTCGTATTTGAACATAGTTTTTAATGGTATAGTTTTTTATGACATGCATTGACACTTTGTTACTTAAATTTACGGTCAAATTTTTTACACTAAGTACGAAGCAGACCAATAAATTAGGATGAAGATTTATATACAGGTCAATAAAAAAATTAGGTAGCTGTAAATGATGAGTGCCTGAAGATTTTTTTCTAAAAGTACTGAATAATTGGCTCATTTTCCTCAAGAAAAATGTGTTTACGAACGTATTAATTGGAATGCTGCGTGAAGAACAAAAGACCTACACACATTGGTGAGTTTTCTATTAATTCTTGCATGCAACGTGTTAATGAAGCTTGAAATATGAACATGTCAATGGAAGAGAGTAAAAGCCTCATGCATGCATGCATGCAACACTCACACGTACACATGCACGCACGTAACACTCACGCATCCATGCGGCACACATCACACGATTCAACATACACGCTCACGCTCAAGTGCCCAACCTACTCCCTCCGTCCGTGAGAGACTATACATATAGAGATTTACACATTGGCCAAGAGGAACCGGAACTTCATGGCATAATTAACGCCCAAAAGTAGCAGACTTATGTGTGCATGTGACCAGAGAAGAAGAATAAATGAAGGTTGTTGCATGCTGTCATTAAGGATAGACATGCAGCCTATAGCTAGAGCACAAGTTGGTGCATTAGTCAATAAATGCCGATTAGATTAAATTCTAAGTGCATTGGAAGTGTAGATGTACACTCTTTGTTGGAAAAATTTCTAATGCTAGATGTACAGTTTTTCATGGACCGAGGGAGTACACGTGCATGCACTCGCATACGCAGCCAGGGTGGTTCGCACGCAAGGGTTGGACTCCTGTCGCGTTTGTTTAGAGTTTTGTTTAACTGATTTCTTTGCTCTGCCAAGTGACAGGTGGGACCCAGAAACCAGGTGTCAATTTAACCAGTCAACAAAATGCCACATCGACTATGTGGCCCGGTCAGCAGGGTGCAATACGGTGCTCTACGGCGAGCTAGTGACTGTATAATCACCGCAAAACTATATGGTGACCGTAATGAGCGTATTATTACATACGTTGGCGCAGTGTATTTTTCTCATTTCAAATTAAGCCATATAAACCGGAAAGGACGCGGCATAGACTAGTACTACTTTGATATGTCCTATCAATTCGCAGAACGAGAAGTTTGCTTACTACGCCCTCTCGCTTGCCCACGCGCGGTGGCTCACAAGATGAGAAGAAGCTTGCTTACTATGTATGCCTACGCCCTCTCGCTCGCAGGACCAGGAGAGGGTTTTGACTACAGCACCCTCTCCCTCGCCCTCAACCTTACAGTGGACATACAGAAGTTCATTTGGTGTCAGATTGCCGGAAGCATATTGTATTGTACTATCATCATTGTTGGACCTTTCGAAGAGGCGAAGACCCAAGTGCAAGGTTCATAGGGGTACGAACTGTTGAACCTCCCGAAGTGGCGAAGAGCCAAGTGCAAGGTTTATAGGAGTTGTCGTCATAGTACTACAATAGCGAATGATCGCTATTGTATGATGCCGCCAGATCAGCTATAGCCAAAGTTGTGTCATCTTTTTTCTCACAGAGCGTATTGGATCCCGTGCAACAGGCACACAAATTGCATGTACGCCTAACACATTTACTAGTAATCTTTCCCTGATAATAATAATAATAATATATCCCTAATAATAAAGTACGGATTGACTCCGTGGGTTCACCGTCACAATACGTTTTCTTCTCATGTCATAATACGATTTTACGATTTGTAAAGCCGAAATCATAATATAAACAAGGTGGTACTAATTTGGGGTCCGCACGTCCTTCTGTTGATAGTCACGTGTGTTTCTTCGTGCATTGAACGGCTGGGCCTTCGTCCCGCCTGGCCCTTTTCACGAAAAATATGTGCCCGATCCGGACTTCACGTTTCGTTCGTGGGCTAGGATGACTCACGGTCACGGAGGAAGCAGTTCTTTAAAAAGAAATACAGCAGCACGGGCTCTCCTCCTTGATGCCTACGACACCGGCGCCGGCGCAACCCCGCCGCCCACTCCGGCCTCCACCACACCAGCCCGAACCATTGCTCGTGGGCGCGCGGGTATGGAGAACCCCGACGGCCACGCAGAAGCTGACGTGGGGGAAGGTCTGGGCAGCGACCTCCTCGACGATGCCTACGACACCGGCACCGGCGCAACCACCTCGCGCGCCTGCGCGGCCGGTATTCTTCCCCGGCCGTTTCCCGAGCCACCACGCACCTCCTCCCCTGCCGCTCCGCCGCCATGCCGGGACGGCGTACTGGGCCTTCCTGGACGCCGAGGACCGGCGGGTCAATGCCGCCGCCCACTCCGGCCTCCACCACACCAGCCCGAACCATTGCTCGTGGGCGCGCGGGGATGGAGAACCCCGACGGCCACGCAGAAGCTGACGTGGGGGCAGGTCTGGGCAGCGACCCGTCCAGGCTCCCCCATCGTCGCCCTTGGACGCCGTGGAGGCGGGTCTGGGCAACGACCCGGCCGAGGTTCTCCCACCGCCACCCCCGCATCTCCCGGGGGGCACCCCTTACGACAGGGCGCAAACAGCCAGCGGATCCGCGTACGGGACCTCCGGCGAGGCAGCGGGCTACCAGGCCGCGGGGGCCACGGAGGACGGCGTCGGCGCCGTCGAGATGGCCGATCCCATGGTCCCCTAGCAGTCGTATGAGTATGGTAATGTTGCTGAGGCAGAAGCCTTCTCTATCTGGTTTCGTTGCCTGCCTGCTACTTTGTTGCTAATAGGTTGTTGCTTTCAGTGGAAGAGGCTAGGTTACGGGATGTTGTCACCTTGGATTGCTTAGACGTCGATGCTTGGACCGCACTTATTGAAGAGACGGAGAGGATTGCTGAGGTGAAATTGAAATTGTTGCCTTACCATACAGTGCATTGTTCTCCTTTTTGCAACTTGCTGTATGGATGTGTCATAATTTTCAGCAGCTTATCCTCTTTTTGTGCCCACATGTGTTACATATTCCGGTGGTCATATGCAATCGATCTGTATCTTGTGGACCACAAAGTTATGCCAATCTTTGTTATGCATGGATGGTCACTCGCTCCCTTGTTTTTGTTTAGCACATTTTCTTTCTACATTTCTCTGTCTTGTAGGATCCCAGTATATTTTCTTTTTGACTTCATGGGCCTTGTTCCCTGTAGTAGTTTCATCATTGTCCTACTGTAGTCTTGTCAATCTGTCCTTATTCGTGTTTTAATGGACAACACTAGATATAAATTTGTTTTGTTTGGTTAATAAAATAAAATGGATTTTTAATGATAAACAAATTTATGCTAATGGCAGATTTTTGTGTATTCCTGGTCAGAGCGAGATATTAAAAATACGGAAAGTGTATGATGCATTCCGTGTGGAGTTCCCTCTGTGCTTTGGCTATTGGAAGAAATATGCAGATCATGAAGGCCGTCTAGATGGTGTCAATAAAGTTTTTGAGGTGTATGAACAGGCATTTCTTGCAGTTACTTATTCAGTGGACATATGGTGTAATTATTGTCAGTTTGCGATCTCAACATACAATGACCCAGATGTCATCAGAAGGTAGCAATTGAATACCCAAACTATTCCGATGAAGTTTTTAACTTCTTTTTATGTCTTGACTTTTGTTAACCAATGCATTTTAGGTTGTATATATATACATGAATACATGACGAGAAGTGATTTTACAATACTTAGTACCTGAATATGAATGCTTGATGAAATGCTTTATAATATAGCACTGTATTTTCGCATTCGTTGTGATAGTGTAGGCCATGGAGATGTTGCATATATTCAAATTTTGGCTTAGGCAGTGTGTTCTTAGACTCCGTGCATGTCTGTTAGTTGTAATGACTAATCTCTCTCCATGAAGTACATAATCTGTTTGACCTTTTTCCTTTTGTAGCAGCTATAATCTATACTCCCTTCATCTGGGTTTGTAGGGCTTGCACAGGCTTTTAGGTCCTCAACATGCTATATGCCATCGAAAGTATGTCTAGAAACTTCATTCGAATACAAATTCAGTGATATGCTTTTGCTGGTATATACATATGTTTCGTTAGTCAAATTGTCGAGTTCTTAAAATATCCGCTCATGCCCTATAAACCTGGATAGAGGGAGTATAAGTATTTTCATATAGCCAATATTAGTCATTTAGCGCATTAACTAAGTGGCCAATTTGGAGATCACATGTTTGTGCTATACAAAATACTAAAGTCTAGATCTTTCAAAAAAATACAATCCTCCTTCGTTGCAAATGTAGCTCTCACTGTTTGACCGTACAAGCCATCATTCATTTAGTGTTCCTGGAACTATCTAATGTTTCTTTTTCTAGGGATTGATTGTTTCATTCTTTCATCAGCAACTAAACCCACTGTTTTTTCCCAGACTGTTTAATCGGGGTTTAGCATATGTTGGAACAGATTATGGTTCCAATACTTTGTGGGATGAGTACATCAAGAATGAAGAATCACTTCAAGCATGGAGTCATCTAGCTGTGGTATACACAAGAATACTAGAGCACCCTATAAAACAGCTTGATCGGTACTTTAATTGGTGAGTCATTGACATTATTTATGCATTTAAGTACTTAAGTATGTTTTCTTGTCAGTTGCCACTTCTACTTGTATTATGACTTATCTACTATGTCATCCTAAAATAGTACAGTGTGCAGGCATCCCAAAATTTCGCTCCAGATGACTCTTTTATTCCACTGAAAAACACTCGCTCTAAACAACATCACCATGAAATTATTTGATCTGGCAAGTGTTGTGTGTTGCGTCGGCTTTGATTCAGTTGCAATCGAGTTTGTGTTGTTATCGCGGAAGAATATTGTTCTCACTTATGGTGACTATATTATTGAAATTATGATCAATGACTAGCAATTTATGCTAACTGACTGCTTACTTTGGGGAGTGTGTATGACTGTCATTTTTTATGTGCTTACTCTATGTAATCACTATAGAGTTGTTTTGCTTTTAACCAGCACAAGGCTATGTGGAGAAAGTATGTAGAAATTCAGATGGAATTCCTGACACTATGTAAGTTTGGTTTCCCAAGTAATTGAAGAAATGCTCCAAGAATAAGGCCACCATCAATATATTTGTTCTTTTATGGTCAAAAGAGTCTGCACGTGCACTATCACTTTTTATTTGTTGAGAAGTTTCTTACCTTTGTGTTGGTCAATTATTTTTACGTAGATTTTGATAATATATTTTTAGCTAAGATGCATTAGATCATTGTAGTATAGTTGAATGGGATGTTCTAGATGAACATTTGTGTACTATTTGTGGCGAACATATCTCCAATTATATTATTGGAAATTAAGGAAAATTTTGGCGTTTGCTACGTAGCCAAACACTAAAGAGGCATGTGGGGACACGCGCATGACTCACCCTCCCTCCAGAAAACAAGTCCACAACATTACAAGTCAAAAGCGAGCGGGAGTATCGGGACGTTATATGGACTTGATGCATGAGTAGATCGCTGTACAGACTAGGTGCAGGACTAGCTCACAGAGGGCGGCCCTCATATCTAGCTTGACGCGATTATTATTTGAAGTTATAAACATTTCTTTGAGCTTTTTAATGAAAAGCGTGTCATGTGGTGGTTGACCTCATCATATTAGAATTGATTGTGTTCCAACATGCTTTGATTAGGTAAACAACACAAGCATCGTTGTAAGAACTTACTGAAGGATAAGCGGCAACACGGGCGGGCTATCATGTTGACATAGATGTCATGTTAAAAATACAAGACATGGACGAAAGAAGCCTCATTGGGAAAGAGAGAGTTTTCTTTCTCCCGTTGCAACGCACGGACTTTTGTGCTAGTAATTAATAATTAATCTCTTCCTAATAATAAAGTACGGGTTGAGTCTGTCGGGTTCACCGTCGCGTCGCTTTTGAAAAAGAGTCCCTGCGGTATTCGAAATTCAATCTGCGGTTAAAGTGAGAAATCCGGCCCGCCCAGGCCCGAGTGCTGTCGCCGCCGGTACGCCGCCACCACCAGCGCCCGACCCTGAGCTCCTCCTCCCGTGCGCCTCCTCCTCTGCCTCCCTCGCGCGTCGTCCGGCGACCGGCGCCGTCGCCGGCGACCACCCAGGTCACGCCGCCGCTCCCCTGCCTTCTCTCTTTCCCCTCTCTCTCTAATCTCCTTTTATCTCCTTGTCTCCAGGAGATCCGTGCCAGGGCCATGGATGCCCAGTCCTCGAGCTCGAGGTTCGAACGCCGCCACGTGACCTCCACTGGCCAGATCCGGCGCCTCCCTACGGGATCTGCGCGCCCTCCACCTCCTCTACCCGATCCGGGGCCGCCCAACCTGCGATGACCTCCAGCATGGAGCTCCTGTAGCTCGTCGCCTGCCTCCTGTTCCTGTGCTCGAGGGAGACGCGCCTCCAGCGCAGCGAGCACAAGGCCCAGCCGTGCCAAGACCTACCCCGACCACCTCTGCGTCCAACCGACATACCCTGCGCGACGCTCGACCCGGTGTCGCGCCAGTCGCCAACCGACGCCAGATCGCAGCACCCTGCACCACCGTTCCACCTCAGCTCCTCTTCTCATCCGTGCCCCCGAGCTCCTCGCTATGCGCCGCCCTGGAGGGCTCGCGCTCGCCAGCCGGTCGTCTTTGCACTCGTAGGCGACCTCGTCGTCCCCTCTGCACTGCCCTCCACCTCAACTAATGATTTAGCTGGTTATATCTTGTGGATGTTCTCTATTGTTTTTTGCACACAAGGTGTTTGTGTGTTTGTCAGAGCCAATGTTCATGAGCTTTATCTTTGCTGTGAGTACTGCATCTTTCTGTCCATCTGATTGTTCCATGTTATACTATCTTTTGAAGAAAATAGATCTGTATTGTTTACCTTGATTTTTCTGATTGTAGATAAATGGCATGGCTGAGAAAGTCCCTTCAATGAAAGGAGGAGTATAGTCTTGGCCATGGCTGGGAAGGAAGGAGAACATGTAAATTGAGGATTTTTCAGAGAGATCGGGACTGCTTGATTTATCAGTGGACTAGTGTGCTGGTTGATTAGGATCTTTCAGAGAGATCAGGGTTGCTTGATTAATCAGAGAGAAACTGGAACAGTACTTGGGAGTTGGGACTGGTGTGCTACGGTTGCTTGATTAATAAGAGAGAAACTTATCATAATTTATGATTTCCTTTTCTTGATTTGGAGCAAGTGTCTTTGCTGGAGTCAGCGTCCTTGTGGTTGATCTCATATACATGAGGTATGGTATTTCTATCCTTAAAAGTATGTAACAAATCCGCAATTCATTTTGAGTTATTCGTGTGTTTTTTTGGGATCAGGATTATCCGGGTCAGCTGCTTGTGGTTGACCTCATATACATGAGGTATGGTATTTCTATCTTTAAAAGTATGTAATAAATCCATAATTCATTTTTAGTTATTAATGTGTTTTTTCGGATCAGGATTATCCGATTATTAAAGCACATACATTGGAGTTGAAATATAGGCGGGTCGTGTACACGGGGTACATGTACGTGATGTAAACAAAACCTATATAACTCAGGTATGTCATACATCTAGCTTAATTTTTGCATGGGCGACAATTTGAAAAGCTTACTGCAGATCTGCCAAAGATAGATTATACACAATATTAAAAATCATCTTGAGAAATCTGGAAAGTTTGTAAAACTTAAAATACACATCTCTCTTTACAGGTTGGCAATTTCGAATTCTATTTGTCATATTGTTTTTCCTAATACAGCGGCATCTCTACTACCCTCCTGTAAAGCGATTGGCCATTGTTAGGATAAAAATAGCAACTACACACATATTTAATCAATCTTTTGGCCTGTATCGTTAAGTACTATTATTGCCAATTTGATGGGAAAAAGGCAAAACATGTAAAGCTTTATAAGTTTTATATCCTACCCTAAGCCCAAATCTTTATGTTGTTCTTTATGCAAGACTCCATAACACTCCGGCCTTGATCACAAATGAGTCGCTGGCTGCCATAGCACTATCAGTTCCCTGTGGTGATCGTCGTTTATATTGGTTTGTGGCGCAGGGAATCGGTACTACAAGAGAGCTTCAAGCTGACGGCCAATAGGAATGGAAGACATGACTTGATGGAGAAATCAGGTGCATATGAACAACATATTGTCTTCCAATTTTTTTCATCATTCAGTAGGACAATTTCCTAATTCTGTATGAAAAGGTTATTAGTATGGATATATATATTTATCGAATTTAATTAGCATATATTAGGTTCTTTGTTCGCCCCACCTTTTGCTCATGACTACATAATTATTCGGACTTGTATTCTAGATAGATGCTTTTCTATGAACCTCATAAAAAATGTAATATGCCTTAGATCCTAATTGACTATTTATACATCGGATAATTTCAGCTTGCTGTGTCCCAAGATACCTATTTTTTTTATACCAAAAACAGGTGAAGTCCTAACAATCTATACTCCAGCATTGTATCTGCAAATGTAGATTGCTTCTGTAGGATTCGAACAGATGGTAGTTTGCAGACTGATGAGTTGGTTCCAGTAACATCACATGTCAAGGATACCTCTCTCCACTTACCAATCAATTTTTTTATGATGATGTTCAGAGAAGTGTGTTTAATTTCTGTCGCAGTGGGATGTTGTGATTAGTTCAGTTTTGCTTGATCTATTTCGAGTTAATTCCTTTTTGTGATGTGGTGTTAGGGAACATACATTCTGCTCTCTTGTTCTTCGGCTTGGGGTGTCGGCAGCTACCTATTACTACTAGGGAGTCTTATTTTGGACGGAAAGAAAATACAATATTGGTTTTTATCCATTTGTATGCCTGCGTTAGCCTTATGAAGCACAAAGGATGTCCCAGTGATCAATCACGGATGATACTTGGTGTATTCTTACTAGGCTAATGGGCAAATACTCGAATAACTGAATCACCTGTAATCTTTTTTTATTGTAACGGCGGTGTTATATCTGCAACAACAGTTTGTAAGTTTTTCTGTATAATTGTGAATATACATCTTGGTAGCTATAATTGATCAATCATGGATGATACTTGCGTTTCCTTATACTAGGCTAATGGGAAGACACTCGAATAACTGAACCACCTGTCAACAACAGTTTTTTAAAATTTCTGTATAATTGCGAATATACATCTTGGTAGCTATAAATTATATCCTCTGTTTGGTGTTGGTAAGAACATATGCTTAGCTTGTTTTATGCTCTTGTTCAAGACATCTCGGATCTGTTAAACCATGAAGTCTCTTTCACTGTGAAAAATATGAGCGGTTGAGCGCTTGTGCTTCGTTGCCAATCGGTCGGATGCCTTGAGAAGTGTATTGCGTTGCCAATTGGTCGGATGCCTTGAGAAAGGTCAAATAGCGTGGACGATTGATTTGGAATTTGGTTTTGTTAACGTCAACAGGAGGAGGAATGGAGGAGAAGCCAAACTAAGGAGAGAACGAAGATTTGAGCCTAGGACACTGGGTGTCGATAACGGTAAAATGTGTCATGTGGCGACCAAGCACATTGTGTAGGGATTGATCACGTTCAGTACCGTGGGCACCGTCAACGAGGGCGGGAAGGAGGATAAGTGATGACATGGACATATGTGTGCCGAGGGAGGGATCCTCGAGCCATATTTATTAGGTTGGGCATATGATATATATTTTCTCCCGTTGCAACGCACGGGCATGTTTACTAGTAATTAATCTCTTTCTAATAATAATAAAGCACGGATTGACTTTGTCGGGTTCACCGTCACAATGCGCTTTCTTACATTTCTTCCTGCCCGTTTTTTTCATGATTTTGATATTTTTCTTAATATCTCGCCTAGGCCATGACGTAAAAAAATAAAGAATTTTATGTTGGGGATCGAACTTGAGCCCTATCGATAAATGTTGCACGTGTGTACCATCTAAACTACTTACCATCAATTTGTGTTAGCATTAAGTTAAATACATGTAATAATCCAAGGAGAATTATTGGCTCACAAATCGTGGCTCAGCTAAGGTTTCTTGCGCCCTGGCAGTATAAGGCAAAAATAATTGCTGGTCAATACAATCGATCTCAAGACGTCCTGTTGATTACATTATAACACAGCAAACAACCTAGATCTTGTTGTGTGCTCCTATTAACGTTGATACAGATGTCAACTTAGTCCCACCTCGCTATTTTAGACCATATCTAACCAATTTATATACGTCTTTAAATTCCCTCAGTATCACAAAGCCGTCTCACGAATCAAACGGGGCGTTGGCAGAAATAAGAAAGGAAAAGAGAGAGAGGCTAATTTGTGGCCTATACTAAAAAGGAAGGAAATTAAACGAGACGTGGAAGGGACAAGGAAGAAAAATAGAGAGGCAAACTTATGGGCTTACTAATAATAAGGAAGGAAATCAAAGAAATGATGACAAAAATAAGAAAGGAAAGGGAGAGGCTAATATATGGACTAAATTAATAAGGAAGGAAGAGGCTATATATGTTGTGTGTGGTGGGACTCTTAAAATCAAACGGAACCTCACAGAGGCTATATATGTTGTATGATGTTTTTAAACGGCCATCTTATCTTTGAAGTGGGCAAGTATAAAATATGAATTCACATTAAGACAATGAAGAATTTAACGGACTGAGAGATATAGCTCAGTATTTCACCACGACAGATAAATTTCTCAATATCGCGTGAACTTTGAAATTTACTTTATACCCGTTGTAACGCACGGGCTCTTTTGCTAGTATTTGTTTTAATAATAAAGCACGAATTGATTTTGTAGGATTCACTGTCGCGCACTTTTTGGAAAAAGCCCCTGGCCTCTTTAAAATTCAACCCGCAGTCCCCGGTATCGCTATCCGTAAGTCAAACGTATCGTTCCGTTTTCTTCGATGCCCTCGGCAATCCCAAACCCCACCTCCCACCGACGATCCCCAATTTCAGCCGCACGGTCGCCTGTCGCCGGTGTCGTAGACCACATACTCCTTCTGAATCCGAACGCACCGCCAGCGCGCGCCCATGTCTCGCCCGGCTGTCCACCCGCGCGTCTCCTACCTCGGGGTCCGGCGAGCAGGGCCGGCAGCCATGGAGAACTGCCACGAGAGGTGCCAATCCAAGCTCTTCCACCTGATGGCTCTTGGTTGTGTTGTGTGTGCGTGTGCGCGGGGGGGTAGCAGCCCGGCGAGGAGAGCAACATGATGTTTTGCACGTTCTCTTTCCTTGTTCTTCTTGTGGCTTTTTCTTCATCTCATCATTGACCAGTGCATTGTTTATATGTGTATATCTATTCTCTCCTTTTTTTTATTCTCATGAACTAATGTGTGTACAGCTTATTCTTCTCTCTAGAATTCATGGATGAGTTAATGGTCTTGGTTATATGGTTTATTCAATCCACCTAAAGGAACAAAGTTTACACCCTTTGACTGGTTTTATTGGAAAATCTTACACAAAAATATGATGTGATCCCTCTGCTTCCACATGACTGTTGTTGGTCCAGGTACCGTATTGTTTCATGTCCTTTGTTATAGTTTGTAGCTTAGATTTGTAAGACTGGGCACTATAGTGTTGTCTGTTATGGCTGATTGATGTTGTTGGCGACCTTGAGATCAGATTAATTCCTGCAGTCAATAGCTCCAGTGCAGAGTATATGTGCAATGAAGTAATGTAGCGAGCACTGTTTGGTGGAGGAGAATTTCTCTTGAATTTTGTACAACATTCAAATTATCATCCAGAAAATGTGTATGTTGTCTCTCAATAGGTACATATGCAAATTTATCTTTTTGTTGGTTGTTTGTTGCTTCTTGCTTCTTGCAGCATCCCGACTACATATGTGAGGCTATGGGAGTCCTTTTTTCGTGTAATGATGAGAGGAATATGACAAGACAACCAATTGTACCATGTGAACACAATCGCTGGTACGTTTTGAAGTTTTCTTCCCAGAGTGGCATATTAATTATTTGGTCCTGCACACCCTAATTAGGATTGATATTTCATTTTTTGTTCACCTTTTAGAAATACATTTTTGCTTCGCTTGTTATATTTTCTTGAAGTAAACACTTTTTTAGCTCTTTTACAGTTAAAAATGCATGCTTGCAATATATAGTTGCTAATATGATGCTCCAATCTTTAATTTGCTAATCTGATATTCACTTTTTAGCTCTTTCATAGTTAAAAATGCATGCTAGCAATATATAGTGCTCCAATCTTTAATTTGCTAATCTGATATTCAACTCTTTCAGGGACAAGCTGGTCAAGACAGGAAAATCTAAAAGAATGCGACTAAAATCAATATTTGAAGGTACAACCTGTATTATGTTACTGCAGAAATTAATATTGTGGTTTGTTATTGGGAATCATGAGTTTCCTGGCAATGAGACCCATTAGTTAGAATCTATTGTGCTGGGATCTTTGCTTCACATCCCATATGTGCCAAGTTACTGGTAGAACTGTGTATCGAATTTATTGTGCTGGGATCTTTGCTTCGCGTCTCATATGTGCAAGTATGCGAGCGAGACTGGCTTGGCTCTAACCATGATGATTTTCTTTTCTTGGCAGATGTTCAAAATCAAACAGGATGACTACCTGAAGTACGAGCCTCAGAAATCGTAAGAAGCAGAAGTTATTGGTACTTGCTCGCACTCATTACTGATGTTGATGCTCAGGCATAACCTCACAAAGCTTTGGCACACACTCACTTATAATCAGGGCTCGCTTAATTTTATCTTTCTAATTCTTTTGAGAAATACCATATCAATATTATTTGTGATGACTTGTTAGTCATAATTTCCAGTCATGTAATATCCCATTATATTATTAGTATTAGGCGTTAGCCAGATACTAATCTTCGGTTGGTTGTGAATGTAAACTTTGTGTTCTCCTTTGTTTTTATCTGATTATGCTATGAAAAGAAGAGTATTTTTTTTTTGTGATTGTGAGTTGTTAGTTCTGTATGATTTGAGAGCACATTCTCATGGGTTAGCATGAAGAGAGTAATAACCGTGCCTGCTGAAAATAATTCAGCAAGTGGGTGGTTTCCATCACTATATGAGTTAGAAACTTGCTATACACATGATAGTACACGGACGATTTCTGAAAGATGCTGAAGATTATTCTCATACGAAACTTGAATACTATAAATTGTTTCCACACTAAAAGAATAATGTTCAGAAAAAGGGTAATCATAATTATGACAAACTTTATAAATATAATCATCACTATTTTTTATAACATAAGTGACATCACAATAATCATCATAAGTAGCAACTTTGTTCTCATCATAATCAATTGAAAACTCTTCCAAGATAGTGGAATCATTATTAAATAAAGTCATAACCTTTTCAAATCCATTTTTATTATTAAAATAAGATTTAACACCCTCCAAAATAGTGGGATCACAACTTCCTAAAGTTGGCACTCTTCCAAACCCACTTTCTTAATCATCAAAAATAGGAGGCATGCTATCATCATAACAAATTTGCTCATCAAAACTTGGAGGACTAAAAATATCATCTTCATTAAACATAGCATCCCCAAGCTTGGGCCTTTGCATATCACAAGCATAATCGCTCTCATCGTTAATAATATGAATAGCACCAATATTATAGCAATTATTATCACAACTTTCTAAGTTGGTGCCAAAAAGATTTTCAAGATTATAACAAGTATCATTACTTTCCCAATCATAATCATCATAATGAGTAATAGGCATAACAATAATAGTAGCAACATCATTTGGGAAGGATACCTTTTTACCTTTGCTTCTCCGTCTTTTCTTTTTCTTCTTCACATCATGTGTAGGTTTTATCACCCTTTTGGAGCTCCTTATTAATGAGATTGGTTGAATAAAAAACTCCTCCTCATTACCTGATTCATCATAAGAGAACATAGGGGGATATTAGGAAACCTCTTTTCTTTCATTAGTATTCTCTCACTGGTACAATGACGTGCTAAACAAACGGTTTTTAACCCCTTTCCGCGACGGCATTTGGAACCGTCGCCAAGTGAATGTGTGCGATAGGGCGTCCTTCCCACACGGCCCAGAAATCGTCGGGGATAGGCCCTCCTGGGACCCAGGCTGGGGTCGTGTGCGACCGGGCGAGGCATCGAAACCCAATCATTTTCGTAGGTATGTACATCCCACACGGTAATCCGAGAAAATCATTTCTGTAGGTATGTACATCCCACACGGTGAATCCCAGTAAAACATTTCTGTAGGTATGTATATCACACACAGTCAATCCAAGGAATTCGTTTATGTTCTTATGTACATCCCACACAGTCAATCCAGGGAGAATGTTTCCGTTCGTATGTATATCACACACAGTTCTTTGGGTGGAATCGTTTGTGCAAGGTGGCCTAACGCAAACAGTTCACTGCCGGAAGCAGTGTGTGATTGTTAGTTGATCGAACACACCTACTTTCTAGAAACCGTGCGGGTTGTTTGAGTTCATCGCCCACGGTGCTGTCTGAGTAACCGTCTGTCGGAGTAAATAACCACGGGTAGCCTAGGCGGCTTCCCCTCGTTCTTCAGAAAAATTATAGGCCGATTGAGCCTCCAAGTGTCCAAGACGTGGGGCCGCCTTCCCCTAGCTGGCCACCTCTCAGGCCGGCTGCGGAAAGGCGGCCCAGCCCTGGAATCCTTGAGAAACAAGACCACGAGAAGGCCGGCTCCGAGAAGCCGGCCATGAGAAGGCCGACTCCAAGGAGCCGGCCCCTCAGCAGGCGGCCAAGATCGTGCCCTCAGAGTCTGCGCCCACATAACGGCGACGAGACGGGGCGTGGCTACAGTGAAGCCGGCCACCCCCGAATCCCGGAGCATGCATGGCCACAGTGCATCGTACGGGGCGGCCATCACCTGTCCGGCGCGGCACTGTTGCCATGTTGATCATGACATCACCCACGACGAGCAGTCAGTATGACCCGTGGGTGGCGGGCCCCCTCAGTTAGGGAGACCCCAAAGGCGGCCAGGCTTCTCGCAGTCGCCCTGGGGTACGGCCGGCTCCCAATAGCCGGCCGGCTCTCTCCCTCGAAGGAGGTGCCTCATTAAGGAGATAAGACGAGGTAAGGCTACAGTGATGAGCCGCCCCGCGACGGCACTGTAGCCATGCTTACCACGATAAAGCCCTCGTCATCAGAGGCAAGGCAACAGTAACCAGCCTTCGACAAGACTCCTGAGCGGTGGGGCCAGCCTGTCGACCAGAAGGCCGGCAGCCGGCGGGGCCTACCAGGCGGCGGGCCCATCGGTTGGCGGAGAAGCCGGCCAGCGTAGACACAGACGGCTGGGGCCCGCGCCCAGCCGGATTACCATTGTACCCCTGGGGGATAGGCCTATATAAACCCCCCAGGGCACCCATGCAGGGGACGGCTCTCTTAGGATAGTTTTAGACATTGCAACGAGAGGAGGAGCAGGAAAGCCTAGCCCTTCTTCATCCTTTCACCAAACAGCTTAAGGAGCCTCTTGTAGCTACTTGTCAATCTAGTGATCATGCGAAGACCCCGCAGAGCAGCAGTAGTGTAGCGACCAGACCTCAAACGGTCTGATCTCTGTGCTCCGGTGTCATCCCTGGATCAGTAATGCTGACACCACACAGTACTCGGAGGATTTATAGCAGAGTAGCAATCACACACTTATTACATCGAATGTCTCAAAAGAGAACTTATTACAATAAATATGGCTTAAGGCCATCTAATAACGTTAACAGCGGAAGGCTTGGAAGATAAGTGAGTCCATCAACTCCAACGGCATCACCGAGTATAGAACCACGACCTAAAAACTCCTTAATCGTCGTCTGAAAAGTCTGCAACATTAACGTTGCAGCCCGAAATGGGTCAGCACATGGAATATGCTGGCAATGTAACACATAGAGTAATGGAATGAAATAGCTATACTATATGCATATTTGGCTGATGGAAAGCTCTATGGTTACAGTTTTGCGTAAAGCCAATTTTTCCCTACTTCAAAGGAATAAATTTATTTAACTATCATGGTAGTTGTTAAACATTGAGAATGATTGACAGCATTCTCAATCCCAATTAAGCATCAACATTAAAACCCAACAATATTAATTAAAGTAACATGTTGAGATTCACATGAAAATCCAGGTACTAGATACTCAAGATGTCCATAACCGGGGACACGACTAACCATGATTAGTTTATTACACTCTGCAGAGGTTTGCGCACTTTTCCCCACAAGACTCGATCGCCTCCGTTTGGTTTCTTGCACTACATGGTGTTTGAGAAGACGGATGACCGAGACATAGTCTTTCAGAAGCGCTAGCACCTTACGATCGGGTAGACCGTACCACCTACATCCCCTACATCTGCTAGTCTACCACTGTAAGAGTTCGCACGACTTAGTCAACTATGCTAGAGCCCATAATAGCTTGTGGCTGCACACGGAAGTTTCTAGTATGAATAGTCTCATGATCCCTTTGAGCCTGGGTGGCGGTCCAAAAGAAAACAGGCAAGTCCTGGAATATCCAGGTGCCTCAATCCACCCAGATGTGTGTTTAAGTTGCCACCTTAGATAAACCATTAATTAACAATCTCACATCTGTCATGGATATCACTCACCCAATCCACGTCTATTAGCATCGCATGGCATAATAAGCAAACGCAGAAGTAACTCCCAAAGGTTTGATAATAACAGGTAATAGGTACTACCTCATCTACTTCCCATCCCACAATTTAATTAGATCCTAATCATGCAATGTGTGAGGATTGATATAATGCAATAAAACTGGGTAGTAGAAAGGTATGATCAAAGTGTTACTTGCCTTGCTGATAATCCGCGAAACCTAATGATTCGAAGTAATAAGCGGCGCACTCCGGGTATTCTATCGCAGACAAACAAACAAGCATACAATAAGTACTCATCTAATGCACAAGTAAAACTCAAATAAGAGATCTAACCAGAAGGTTCAACTTAAGAACTCCGGTTGGCAAAAAGAATCAAATCGAACGAAGCAACGAAAGTCAAACGGCGAAAGAAAACAACTTCGTTCTAGTAATCTGGATCTAAGGAAAATTTTACAGTAGCAAAATTTTGTTTAAGTTGGTTAAACGGGTAGAGGGTTTCGAGACAAAACTCTAGGCGCTTGAATCGCCTGATTCCGATAAACGAGTGAAAAGTTATACTAAAACGAAAATCGGATCAGGAATCGCGATCAGAAAAATCGCGGATTTAATCCAAGAAAAAGAAAAACGACGAACGCTCGCTAGAATGAACGAACGGACGAACGCTCGCTATTTAAATAAACCTTAAAAACCGATCTATTTAAAAAAAATGAATCTAAAAAAAACCCGACAAAAACCGATTTTTTTTTCAAAAAAACGTTGGCATGGAAGTCGAGGCACGGCGAACCTCGGCGGCGGCGGTGGCGTCCGGCGACGGCGGCGCGGTGGCAGGCGGCGGCGGCGGCGGCTTGGGGCTGGGGCAGCTAGGGTTTCCCTGGGGCTGGGCCTCGGCTTATAAAGGCCCCCTCGGGCCGGAGTCCTAGTCGGACACGGCCCGTAGGTCGGTTCATTTTTTTATTCCGATCGGAAGAAAAATAAAAAGAAATACTAAACGGACTCCAAAAATTTTGAAATAAATTTTCACGGGCTTCTAAAATCAAGCCGCACAAGGTGAACATTTATTTGGGACCTAAATGCAATTTTGAAAAACGCACATTTTTCCTAAATTCAAATAAAACACCAAAAAACTCAGAAATAAAATCTTATTTGATTTTATTATTAAATCCTCAATATTTCTTTATTTTGGGAAAGTCATTTTATTCCCTCTCTCATATTTTTGTAGTAGAAATAATTGATGATAAAATAAATAAAATCAATGATCCTATCCTCAAAATTTGAGAAAACTCAAATATAAAAATAACGAAATCCCCAACTCTCTCCGTGGGTCATTGAGTTGCGTAGAATTTCTAGGATCAACCAAAATGCAAAATAAAATATGATATGCATTGATGATCTAATGTATCACATTCCAAATTGGAAATTTGGGATGTTACAAACCTACCCCCCTTAAGATGAATCTCGCCCTCGAGATTCGGGTTGGCTAGAAAATAGGTGAGGGTGGTCCTTGAGTAAATTTTCCTCTCGTTCCCAGGTGGGTTCATCCTCCGTGTGGTGGCTCCACTAAACTTTGCAAAACTTGATAACCTTGCTGCGGGTAACTCGGCTGGCAAACTCAAGAATCTTAACTGGTTTCTCGTCGTAGGTCAAATCGTTATCCAACTGAATAGTTTCCAAGGGCACTGTGTCTCTCAACGGTATGTCAGCCATCTCCGCGTGACATTTCTTTAACTGAGAAACGTGGAACACATCATGAACTCCTGACAATCCTTCGGGAAATTCCAACTTGTAGGCCACTTCTCCCATACACTCCAAAAGTCGATATGGTCCTACAAATCGTGGCGCTAACTTCCCTTTAACTCCAAAATGCTTTGTTCCCCGAAGTGGAGATACTCGAAGATAAGCTCTATCTCCGACTTCGTAAACTGTCTCCTTGCGTTTAGAATCTGCATAACTTTTCTTCCTGGACTGGGCTATCCTGAGCCTATCGCGAATCAACTTCACCTTTTGTTCAGACTCTTTAATCAAGTCAGGACCAAACAACTGGCGGTCTCCAACTTCGTCCCATGACAACGGTGTCCTGCACCTCCTTCCGTACAAAGCTTCGAAAGGGGCCATCTTCAAACTGGTTTGGTAACTGTTGTTGTAAGAGAACTCTGCATATGGAAAATTATCGTCCCAACTAGATCCGTAATCTAGCGCACAAGCTCTCAGCATATCCTCCAAAATCTGATTGACTCTCTCGGTCTGTCCATCAGTCTGTGGATGAAAAGCTGTACTGAATTCTAGCCTGGTTCCCAAAGTTTCGTGCAACTGTTTCCAGAACTTTGAGGTAAACTGGGTTCCTCTATCTGATACGATACTCATTGGAACTCCATGCAAACATACGATCCTGGTCATGTATATCTTTGCCAACTTAGCACTGGTGTAAGTGGTCTTTACTGGGATGAAATGAGCTACTTTCGTCAATCGATCGACTACAACCCAAATCGAGTCATAGCCTGAACGATTCCTAGGTAATCCCGTGATAAAATCCATGCCTAGCTTATCCCACTTCCATTCGGGTATCGGAAATGGTTGTAACAATCCTGCTGGCTTCTGATGCTCTACCTTTACTCCCTGACATACATCACAAACTGCTACATACTTCGCAATATCCTTCTTCATTCCGGTCCACTAGAAAATATCCTTCAAATCCAAATACATCTTGGTATTTCCTGGGTGAATTGAATATGGTGAATCGTGTGCCTCTTGCAAAATCAACTTCCTGATGTCCGGGTCATTGGGCACGTAAACACGGTCCTCAAACCATAGGGTGTCGTGCTCATCCTCACGAAATCCTTTAGCTTTTCCTTTGCTCAGTTTCTCCTTTATAGCGGCAATCTCTTTGTCAGTCTTCTGAGCTTCTCTGATTCTATCCATCAAGGTTGACTGAATCTCCAATGCTGCTATATAGCCTCTCGGAACTATTTCCAAACATAGTTCACGAAGATTTTCTGCTAACTCCTTGGGTATTTCTCCCATCATTAACGTATTGACATGGCTCTTACGTCTTAATGCGTCAGCTACTACATTAGCCTTTCCGGGGTGATAATACAATTTCATATCATAATCCTTGATAAGATCCAACCATCTCCTTTGTCTGAGATTCAACTCTTTTTGGGTGAAAATGTACTTCAAACTCTTATGATCCGTGTACACCTCACAATGGTTTCCAATGAGAAAATGTCTCCATGTTTTCAAAGCATGCACTACGGCTGCTAACTCCAAATCATGCGTAGCATAATTCAACTCATGAGGCTTCAGTTGTCTTGAGGCATATGAAACAACTCTCCCTTCCTGCATAAGCACTGCTCCAAGTCCTCGACATGAAGCGTCGCAATACACCTCATAATCTTTGGTCTGGTCTGGCAAAATCAATACTGGTGAGGTAACTAAGTGTTTCTTCAACTCCTGGAAACTAGCCTCACATTCCTCTGTCCATATGAACTTGGTATCATTCTTTAACAACTCAGTCATAGGCTTTGCAATCTTTGAGAAATTCTAAATAAATCTCCGGTAGTATCCTGCGAGTCCAAGAAAACTCCGGATCTCTCCAACTGTTGCTGGGGCTTCCCACTTGGTCACGGTTTCAACTTTAGTGGGATCAACTGCTATACCTTCTCCAGATATAACGTGTCCGAGGAATCCTACTTCTTTCAACCAAAACTCACATTTGCTGAACTTGGCATATAATTGATGTTCTCTGAGCTTTCCAAGTACCAAACACAAATGTCCCTTATGCTCCTCTTCATTTTTCGAATAAACCAGAATATCATCAATGAACACTACGACGAACTTATCCAAAAACTCCATAAACACTTTGTTCATCATGTTCATAAAATAGGCAGGTGCGTTAGTCAGACCAAATGACATAACGGTATACTCGTACAACCCATAACTGGTGGTAAAAGCTGTCTTCGGAATATCCTGTTCTCGAATCTTCAACTGGTGGTATCCTGATCGCAGATCGATCTTGGAAAATACCTTAGCTCCTTGCAATCGATCAAACAAATCGTTGATCATTGCTAGTGGGTACTTGTTCTTGATCGTTACTTCATTCAATCCTCGATAATCAACAACCATCCTTAACGATCCATCCTTCTTCTCCACTAGAAGTACTGGCGATCCCCAAGGCGAAGAACTTGGGTGAATATATCCCTTATCCAGTAACTCCTTAATCTGCTTCTTAATTTCTACCAAATCCTTTGCTGGCATCCTATATGGTCTCTTTGATATTGGCCCTGTGCCTGGCAATAGCTCAATCAAAAAATCAATATCTCTATCCGGTGGCATGCCTGACAAATCCTCTAGAAATACATCAGGGAAATCCCTTACCACTAGTACTTCCTCCTGCATAACTTCTGTTAGGCAATTTACTTGAGTCCTCTTTGGCACATGCCGGAATACATACTTGATCCTTCTCCCTTCTGGGGTGGTAAGCAAAATTGACTTACTAGCACAGTCTATATTCCCTTCATACTCTGATAACCAATCCATGCCTAATATCACATCCAATCCTTGAGATTCCAATACTATTAGGTCCGAGGGAAAAACATAGTTACCAATCCTTAATGGTAACCGATCACACCATAGACGAGCCACATACTCTGCTTCGGGCGAGGTTACTAACATGGGTGACCTAAGGGCCTGGGTTGGTAGGTTATACTTATCCACAAATTCCCTTGAGATGTATGAATGCGATGCACCAGTATCAAAAAGAACGAGTGTAGTAAATGACTTAACCAAAAACTTACCTATTACTACATTGGGCTGAGCTTCAACCTCCTCCATGCTAACGTGGTTCACCTGTCCCCTGTTGAAAGGGTTCGGCTTCTTCCCAGAACTTCCATTGCCATTTTGGCCTTCAGGACATTCATTGGCATAATGTCCGGTCTTCTGGCACTTAAAACAAGTGACTTGGCTCAGGTCCTTCTTGGCCGGGGTTGAGGGGTTGGTGCGGTTCTGGCCGTTGCTTCCTCCATTGCCATTACCATTCTTGGTGCCATTGTGATTGTGCGAGCTACCTCCTCAAGGGGTATGCTGAAAATGTCCTCCCGGTCTAGGGGTAAAACGTGGCTTCTGCTGAGCTCCTGAATTGTACTTTCCTTGTCCATACTTCCTCTTGTGGTTCTCAATCTGCTGTTGCTTCCCTTCAATCATAAGAGCACGATCTACCAACTCCTGGTAGTTGTTGAAGGTTGCTACCATCAACTACATGCTCAACTCATCATTCAGTCCTTCCAGAAACTTCTCCTGCTTAGCTGCATCCGTAGCGACGTCATCTGGGGCATAACGTGCTAGCTTACTAAATTCTTCCACATACTGGCCAACTGTCCGTCCTCCTTGGCGCAAGTTGCGAAACTCACGCTTCTTCATGGCCATAGCTCCTGCTGAAACATGTGCAGTACGAAAAGCCTACTGAAACTGGTCCCATGTGACAGTGTCGACAGGGAAAGTGGCTGTGAAATTCTCCCACCATGATGCTGTGGGTCCTTCTAGCTGATGTGCGGCAAACTTCACCTTCTCCGCATCTGTGCATCCTGCTGTGGCCAACTCCCTAGCTGTCTTGTGGAGCCAATCATTTGCTACTATCGGCTCGGTGCTACTGGAAAACACCGACGGATTCAGCCTAAGAAAACGGGCTAAGTGGTCAACAGGTGGTGGTGGTGGTGGTGGGTTGGAAGACGTCGACCCTCACGAGCCCCCAGGCCCAGGAGTCTCGGGAGGCTCCGGGGGCACAGGTGGGTTTCCGAGGGCCATCTCCATCTCCACCAGGACCGCACAATGCCTGACCTCCCGAGCCTCCAGAATGCTCCTCAGTAGGCGCTGATGAGCGGTGACCACATTCGGCAGGCCGAAAGGCATGCGAATGTAGCTGTGAGGTGGACCCTCGCAACGCCCCACGCACGAAGGCCATAGGTGTTCCTGAGACGCGGCTCGGTTGAGCCCTGGCACGTCGATGCAGACGGCAGCCCACCATCCTCGCCTGGATGTGGGGCTACGACGGGCAAGCGGCGGCTGCCACGCATGACTTTCGACTCCTATAGCTCCTGGGTGTTTCTTGCGATGAACTCCTGAGGGTTTGGTCTTCCTTGCCTTGTACCTTCTTGAGGGAAATGTGCCTGGAAGTACCCCTCCAAGTGGTGCCCGAACGCCTCCCTCGCGACCTTGGCAAAGTCGGTGGCTCTCCAAGAAAGAGCCCCTGAGCCCTGCCTGAGGAGGGCGCCGGGCGCGCCTTCCTATGCGATAGAGGGTGGCGCTCCCTGATTGGGCGCACATCCTGACGCAACACCTCCGGAGGTGCCTACCTCCTTATGGCTTGGGCCAGGAGAAACCTTCTTCTTCTTAAGGGTCTCCTCGGGAAGCCTTTGGTTTCTGTGGTCCGGGTCTTCGATTGCTGCGGCTTGGAACGCGCGCTCAAGTGAACACACTGCGTCCCTTTCTTCACAGGGTACAGTGATGACTCCACCGTTTCCTGGCATCTTGAGGACATTGTATCCATGGTGAGTCACTGCCATGAACTTGGCCAGGGCTGGGTACCCGAGGATGGCGTTGTATGGCAAACAAATGTGGGCGACGTCGAAGTCGATGAGCTCGGTGCGGTAGTTGTTGCGCTGCCCGAAGGTGACTGGAAGGCGAACCTGCCCTATTGGAACAGTGGAACCGTCAGTGACTCCTGAGAAGGGCTTGGTCGGCTGAAGCTGATCGTACGGCACTTGGAGATTGTCGAACGTCTCGACGGATAGGACGTTGAGTCCTGCTCCGCCGTCAATGAGGGTCCTGGTGACCTGCACGTTGCTGATGACTGGGGAGCAAAGCATCGGGAGGACTCCGGCCGTTTCCGCGCACTTGAGCTGATCCGCTGAGCTGAACGTGATAGCGCACGCAGACCACCTGAGAGGGCGCATGGCCTCAAGCTTGGGGAGGACTGCATTCACCTCGCAAGCAAACTGCTTGAAGATGCGCTGTGAGGCTGGGGCCTGCGCTCCACCCAAGATGCAAGAGATTGCGTGCGGCTCCTGGAAGCCCCCAGCCCCCTCGTCTTGATGTTGGTCTTCGTTCCTCCTTGGCGGTGGTGGCAGAGGAGGAAGTCCTGCGCTGCCATGCGGGCGATCCTCACGAGGCTAATCTCTCCAGCCTCCCTCGCGAGGCTGGTCCTGCCAGCGATCCTCGCGAGGTCGGTCACGCCACCCTTGGCGAGGGCCACGTTCTTCCCATCGTCCGCCACCTCTTCCTCCTCCTCGGCCATAGCCCCTGTCGTTGCGCTCGGGGCGTCGGCCGACACGTCCATCTCTCACGGCCCTGAGCTCTTGACATTCGTTGGTGTTGTGGGTGTGGAGGTCGTGGTACACGCAGTACCGGCTGCCCTTGGATGACTCAGGCTGATCCCTGCCTCGCTTGGTGTCTGGTTCCGCTGCTAGCACGGCAGCCCCCTTGCGCTTCATGTCCTTGGCCTTGGGCTTCTTCTCTTCTGGGTCGGCAGCCGGGAGTTCGAGGAGGGAAAGGCGCCCTTCCTCAGCCCTGGCGCACTTGGTCGCCAAGTTGAACAGCTCCAGGGATGTGCATAGGTCTTCATGGATTGCTAGCTCCTCCTTCATCTTGATGTCGCGTACGCCATCAGAGAAGGCCAAGATGATGGCTTCTTCAGTCACCTTGGGGATCTTGAGGAGAGCGTTGTTGAAGCGCTGGATTTATTTCTGCAGGGTTTCCCCATGCTGCTGCTTGATGCGGCGCAGATCGCTCATGGCCGGGGGCCGGTCGCGAGTGCCCTGGAAGTTGGCGATGAAGCGAGTGTGCATCTCGTCCCAGGAGGAGATCGTGCCAGGAGCCAGGTTAAGGAGCCAGGTGCGGGCCCCGTCCTTGAGCGCCATGGGAAACCAGTTCGCCATGACCCTTTCGTCTCCGTTGGCGGCTTCGATGCATAGCTCGTAGAGCTGTAGGAACTCTGCGGGGTCCGCCGTGCCATCGTAGCGAGGGGGCAGGTCAGGCTTGAACTTGCCTGGCCATGCGACGCTGCGGAGCTCGGGGGTGAGGGCACGGCAGCCTGCCATGGCGACCGACGCCTTTTGCTGGTGTTGGGCTTGTTCCTGGGGATTACCGCGCGCCGCCGCTTGGAGCAGCGCAGGGTCTTGGCGTGGAGGTGCAGGGACGCGATCTTGGTGCACCGGCGCTGGGAGCGCGCGAGCCTTCTTGGGGACGAGGGATCTCTTGGCAGCTCCTTTCTTGCTGTGCAGGCGCCGGACACGGAGGGTCTCTCCCTGGGGCTGCGCGCCTTGGAGCCAGGGTGCCTCCTTGGGGAGGAGGTGGTGGAGGCACCTCCTGATCCTCGCCTCCTGCGCGGAATGGAGGGCAAGGCGACGAGAGGGACGGCAAGGGGGAGCCCCTTGCGGCGCTGACGAGCTCGGTGATGCGGGCGAGCTAGTCCTCGTAGAGGTCATCGACGGGGCGGTTGTGCAAGAGCTCTCTCGCCAGGAGCAGCGCGGTGTGCACGTCCGTGGGGGCACGACGGGCGTGGGACGACGAAGCGGCTGGAGTCAGCGACGGTGTGGCGGTGCAGCCCTCCCGCCATACCGAAGGATGCTGGGACGAGGCCTGCTGCTCGTTCCCTGCCGGGCCGGTGGCGGCGTTGGCGGCAGGCGACGGGGAACGACGAGGGCGTCCGCCGACGGGCGCCGTCTGGGCGACGCGGGTGGCGAGAGCAGCTCGGTGCTCGGCGCGAGCCCGACGAGCGTCAGCCATGGACACGACGGAAGATCACACGCGAACAACGGAAGAAAGATTCCGGCGCACCCCTACCTGGCGCGCCAAATGTTGGATTTTGGGTTCCGGCAGACCCTTGAGGTTTGAACACTGGGGTGCGCGCGGAGATCTCTCCCCTACCGATCTACGTCCAATCTCCTCACGTGATCTAAGCTGGAAACAACGAACAACACAAGGGACACAAGGTTTATATTGGTTCTGGCCACCTTTGTGGTGTAATACCCTACTCCAGTATGTGGTGTGGTGGATTGCCTCAGGGGCTGATGATGAACAGTACAAGGGAAGAACAGCCTCGCGAGAGGTGTTCTTGAGCTGGTGCGATGAACTGCTTTGGTGAGTTCAGTCGCCTCTCTCTCTCTCTCTCTGCTAGGGCTCTACCAGATTTCTAGATGTCTAGGTGTGTCGATCTCTCCTCTCTTCTGTCCGATCTCTAGATCGATCCTCTACTCTGTGGTGGCTAGCTCTATTTATAGAGGCCCTGGGCCTCTCCCCAAATAATGAGCGGGAAGGGCGCCAACAATTGGCCATTTTGAAGGGGAACATCTAGTACAAGTTATCCTGACCAAAGGTGGTCTTCGGCTGCCAAAAGCACTGGTGATGACGCCGTCTTGGGCTCCACGGTGACCTCCGTCCTGCCACTCTGCTACTCTTGGTCTCGTTTCACCAGAATAATCTTTGCCCGATGCCTTGGCCTGTGCTTGCCCCCTTTGCACCAAAGGGGAAACAAGGACACTGCGCAGGCTGGCACCCGCCTGGTCTCGATCGTCATGGCTTGTGTCACGGGCTCCTCGCGAGGTACCCCTGCCTTGATCTCTCCGCCTCCTCGTGAGCCTGCCTGATGAGGCTGCCTCTGAGGGAGCTTTCTGTCGTCCGCCCCGCGAGGCTTGGCCCCTCGTGAGGGTCTTGAGCTTTAGCTGATGAAGATGGGCCGCGCTGGGCCCCCACTTGAGCCACGCCGCAGGCCGCAGGCAGGCAAGTCTGGGGACCCCCATTCCCAGAACACCGACAGCGTGAGTTGCGAAACTATTCCGCATTGTTTCAAATGAAGACCAAACTTGTAACTCAAATATTCTCCTCCACGATGAGATCATAGAAACTTTATTTTCTTGTTACGATGATTTTCCACTTCACTCTGAAATTATTTGAATTTTTCAAATGTTCCAGATTTATGTTTCATCAAGAAGATATACCCATATCTTACTCAAATCATCTGTGAAGGTCAAAAAATAACGATACCTGCCGTGAGCCTCAACACTCATCGGAATGCATACATCAGTATGTATTATTTCCAACAAGTTTGTTGCTCGCTCCATTGTTCCAGAGAACGTAGTCTTAGTCATCTTGCCCATGAGGCATGGTTCGCAAGCATCAACTGATTCATAATCAAGTGATTCCAAAAGCCCATCAGCATGGATTTTCTTCATGCACTTTACACCAATATGACCTAAACGGTAGTGCCACAAATAGGTTGCACTATCATTATTAACTTTGCATCTTTTGGCATCAATATTATGAATATGTGTATCACTACGATCGAGATTCAATAAACCATTCACCTTGGGTGTATGACCATTGAAGGTTTTATTCATGTAAACAGAACAACAATTATTCTCTGACTTTAAATGAATAACCGTATTGCAATAAACATGATCAAATCATATTCATGCTTAACACAAACACCAAATAACATTTATTTAGGTTCAACACTAATCCCAGAAGTATATGGAGTGTGCGATGATGATCATATCAATCTTGGAACCACTTCCAACACACATCATCACTTCACTGTTAACTAGTTTGTTCATTCCGCAACTCCTGTTTCGAGTTACTACTCTTAGCAACTGAACCAGTATTAAATACCGAGGGGTTTTCTATAAACACTAGTAAAGTACACATCAATAACATGTATATCAAATATACCTTTGTTCACTTTGCCATCCTTCTTATCCGCCAAGTATCTAGGGCAGTTCCACTTCCAGTGACCATTTCCTTTGTAGTAGAAGCACTCAGTCCCAGGCTTGGGTCTAGCTTTGGGCTTCTTCACGGGAGTGACAACTTTCTTGTCATTCTTATTGAAGTTCCCTTTCTACCCCTTTTCCCTTTTCTTGAAACTAGTGGTCTTGTCAACCATCAACACTTGATGCTTTTCTTGATTTTTACCTTCGTCGATTTCAGCATCACGAAGAGCTTGGTAATCGTTTCTGTTATCCCTTGCATATTATAGTTCATCATGAAGTTCTAGTAACTTGGTGATAGTGACTAGAGAACTCTGTCAATCACTATCTTATCTGGAAGATTAACTCCCACTTGATTCAAGTGATTGTAGTACTCAGACATTCTGAGAACATGCTCACTAGCTGAGCTATTCTCCTCCATCTTGTAGGTAAAGTGCTTGTCAAAGGTCTCATACCTTTTGACATGGCTATGAGTCTGAAATACTAATTTCAACTCTTGGAACATCTCATATGCTCCGTGGCATTCAAAACGTCTTTGAAGCCCCGATTCTAAGCCATAAAGCATGGTGCACTAAACTATCAAGTAGTCATCATATCGAGCTTGCCAAACGTTCATAACGTATGCATCAGCTCCTGCAATCGGTTTGTCACCTACCGGTGCATCAAGGACATAATTGTTCTGTGCAGCAATGAGTATAATCCTCAGATCACGGATCCAATCCGCATCATTGCTACTAACATCTTTCAACTTAGTTTTTCTTTAGGAACATACCAAAATAAAACAGGGAGCTACATCGCGAGCAATTGATCTACAACATAGGTATGCAAATACTATCAGGACTAACTTCATGATAAATTAAAGTTCAATTAATCATATTACTTAAGAACTCCCACTTAGATAGAAATCCCTCTAGTCATCTAAATGATCACGTGATCCAAATCAACTAAACCATGTCCGATCATCACGTGAGATGGAGTAGTTTTCAATGGTGAACATAACTATGTTGATCATATCTACTATATGGTTCACGCCCGACCTTTTGGTCTTCAGTGTTCCGAGGCCATATCTGCATATTCTAGGCTCGTCAACTTTAACCCGAGTATTTCTGTGTGTGCAAAACTGTCTTGCACCTGTTGTATATGAACGTAGAGCTTATCACACCCGATCATCACGTGATGTCTCGGCACGACGAAGTTTGGCAACGGTGCATACTCAGGGAGAACACTTGTACCTTGAAATTTAGTGAGAGATCATCTTATAATGCTACCGTCGAACTAAGCAAAATAAGATGCATAAAGGATAAACATCACATGCAATCAAAATATGTGACATGATATGGCCACGATCATCTTGCGCTTTTGACCTCTATCTCCAAAGTACCGTCATGATCTCTATCGTCACCGGCATGACACCATGATCTCCATCATCTTGATCTCTATCAACGTGTCATCACATGGTCGTCTCGCCAACTGTTGCTCTTGCAACTATTGCTATCGTATAGCAATAAAGTAAAGCAATTATATGGCGCTTGCATCTTATGCAATAAAGAGACAACCATAAGGCTCCTGCCAGTTGCCGATAACTTTAACAAAACATGATCATCTCATACAGTAAAATTTAGCATCATGTCTTAACCATATCACATCACATAATGCCCTGCAAAAACAAGTTAGACGTCCTCTAATTTGTTGTTGCAAGTTTTACGTGGCTGCTACGGGCTGAGCAAGAACCGTTCTTACCTACGCATCAAAAACCACAATGCAGTATAGTGATTGCTTTCTGATCTTCAGAAAGAACCCTGTTCATTGAATTCGATTCAACTAAAGCTGGGGAAACAGACACCCACTAGCCACCTATGTGTGAAGCACATCGGTAGAACGAGTCTCGCGTAAGCGTACGCGTAATGTTGGTCTGGGACTATAAGTGTCACAAACATCCCTAGAGTTCGTACTAAAATAACACCTTAAGATACATATCAACCAAAATCCTAATGTCACCTAGATACTCCAATGTCACCACAAGTATGCGCGGGTTTAATTATACGATATGCATCACATAATCTTGGATTCATCTATTCAAACCAACACAAAGAACTTCCGAGAGTTCCCCAAAGTTTCTACCAAAGAGTCAAGATGAAAATGTGTGCCAACCCCTATGCATAAGTTCACAAGGTCACAGAACCCGCAAGTTGATCACCAAAACATACATCAAGTAGATCATGTGAATATCCCATTGTCACCACAGATAAACACATGCAAGACATACATCAAGTGTTCCTCAAATCCTTAAAGACTCAATCCTATAAGATAACTTCAAAGGGAAAACTCAATCCATTACAAGAAGCTAGAGGGGGAGAAACATCATAAGATCTAACTATAATAGCAAAGCTCACGGTACATCAAGATCGTGCCAAATCAAGAACACGAGAGAGCGAGAGAGAGAGAGATCAAACACATAGCTACAGGTACATACCCTCAGCCTCGAGGGTGAACTACTCCCTCCTCATCATGGAGACCGCCGGGTTGATGAAGATGGCCACCGGTGATGATTCCCCCCTCCGGTAGGGTGCCGGAATAGGGCCCCAATTGGTTTTTGGTGGCTACAGAGGCTTGCGGCGGCGGAATTCCCGATATAGGTTTATTTCTGGGGGTTTCTATATTTAGAGGAATTTTTGGCATCGAGAACAAGTCAGGGTGGTCCACGAGTCAACCACAAGGTTGGAGGCCTCATGGCTCGTCTAGTCCAACTCTTTTGCTTCGGGGGCTTCTTCTGGTCCATAAAAAATCACTGCAAATTTTCACCTCATTTGGACTCCGTTTGATATTCCTTTTTTGTGAAACTCAAAAACGAGGAAAAAAAATTGGCACTGGGCTCTAGGTTAATAGGTTTGTCGGATCACGGGTTCCGGCAAACCCTTGAGGTTCGAACGCTGGGGTGCGCGCGAAGGCTTTCTCCCTATCGATCCATGCCCTAGCTCTCTAAGATCTCGCAGATGAACTCGACGAACTCACAACACAGAAAGACACAAGATTTATACTGGTTCGAGCCACCGTCGTGGTGTAATACCCTACTCCAGTGTGGTGGTGGTGGATTGCCTCTTGGGCTGATGAAGAACAATTACAAGGGGAAGAATAGCCTCCTGAGGTTGAGGTGTTCTTGTGCTTGGTGGATTTGTGATCAGGTCGATCCTCACTTATCTCTCGTCCCCTTGTGCTCCCTCTTTCCTCTCTTTCTCTCCTCTCTGTTTTCCCGTTTCCTTTTCCGTCCCCCTTCACTGTGGTGGCTAGTTCTACTTATATAGGCCCTGGTCCTGTCCCCAAATATTGAGCGGGAAGGGAGCAACAATGGCCAATTTGAAAGGGGACAACTAGTACAAGTTATCCCGACAAAAGGTGGTCTTCGCCTACCAAAGGCTCTGGTGGTGACGCCGTCTTGGGCTCCATGGTGACCTCCATCCTGCCGTCCTTCTAGTCTTGGTCTCGTTGCACCAATATGGAAACCTTTGCCTGATGCCTCGGTACTCCGCGCCTGCGCTTGCCCCCTTGGCACCAAAGAGGAAACAAGGACACTGCGCGCTGGCACCCGCCTGGTCTCGATCGTCATGGCTCACATCACGAGGACCTCGTGAGGTTTGCCTTGCCTTGAGCTCTCCGCCCCTCACGCACCTTCTTGGCGAGGCCGCTCCTGAGGAGGTCTTGCGTCGTCCACCTCGCGAGGCTTGGCCCCTCGCGAGGATCTTGAATGCCTTGTCGATGACGATGGGCCGTACAAGCCTGCCAGCCCAGCCACGCCGTGGGCCGCATGCAGGCAAGTCTGGGGACCCCCATTCCCAGGACGCCGACAGTAGCCCTCGGGCCCAAGGTGCGCTCGGGCTTGGCTTCAAGGCGAAGCCAAAGGGTCAAGCGCGGAGCACCGCAGGCCCCCAAAGCCCGCGGCCTCGGTTGACGCGTGGCGGTTGATTAGATGTGGGCGTCTCTGCTTCCCCACGCTGCCTCGGCAACTGCCCGACTTGACAAGTCCCTGCGGCATGCCAGGGAAGCCATCATTACCTGTGATCGTGGGGATGCTGGTTGGCCTTCTCCTGCTATAAATGGGGAGGGGGGCAGAGCCCCCGTCGCCCATCTCTTCCCATTCCACTCGCTTCTTCTTCTTCTTCTTCTTCTTCTTCTTCTTCTTCTTCTTCTTCTTCTTCTTCTTCTTCTTCTTCTTCTTCTTCTTCTTCTTCTTCTTCTGCTCCACCACCGACTCCAATGGCGCCGTCGAAGAGGTTCTCCGTCACGGAGAAAGGAAAGGCCCATCGTGAAGGTCCCGGCTCTCCGACGCCTAAACGGGGACGTGGTCGCCCCCGCAAGGACGCCTCGACTCCCGCCGTAGCCCCCTGCTCCCGGGGTGGCGCCGCTGCGCGTGGCGGGGGTCGATCCAGTCGTGGTAGCCCCGTCGATGAGGGGAGACACGCCGTGGTCGCACGGCCTCCTCGGCCACGCTTCCACTCGGCAGAGGTGATGCCAGAGTTCGTTGTCTGGTCGGTGGATCCGGCCGGCAACTGGCTCCAGCTTCCGCGCTTCTTCCTCAACGATCTGCCGGCCCCCGGTCCAGGCGGGCTCTGGCTGCAGGCGGACGGTTGATGTAGTATTGCCTCCTGGGTCGCGGTTGAAGTCTCCGCCGTGGGAAACATTGCTCTGGCTCGCGGTGGGCAGACATTCGCCCACGCGCGCGGCCTAGGTAAGCGGTGCACCCTCCACTTCAGGTATGACGGTGACGCGACCCTCTACATGAGGGCGTTTGGGGAAGATGGTCGCCGCGCCGGGTGCTGCCCCGAGATGAACGATGGTGAGGAGGTGCTCGGTCTCGGCGATGGCCGCGACGAGGGTGAGCCCACCGGCCGCGCCTCATCCAGCTACGGTGGCTCTTCTTTTGGTGAAAGCTCCAGCAGTGGCGGCTATGACCAGCTGCCCCGCCGCCACGCCCGCTTCGAAGGCGGTAGCGGGTCGTTTCGTCGCCGTGCCTCTGTGAAGCGTGAGGAGGGGTCCGGCTGAGCTCGGGACATCGCCGGAGGCCTGCCCCGTGGTTCTTTGCAACTTCGCTTTTGCTTTGTTCCTCTTTTGTTTCCCGCCTCAAAATGAAACCAGTATGGGCCCGGAGGGGCGTGTATTGAACTGTGATTCCTCAGTTATTACGCTATGCCTGTTATTTCTATGCGGTGTCGTTATTTCGTGCGGAGATATCTTAGCTTGGCGCGTTCGGGGCAGCCTCTTCTTCGCGAGGCACTTGTCTCTTTCGTACCCGTCTTGGCTTAGTGGTTGCTCAAGCACTGCAAAAAACTTGTTAGGAAGCTCGTTAGGAGACTTATTGTTCACCTGAGCCTTAACCCAGCGCTTCACATCACGGTGCCCGGGGGGCACGAATTAGGAGATGTGTCGGTGGCGGGTTCGAACAAGGGTGCCTCGCGAGAAGGCAGACCAAAGGCAGAGAGAAGGGCCAACTCAGGAAGAAGAAACCCTCACGAAGGCACCGACCTAGCCCCTTCGCGAGGTATGCGAGAGAGAGAGCACAAGCGAACTAAATTCATAAAAGGCGGCAAAAGGTGGTGAAACCAAATCATCAAGGGGCACCAGAAGCGAACTTCGATTAAGAGAAGGCGAGCCAACTACGGAAAGCAAATGAAAAGCCGCGTCCGGCACCTAGTCTAGTCTTCGACGTCTTCTCACCAGCGCGGAGCTAAGTGATGCCTCTAGGCATGGGAGGGAGCCCCCGAGGCCCGAGGGTGGCTCTCCGGAGACTCCGGGGCATGTACAGCCCCATTCATTATTACGTGAGAGTGTCATGGGCGGCGATTCTTCACACGCACCGGGCCTTGTTCACAGGCACTGGGCCTTGCTTCACAGGCACTAGGCCTTGCTTCACAGGCACTGGGCCTTGCTTTATGGGTAGAATTTTCGGAGTTGCTGGATGTTCCAGGCGTTCTGGACGGGCACCCCGTCCTGCATCTCCAGGCGCACGGCGCCAGGCCTGGAGACATGGACGACCCTGAACGGTCCCTCCCACATGGGTGAGAGCTTGTGCAACCCTTCCCTGGAGAGGACCTGCCTCAGGACGAGGTCGCCTACTTGAGAGTCCTGGAGTGGATGTTGCGTCAGTGGTACCGCCGCAGTGCCTGCTGGTACCTTGCCGCCCTCAGTGCTGCTTCGCGGCGTCGTTCCTCCGCCAGTACGAGGTCCACCCCCCGCGTGGCATCCTGCTGCATTTCATCAAACGCCAGGACCCGTGCAGAGCGATGCTTGACCTCGTGAGGAAGGACCACTTCGGCTCCGTAGACAAGGAATAATGGAGTCTCGCCCGTCGGCTTCGTGGAGGTGGTGCGGATGGACCACATCACGGACTGGAGCTCGTCGTGCCAGCCCCTGCCGTAGGCCTCGAGTTTCTTCTTGAAGGTCCTGGTCTTGAGGCCTCTCAGGACCTCCGCGTTGGCGTGTTCAGCCTGGCCATTGCTCCTGGGGTGCGTCACCGAAGCGTAGCAGATCTGCGTTCCAAGGTTAGCACAGTATGTTTTGAAGAGGTTACTGGTGAACTACGAGCCGTTGTCGGTGATAATGTGGTTGGGGACCCTAAAATGGCTCACGAGGCCCTTGATGAATTTAACCGCGGAACCGGCTGGGATGGTGTGGACGGCTTCCACTTCCGCCCACTTGGTGAACTTGTAATGGTGACGTAGAGGTAGCGGTAGCCCCCTGGCGCTCGAGGGAATGGGCCCAAGATATCCAGCCCCCAGACCGCGAACGGCCACGTGAGCGGTATAGTTTGGAGGTCTTGAGTGGGCTGATGGATTTGCTTGGCATGGAACTGGCAGGCTTCGCAGGACCTCACCAGCTCAGCTGCATCATTGAGCGCCGTGGGCCAGTAGAATCCACTGCGGAACACCTTGCCGACAAGAGTCCGTGACGATGAGTGATGTTCGTAGTCCCCGCCGTGTATGTGAATCAGCAACTCCTTCCCCTGGTCCCTGGAAATGCAATGCAATGAAACATCATTTGGTCGCTTCCAGTACAACTCACCGTCCTGGATGCAGTATGTCGTGGCTTGCCGGGCCACGCGCTCTGCGTCTTCCTCCTTCTCCAGTAGCGCCCCTTGCATCAGATATTTCTTGAATTCCTTGGTCCAATATCCCTCTTGAGGCTCGAGCGCCAAGAGAAAGCGAGCCCCTGAGGTTGGGCCACAAGCTGGGGCTCCCGTGGCTGGCGGTTGTGGGAGCTCCTCCCGAGGCCGTGTCGTGCTTGAAAGCAGTGGCGTCGCCGACGGCTTGAAGAGCCACTCCTCGAAGACGCCAGGCTCTTGGGGCTGCCGCTTGGATGCCATCCTGGCAATGTCGTCGGCTTCTTGTTGGTGCCACGGGGCACATGCTGCACCTCCATGCCTAGGAACTGCTTTTCCATCTTACATACTTCCGCGAGGTACGCCTCCATGTGCTTGTCCTCTGGCTCGTACACTTTGTTAGAGAAGTTGACGAGGAGCTGTGAGTCGCCCCTAACTGTGAGGCGCTTCACCCCTAGAGCTGCAGCGGCCTTCAGGCCAGCTATGAGGCCTTCATATTCCACGATGTTGTTGGAGACCTTCTCACCCTGCTGAAAGCATATCTGCACAGCGTAATAGAGCTTATCCTGCATGGGTGAGATGAGCACTGCTCCAGCCCCCGCGCCCTGGTGCGCGAAGGCATCGGCGAAATACATGACCCATCCGTCTGGCGCCTCACTTCCTAGCGAGGTGGACCGGTCCTCGCCCGCTTCCAGCGTCGGGGCATCCGTCCATTCCTCCATGAAGTCAGCGAGTGCGGCTCCCTTAATGACCCTGGTGGTGCTGAACTCCAACTAGAATGCCTGTAGCTCGATGTTCCACTCGGCGACCCTTCCAACAGAGTTGGGGCTCCTGAGCACCCTCTCCAATGGGTAGGCTGAGATGACCTTGATGGGGTGGCCTTGGAAGTAGTGTCGTAGCTTGCGTGAGGCCACCAAGAGCGCGAGCAGGAGCTTCTGAGGCATGGGATAACATGCCCTTGCGTCCCGTAGCACGGTGCTGACGAAGTACACCGGGTGCTCGACGAGAACCGAGGTGTTGGTGAGGCTCGCATCTTGCGCAAGCTGGGATGCCTCCTGAGGTGGTGGGACCTCTGGCGCCTGGTTGCTTGCGGGGGTCTCTACGGTGTCATCCGGCCGTTCTTGGTCTTCAGTTGCCGCCGCTGCGGCTCTTGCTGCGCCTTCCTGATCTTGCGTCATCTCAGCTGGCGACGTAGCTTGGCACGACGCACTCTTGGCCTGGTGTTCCTCCCGAACCGCCACTAGCGCAGCGCTGGCGGAGTATGGGTTGGCGGCAAGATAGAGCACTAGGGGCTTGAGAGGCCGTGGCGCCACCAATACCGGTGGGCTGGTCAGGTATTTCTTGAGGTCTTGGAAGGCCCGGTCGGCCTCCAGAGTCCACTCGAACGGGCCCTTCTTCTTCATCATCTTGAAAAAGGGTAAGGCGCACTCTCCCAGCTTGGAGATGAAGCTCCCTAATGCGGTCACCTGTCCAGCCAGCTTCTGCATTTCCTTGAGGGTCTGCGGCGGGCTTATGCCTTCAATGGCCTTGATCTTCTCCGGGTTCGCCTCTATCCCTCTGAGTGACACAAGGAACCCCAGCAGCTTGCCGAAAGGAACATCTAACACACATTTCTCTAGGTTAAGCCGCAGGTTCACCTGGCGCAGGCTCTCGAAGGTCTCCTACAGGTCTTGGATCAAGGTTCTCGCCTCCCGAGATTTCACCACAATGTCATCGACGTAGGCCTCCGTGTTCCCCCCGAGCTGTTGCCCTAAAGCGATGTGCATCAGCCACTGAGAGGTCGCTCCCGCGTTGCGCAGTCCGAAGGGCATGCAGGTGTAGCAGTACACCCCACGTGGGGTCAGGAAGGCTGTCTTCTCTACATCTTCCACCGCCATCTTGATTTGGTGATACCCTGAGAACGCATCCAGGAAGCACAGTAGGTCGCACTCAGCGGTGGAGTCGACGATCTAGTCGATGCGTGGGAGAGGGAACGGATCCTGAGGGAACGCCTTGTTGAGGTTGGTGAAGTCGAGACATATCCGCTCCTTCCCGCCTTTCTTCGACACCACAACTGGGTTCACTAGCCATTCAGGGTACCTGACCTCACGAATGGCACCCGCCGCCTCCAACTTGCGGGTCTCTTGGACGATGAAGGCCTGCTTCTCCGTGGACTCCCGCCTTGCTCGCTGCTTCACAGGGCGCGCATTGGAGCACACCCTCAGGTGGTGCTGAATCACCTCCCTCGGGACCCCCACCAGTTGATTGGGCTCCCATGTGAATATGTCCTTGTTCGCGTGCAAGAACTTCACCAACGCTTCCTCTTGGTTGGGGTTAAGGCCGGCACCTATGGTGAAGGTGGCTCCTGAAGAGCCGTCCTCGTCGACTGGCACCTGCTTTGCCTCTGCCTTGTCTTGGGTGAACAGCTGCTTCTTCTTAGTCGGCGCGGCCTCCTTAGCCTCGGGGGTACCGGTGCTGACGGGCTGCGCCGCCGCAGTGGTCCTGAAGGCAAGTTTGAGCGCTGTCACGGCCTCCTTAGTGTCCCCTTTGATGGTGAGGACACCCTTGCTCACTGGCATTTTCATGAGATTGTAGGCCGGATGAGTCGCCGCCATGAACTGTGCCAGGGCTGGGTACCCGAGGATGGCATTGTACGGGAGGCCGATACAGGCGATGTCGAAGTCGACCAGCTCGGTGCGGTAGTTGTCGCACGTGCCAAAGGTGACGGGAAGGCGGATCTGCCCCAGGGAGCGGGCAGCGCCACCACCAACTCCTGAGAAAGACTTGCTAAGGCTGAGTCGTTCGAGCGGCACGTGAAGCAGGCTGAAGGCCTCCATGGAGAGCAAGTTGAGGCCTGTGCCACCGTCGATGAGGGTCTTGGTGACGGCCACGTAGCAGATGGTGGGCGTGCAGAGCATTGGAAGCATGCCCGAGCCGGTGGTGGTGACGGGGTGGTCTTATGAGCTGAAGGTGAGGTCGGCCTCGGGCGCGGCCCTGCCCGGCAGAGCCCCCGAGCGCGTGGAACCGGTGCCGATCTGGCGGAGGAACGGCTTGATGTGGCGCTCTGAGGGCAGCGCTTGCGAGCTGCGATCGTGTGGTGCGCTGATGCAGCGTAGCGTGCAGTGAAGAGGCCGCGGAGGTTGAGCAGCCAGGCGCGCGGCTCCCCGGCGAGGGCCATGGGAAGCCAGTTGGCCGTGACCTTGTCGTCTCCCCCGGCTTCGATGACTGCCTCCTCGTATGCTAGAAGGAATGCTGACAGGTCCGCCGCGCCATCGTAGCGCGGCAGTATTTCCGGCTTGAATTTGGGCCGCCACTGCACCCGCCGCAGGGCGGGGGCTAGGGCTTGGAGCCCCCTGGCCCCGTCGTCACTACTGGTCGTCAGAGTCAGCGGCAGGGTGCCTGCCATGCGGGCGGAGTGCGGTGTCATCGGAGCGTAGATCGACAAAAGAGAAGCTACGTCGCACCCACTACCTGGCGCGCCAAATGTCGGATCACGGGTTCTGGCAAACCCTTGAGGTTCGAACACTGGGGTGCGTGCAAAGGCTTTCTCCCTATCGATCCATGCCCTAGCTCTCTAATAACTCGCAGATGAACTCGACGAACTCACAACACAGAAAGACACAAAATTTATACTGGTTCGGGCCACCGTCGTGGTGTAATACCCTACTCCAGTGTGGTGGTGGTGGATTGCCTCTTAGGCTGATGAAGAATAGTTACAAGGGGAAGAACAACCTCCTGAGGTTGAGGTGTTCTTGTGCTTGGTGGACTTGTGATCAGGTCGATCCTCACTTATCTCTCGTCCCCTTGTGCTCCCTCTTTCCTCTCTTTCTCTCTTCTCTGTTTTCCTGTTTACTTTTCCACCCCCCTTCACTGTGGTGGCTAGTTATACTTATATAGGCCTTGGTCCTCTCCCCAAATATTGAGCAGGAAGGGAGCCAACAATGGCCAATTCGAAAGGGGACAACTAGTACAAGTTATCCTGACAAAAGGTGGTCTTCGCCTACCAAAGGCTCTGGTGGTGATGCCGTCCTGGGCTCCATGGTGACCCCCGTCCTGCCGTCCTTCGGGTCTTGGTCTCGTTGCACCAATATGGAAACCTTTGCCTGATGCCTCGGTACTCCGCGCCCGCGCTTGCCCCCTTGGCACCAAAGAGGAAACAACGACACTACGCGCGTTGGCGCCCGCCTGGTCTCGATCGTCATGGCTCACGTCATGAGGACCTCATGAGGTTTGCTTTGCCTTGATCTCTCCGCCCCTCGCGAGCCTGCCTGGCAAGGCCGCTCCTGAGGAGGTCTTGCGTCGTCCGCCTTGCGAGGCTTGGCCCCTCGCGAGGGTCTTGAATGCCTTGTCAATGAAGATGGGCCGTACAAACCTGCCAGCCCAGCCACGCCGTGGGCCGCAGGCAGGCAAGTCCGGGACCCCCGTTCCCAGGACGCCGACAAGGTTAGTCCCAAAAAATCATATAAAATAGCATATAAATGCATATAAAACATCCAAGATTGATAATATAATAGCATGGAACAATAAAAAATTATAGATACATTGGGGCGTATTAAGCATCCCCAAGCTTAATTCCTACTCGTCCTCGAGTAGGTAAATGATAAAAACAGAATTTTTGATGTGGAATACTACCTAACATATTCATCCATTTAATTTTTTCTTTATTGTGGCATGAATGTTCAGATCCATAGGATTCAAAACAAAAGTTCAATATTGACATAAAAACAATAATACTTCAAGCATATTAATAAGGCAACTATGTCTTCTCAAAATAACATGGCCAAAGAAAGCTTATCCCTACAAAATCATATAGTCTGGCTATGCTCCATCTTCATCGCACAAAATATTCAAATCATGCACAACCCTGATGACAAGCCAAGCAATTGTTTCATACTTTTGATGTTCTCAAACCTTTTCAACTTTTCACGCAGTACATGAGCGTGAGCCATGGACATAGCACTATAGGTGGAATAGAATATGGTGGTTGTGGAGAAGACAAAAAGGAGATAGTCTCACATCAACCAGGCGTATCAACGGGCTATGGAGATGCCCATCAATAGATATTAATGTGAGTGAGTAGGGATTGCCATGCAACAGATGCACTAGAGCTACAAGTTTATGAAAGCTCAAAAGAAAACTAGGTGGGTGTGCATCCAACTTGCTTGTTGATGAAGAACTAGGGCAATTTGAGGAAGCCCATCGTTGGAATATACAAGACAAGTTCTATAATGAAACATTCCCACTAGTATATGAAAGTGACAACATAGGAGACTCTCTATCATGAAGATCATGGTGCTACTTTGAAGAACAAGTGTGGTAAAAGGATAGTAGCATTGCCCCTTCTCTTTTTTCTCTCACTTTTTGTTTTTTGGGCCTTGTCTCTTTTTTTGGCCTTTTTTCTGCTGGAGTCTCATCCCGACTTGTGGAGAAATCATAATCTCCATCATCCTTTCCTCACCCTACGCTTGGAGCTCGCGCCCATGGCCGTCCCGAGGCCGGAGCTCACACCCCCACGACTGCCCTGAGGCCGGAGATTGTGCCTCCGCGCCTGAAACTTGCGCCCATGGCCGCCCCGAGGCCCAAGCTCGGGTGCCCACGACCACTCCTGCGCCTAGAGCTTGCGCCCATGGCCACCCCGAGACCAGAGCTCGCGCCCTCACGGCCGCCTCGAGGTCGGAGCTCGTGCCCATGGACAGTCCGAGGCCAGAGATCATGCCCCCGTGCCCGGAGGTCATGCCTGCGGCCGGAGCTCATGCGCCCCACCCGGAACATTCACCCACAGCCGCTTCGAGGCTGGTGGTCGCGCCCATAGCTGCTCCGAGGTCAGAGCTCGTGTGCCCGCGCCCGGAGGTCATGCCCACGACCAATCGGAGGTTAGAGCTTGCACCCATGAGCAAGCCGACCACAATCTGGCCAAGACTGCTCACGCCCGTGGCATGTGTGCGTGCTCTGGTCATGTCGCATCTAACATGTTCGAGGAAATGCTTCAATATGAGGGGCTCAATTTGAGATGCGTGGATGTGAACGCGGGCATATGAGGGCTCAAAGTGGACGCGCCTGAACACTGACTGGGCGCGTCCGTGGGCGTTTAGGGGTTCATATTTGATGATTGCTACTGTAGACACTCTAACTTAAGGTGTCGTCACTTCTTGACCATCTGTGTCCATGATCCAGACAACCACCAGTAGCAAAGCATGGGCACATTTACTATATAAATATATGTATACATATACAACACCCTTATAACGTATGAAGTCTTTGCTCAAATAAGCTACTTAGCAACTCAGCTTTGCGCTTGGCCGACATCGCCGCTGGCACCAAAGACAATGAGCCATCATAACGTCTCCTTCGCTAGAATCAGCACTGACTGCAAAGACAACCAGCCATCGGATGAGTTCATCATTTTCTCCTTCCACCTGCCATGTATAAACTAAAAAAATAATACATTGATTTCTAAAAAATAAATAAAATAATAAATACTCATTGTAACCTTAATTCAGACGTTTGCAAAAATTGAATTAAAAAATGTTGCATAATGACACGTGGAGCATATTATATTTCATTTTTCGCCCGGTGCAACGCATGGACATTTGTACTAGTAAATTATAAAGGACAAATGTCAGTATGCCACACAAGGTCATCTCCACTTCATGTGATAAATTTGTGCACGACTACTCTACATATATTTACAGCGCTACCATTCACAATTTACCACACTCCACTTACACGTTATAGATGGGTCCATGTCCTCCTCCAGGTTCCAGTCCCAGGTGTTCTTCATAGATGGCACGATCCGTAGTGGTGGGCAACGGGAATCATTGTCGCAGCTTTCTAATCTGGTTCCACACGATGGAGACTCATCCAAGCTGAAGCGGCATAAATCAGGGATAGCGTGTCCCAGCATGTCGTTCATCCGGTGGTGCACACTGAAGACACAACCATGCTTCATGAACGGCAGGCCTTCGGTGTCATGCACAGAAGGTGGCATCTACTTCACAATGGGGTAGCTGTCCCCAATGAAAAGCGATTACTCTCCAATAGTATTCCTCGGCACCCACATAGCATCACGGGGGTCGAACTCGGCATCGTTCATCTGGTACACGCAACATCTCAGATCTGGACACATGGTGACGTACATGGTCAAGGTCCATGAATGATAATGTTGTGCTCAAATATGGCGGTCAATAATATTGTATAGCAAGTAGTACTACTCCAGTATAGAGTAAGTAAAATAACCGGCCTATTATTTATAGCCACTCTTGGCTACATGGATGAGATAGTAAGACATGGAAAACAAAAATGGTGGGAGCTAGTGGGTTCAAGTCTTCAAGGGCCTAGCTAGCTATACGCGTCCTCCAAGGTAAAAAGTACTAGTACTAGTAAGTAGTACTCCTTACTACTACAATGAAAGAGAAGGCGCAAGGGTTAAAACAATCTAATACTAAATTGTAGTACTAGTACAGTAAACATGTCCCAGTCAAGAAAAGAAAAGAATTAACAAGTACTACTACTCTAACACAGAGCAATGAGAAAATGGAATACCTGGTAGATGGTGACAGTCCAATCGTGGTAGATCATGTGACCATGTTGCACATCAGTGGTACCATGGGTAACGACTGCTAAGATAGTTGATCCCAATATGCCAAAGTCAGCTACAAGGTTTCAGGTTAGACTGTATCATAGATGCAATTGCACATCCAGGATCGGCGATCTTATTTTGATCGGGGGATGACTGGTCCTTGCAAAATAATGGAGTACCATTAGGGATGCAAATGATGGTTTGTGCATTCTGTTTGTAATCTCCCGTACCGTAGGATGGCAACCAGATGAAATAAGTCCCCTGGCTTGTCACTGCGAAGATGCGGCCTACATGGCACACGGCATCTTCGAACTTGTAGGCGTACAAATCTGCCGTGGCCAACATGTACCAGCCTCTACCGTTACGGCCTTTTGCATTGATGGCAATCCTTATGTCAAACACCGCGATGAGATAATAATCGTCGTAGCTGCATAGCTTTGTCGATGGGTCTGCAATTGCTATCTTCTTCAATCTCTTGTAGGCATCATCATATGTATTCAAGCCCAGCCAGTCCGGAAGGCTGATCCCAATGGCGGAGAAGGGGTCTATGGGAATGGACACACTGATGTGGATGTTGTGCAAAATAATGGTGGTATCCGGCTAGAGGTATGCAAGCCAATCTCTGCTGGCACCAACCCAGACATACATATAAGATGGTGGGCAGCGGAGAAATTACGAGATGGAATAACTAAGTACTATATTTAGACTATACACTACATGATCAAACTCCATGACTGACTTGCTCATCGGACAAAATCCGACTACCTCTCAACATTGGCAACTCTAGTGGAGTCAACATGCAACCACGGCCAGGTAGCAGTGGACTGCTCAACGGATTGTCCCATAGAATAAATGAGGAATGAAGTATGTCTACCAGAGGGGGGTGAATGGGAGTTTTAAATTTTCTTCGAAAAACTTAAATCTCTTAGAACCCAGCAACGGAATAAAATATCAACAAACTATGAAGAACTAAAATAGAATACTGAAGGAAAACTAAAACATGCATCGAAGAAACTCATACAAATGAAATGCATCAAACATAAACATAAGTGACAGAGGTAACCGTAGAAGCTCGATGGCGACAAGGTATTTGTTCGACCAGTTCGTCCTTCTGCACAAGGACTATGTCTGGTTGTAGGGGTTGTGACTTAACACAGAAGAGAAACTCTCTTCACCCTATTCTCCTTGATAATTGATTCGTCAACCGATGCCAATCACTCGTGGTAGATACTTGAAGGCGATCTCCAAACCTTTACAGACTTCTTCGAGAACCACAATCACTCTTGGTCTCTGAAGAAATTGGGACCTAACCATCTAGAGAGTTTGCAGCCCTCAAGAGTAATAGGCGGAGCGTACTAAACTTAGATTCCAGTGATGCTGGACCACTATCTAATTATTGGCTCTAGGGTTTTTCTCACGATGGATTTTAAAGTCAAATCTCTCAGAGAGGGGGTTGCTCAACAATCTTCTCAGGAATCAAAACGGAGCAGGCACTGGACAAAGCCGACGCGGGGTTGCTATTTATATCCGTAGTCTTCCCAGATGGGAAATGACCATTTTGGACACGAGGTCCAGCCAATGGCCAACAAACACGTTCACAACGGTCGGATTTTGGAGCAACGGTAACATTAATTGAGGAACAAGTAATGCTAACTCGTCGGTTCGAGTCAAATCTCTTGTAGCGAAGAAGATCACAGTCTCTTGCTGGTAAGTATTTACTCGGAGCACCAAGAGATTTCTCTCACATCTTTCATAGGATTTGGGTTTAGCATCAGAGAATCAAAGCTTCAAATTCTACACCCCTCTTAATAGTACGGTGGTCCTATGACTCAATGAAAGAAGAAGAACAATGACATAAATGCTACGTCTTCACTTCGTCTTCATTCTTCCTTAAGCGCAGTCATTTGCTTCGAACATGCACCGAACCAATTGCTTAGACTTCGGCAATTTTTAGGGGTCACTCTTGTTAGCTTTATCTTCCGTGATAACCTTCGCTACCATGCAGGGAGATTATCTTTGTCGTTTGCATCACACTCCTCGATACTTCAAGGACCTGGTACTTTGTGTGCACTAAAAAACACATAAGTCCCATACTATTTATGTCAACAAACTCCAAAACATAAGGGGCCTATCATTGCACCAACAATCTCCCCCTTTTTGGACGGTTGTTGACAAAACAAATAATCATCAAAGTGAAGATAGATAAGTAAAATGTAAATCGAACAAGAGTGAACTTGCATTACTTGACTCGATGATGAAATATACTCCCCCTAGATGTATGCAGGGTCAACTGATATATAATGAAGTTCCTTGCAATTTATTTGAGTGTGTGGAGGATTTTCAATCATACGAGGGAATGATTCGCACTGATGATAGATAATCCAATGAGAATATAGTGCAATCATTCATGACTTCTGTTAATAATTCCACCTGCAAAACAATAAGCTTCGAGAGATAATAGTGTAGCAGGCGGGGTTATTAATATTACCACCCATAATAGAAGTTTTACATCTGAGCACATAACATGGTATAAATGTCTCAAGATATAGAGCGAGAAAACACAAACCAAAACCAACAGAGCAAATCTATCAAGACTCTCGATGTTATTCTCCCCCCTTTTGTCAACTAGTGTCAAAAAGGTGATGAAAGACACGAGTGCTAGAAATAGGTGAATATGATTAACTCTGAGGCATCATCTAAGGAACTTCCTGAAGAAGTTTTTGATTCGGAGGTGTTAGGTATATCTTCATCTTCAGCAGCATTAGATCCTTCAAGACTGGCTTGGGGCTGAGAAGAGGAAGACACATTAGGATCAGCCTCGTCAGTCTCGCGAGACAAAGGATCTTCTTCAACAGGTTTTATAGTTTGTGATGTGGCTTCTAATTCGTTGAGTAATTTACGCAGCTGATTCTGAAGTAAATTCATTGTTGGTTCACGAGCTGATTCCGAAGTAAATTCTTGAAAATCTTCAGTAGTAAAACCTTGATCAATGAACTCATAGAGTTCTTGGAGGTGAGAGTGACTTAGTTGCTTATTTGAGAAGAATTTATGAAGCAATTTTCATAAACGCTTCTTGTTTACTGCTATGATCATGTGCACAACTTTTGTTCAGTTGTGAATAGCATTAAGTTCGATAGCAAGGTGCTGTTTCTATTGGCAATATTCGGCCATATGCTTTAGCAAGAGTTGTTGAGTGTGCATGCTTACTTCCATATGTGAAGGGGGCTGAGTGTTCGATTGACGATCATGCTTGGGTAACTTGGGTCCATTGAAGGTGTTATGATAATTGGGAGTACTGGACACTGGTGCTTTTCCCGAAGAAAAATCTTCCATTAGTTTCAGTATGTCACGCACAGGAGGAATGAAGCTTTTGTGACTGACTTTAGCAAGATATTCGGTCTTCATAGCATAGTCAACCACTTCCTGAATCAGGGTGCATGTACCTTAATAGTCTTGGGGCACTGAGCTGAATCCATCAGTATGCGGAGGAACGTATCCTCAACATGGAAGATAAATCCTTGAGAGATAGCATGGATGGTGTTTCGAAGAACATCAAAAATGCCATTGTCCGTATTCATCCCAGCCAATGGACAGAGAGTATAAGTAAGAATGTGATACAATGTTTGATTGTCGAATGTTAAGTGCTCGGGCAGAGGAGGACCATTGTAGTCAAAAATTTGTCTTCATCCATTGTGCATCGAAAATCTTCATCAGAGATAGCATCAATGTTATAAACCCGAATTTTAGTCTTGTCGTGTTCAAAACGAGGGAAATGAAAGTGGGATAAAAAATCTATGCTAGAGCATTTTATTGTTTTTCCTTTAGTCATCCATTCCATGATCCACTTTGTAGTGTCAGATTCATCACCAGAGATGTATAGTGTTGCATAAAATTGAAGGACAATCTCCCGGTTCCATGGATGCTGATATGCAAAGACATGCGAGAGCCCAAAGTCTTTGATATCTTGCAGTACTTGAGAGAAGCAGCCGAGGCTTTTCATCATAGCAAAGTCCGAAAACTCATGAGCGAAAATCTTCAGGCTATCATAAGGAATTCGTGAATAGTATGTTTCCTGCTCTGAGTCCAGAAACGAGGAGAATTAGATGTGTGGGGCTTGCTGTTGAAAGAAAACTAGATGAGTGTTTCTATTGAACAGAGGCCGCTTGACGCCAAATCCAGTTGAAAACAATGGTAGGAGCTCGCAAGGATAAGGATATGTAAGCTTATCTTCAATGGATATAACTTCATCACCATAGATAACAGAGTCTGGGTGATGAGCCAAAGTTGATTTTTCTGCAGAAGGATCAGAGGTTCTTCGTGCAGTGTTGAGTGAGATTCTCATAGGATAGGGATTTGCCACTTGTTCAGGAGCCGAGTCAGGCATCGAATCTTTATCAATTGCTTGTTGGGGAATTGCTTCAATAGTTGGAGGAGCATAGGGAGGAACTAGATTATTTGGTTCGACGAGGACAAGAGAAGCTTGTCGTTTCGGCTGAGGAATTTCACCTTCTTCGGACACTTGGTGCTATGAAGGATTTGCTTCAGGAGCTGGAGAGGCCACGGGCACTCACTGGTACACGTCGGTGCTTGATACGTCCATCTTGCATCATGTTCTCCTACTATTATTTATGATGTTTTATGCATAATAATGGTTTTTGGAGTAATTCTAATGCCTTTTCTCTCATAATTTGCAAGGTACACACAAAGAGGGAGAATTCCGGCAGCTGGAAATCTGGACCTGGAAAAGCTGTGCCAGGCTACCTATTATGCACGACTCCAAACAAGATGAAACTTTACAGAGAATTTTTATGGAATTTGTGAAGAATATTGGAGCAAATAAGTACCAGAGGGGGCCCACCAGGTGGGCACAACCCACCTGGGCACGCCAGGGAGCACAACCCGATTTCCCTCCCCAAGATGGGAGAGTTATTGGTGATGATGATGACGATGATTTCCCCCTCCGGGGGAAGTTCCCCCGGAGGGGGAAATCATCGTCATCATCATCACCAATAACTCTCCCATCTTGGGGAGGGAAATCTCCATCAACATCTTCAACATCACCATCATCTCAAACCCTAGTTCATCTCTTGTGTTCAATCTTGTTACCGGAACTTAGATTGGTGCTTGTGGGTGACTAGTAGTGTTGATTACATCTTGTAGTTGATTACTATATGGTTTATTTGGTGGAAGATTATATGTTCAGATCCATTATGCTATTTAATACCCCCTGATCTTGAGCATGTTTATCACTTGTGAGTAGTTAGTTTTGTTCTTGAGGTCACGGGAGAAATCATGTTGCAAGTAATCATGTGAACTTGATACGTGTTTGATATTTTGATAGTCTGTATGTTGTGATTCCCTTAGTGGTGTCATGTGAACGTTGACTACATGAAACTTCACCATATTTGGTCCTAAGGGAATGCATTGTGTAGTAGTTATTAGATGATGGGGTGCGAGAGTGACAGAAGCTTAAACCCTAGTTTATGCGCTATTCCATAAGGGACCGATTGGATCCAAAAGTTTAATGCTATGGTTAGGATTTATCCTTAATACTTTTCTCAAGTTGCAGATGCTTGCGAGGGGGTTAATCATAAATAGGAGGCTTGTTCAAGTAAGAACAACACCTAAGCACCGATCCACCCACATATCAAATTATCAAAGTAGCGAACATGAATCGAATCAACATGATGAAAGTGACTAGATGAAATTCCCGTGTACCCTCAAGAACGCTTTGCTTACTATAAGAGACCGTTTTGTCATGTCCTTTGACTCAAAAGGATTGGGCTACCTTGCTGCACTTTTGTTACTATTATCATTACTTGCTCGTTACAAAATATCTTGCTATCAAACTACTCTGTTACTTACAATTTCAGCACTTGCAGACATTACCTTGCTGAAAACCACGTGTCATTTCCTTCTGCTCCTCGTTGGGTTCGACACTCTTACTTGTTGAAAAGAGCTACAATTGATCCCCTATACTTGTGTGTCATCAAGGCTATTTTATGGCGCCGTTGCCGGGGAGTGAAGTGCCTTTGGTTAGTGGAATTTGGTAAGGAAACATTTATATAGTGTGCTGAAATTTACTGTCACTTGTTAGTGTGGAAGACAATCCTTTGAGGGGTTTGTTCGAGGTATCTTCACCTCGACCGGAGCCACAATTAGCTACCCCTCAATCTATTGCACCTACTGAAAATATTGAATATGAAATTCCTTCGGGTATGATAGAACAACTTCTAGCTAATCCTTATGCAGGAGATGGAACCGAACATCCTGATATGCACTTGATATGTGGAACAAATTTGTGGATTGTTTAAGCTTGCATGTTTACCTGGAGATGAAGTTAAAAATAAGTTTTTCCCTTTATCTTTGAAGGGAAAAGCATTGGCATGGTATAGGCTATGCGATGATATTGGATCTTGGAATTGGAATCGATTAAATTAGAGTTCCACCAAAAAAATTATCCCATGCATCTAGTTCATCGTGATCGGAATTACATATATAATTTTTGGCCTCGTGAAGGAGAAAGTACCGCTCTAGCTTGGGGGAGGCTTAAGTCAATGTTATATTCATGCCCCAATCATGAGCTCTCAAGAGAAATTTATTCAAAAATTTTATGCTCGGCTTTCTTGTGATGATCAATCCATGCTAGATACTTCTTGTACTGGTTCTTTTATGAAGAAGGCTATTGAATTATGGTGGGATCTTTTGGAAAGAATTAAATGCAAATCTGAAGATTGGGAACTCGGTGAAGTTAAAGAGTCAGGTATTAAGCTTAAGTATGGTTGTGTTAAATCTTTTACAAATACCGATGCTTTTCAAAAGTTTAGCACTAAATATGGACTTGACTCTGAGATAGTAGCCTCCTTTTGTGAATCATTTGCTACTCACGTTGATCTCCCTAAAGAGAAGTGGTTTAATTAAATATCACCCACCTATTAAAGATGAAATTAAAGAACCGGAATTAGCTAAGGAAGAAACTATACTTTATAATGTTGATCTAGTTGTTCCTACTGCTTATATTGAGAAACTAGCTTTCCCTGTTCGGATAAAGGAACATGCTAAAGTTTCAACTGTGGTCAACAAAAGTTATATTGGAACACCTAAACCTGATGAACAAATTAAAGTATAACCTAGTGTTGCTATGGTTAATGATCTCCTGGAAGAAAATATAGATGGGCATGTTATTTACTTCTGTGAAGAAGCTGCTAGAGTTGCCAAACCTGATAAAAAGGATAAACATTGACCTGTTGTTGGCATGCGCGTTGTCTCAGTTAAAATAGGAGATCACTGTTATCATGGTTTATGTGACTTAAGTGCTAGCGTGAGTGCTATTCCTTATTCCTTATATCAAGAAATTATGAATGACAAATCACCTGCAGAGATAGAAGACATAGATGTTACTATTAAACTTGCTAATAGAGATACTATATCACCAATTGGGATTGTTAGAGATGCTGAAGTCTTGTGCGGGAAAATAAAATACCCTACTAATTTTCTTGTTCTTGGTTCCCCACAAGATGACTTTTGTCCCATTATCTTTGGTAGACCTTTCTTGACCACCGTTAATGCTAAAATAGATTGTGAGAAGCAAACTGTCGGTGTTAGCTTTGGTGATGAATCTCGTGAGTTTAATTTTTCCAAGTTTAGTAGAAATCTTCATGAAAAAGAATTGCCTAGTAAGGATGAATATAATTGGTCTTGCTTCTATTGTTGTGCCTCCTACTGATCCTCTAGAACAATATCTGCTAGACCATGAAAATGATTTACATATGCATGAAATAAATGAAATAGATAAGATTTTATTTGAACAACGTCCTCTGCTTAAACACAATTTGCCTATTGAAACTGAAGGAGGTCCTCCTCCACCTAAAGTTGATCCTGTGTTTGAATTAAAACAATTTCCAGACACATTGAAATATGCTTATCTTGATGAGAAGAAGATATATCTTGTTATTATTAGTGCCAACCTTTCAGAACATGAAGAAGAAAGATTATTGAAAGTTCTGAGGAAGCACCGAGCTGCTATTGGATATACTCTTGATGATTTAAAAAGAATTAGTCTCACTCTATGTTAGCACAATATTAATATGGAACCTGATGCTAAACCCGTTGTTGATCACCAATGTCGGTTAAATCCAAAGATGAAGGAAGTGGTAAGAATGGAAATATTAGAACTTCTAGAAGCAGGTATAATCTATCCTATAGCTGATAGTAGATTGGTAAGTCATGTTCATTGTGTCCCTAAGAAAGGAGGTATCACTGTTGCTCCTAATGATAAGAATGAACTTATTCCACAAAGAATTGTTATAGGCTATAGAATGGTATTTGATTTTATAAAATTAAATAAAGCAACTAGAAAAGATCATTACCCTCTGCCTTTTATTGATCAAATGCTAGAAAGATTATCTAAGCACACACATTTTTGCTTCCTTGATGGAGACTCGGGTTTCTCACAAATACCTGTTTCTCAACCTGATCAAGAAAAGACCACTTTAACTTGTCCCTTTGGAACTTATGCTTATAGACGTATGCCTTTTGGTTTATGCAATGCACCAGCTACCTTGCAAAGATGCATGACTGCTATATTCTCTAACTTTTGTGAAAAGATTGTTGAGGTTTTCATGGATGACTTTTCCATTTATGGGAAATCTTTTGATGATTGTTTAACCAATCTTGATCGAGTTTTGCAGAGATGTGAGCAAACAAATCTTGTCTTGAATTGGGAGAAGTGCCACTTTATGGTTAATGAAGGTATTGTCTTGGGTCATAAAATTTCTGAAAAAGGTATTGAACTAGACAAAGCTAAGGTTGATGCAATTGAAAAAATGCCATGTCCTAAATATGTCGAAGGTATTTGTAGTTTCCTAGGTCATGCTGGTTTCTATAGGAGATTTATCAAAGACTTTCCAAAAATTTCTAGGCCTCTTACAAACCTTTTGCAAAAGGATGTTCCTTTTGTTTTTGATGATAATTGTTTAGAAGCCTTTGAAACACTCAAGAAAGCCTTAATTTCTGCACCTACTGTTCAACCACCTGATTGGAACTTGCCTTTTGAAATTATGTGTGATGCTAGTGATTATGTTGTTGGTGTTGTTCTAGGACAAAGAGTTGATAAGAAACTGAATGCCATTCATTATGCTAGTCAAACTCTAGACAGTGCTCAATGAAATTATGCTACTACTGAAAAAGAATTTCTAGCAGTGGTGTTTGCTTGTGATAAATTTAGATCTTACATTGTTGATTCAAAAGTAATTGTTCACGCCGACCATGCTGCTATTAAATATCTTATGGAAAAGAAAGATGCTAAACCTAGACTTATTCAATGGGTTATCTTGCTACAAGAATTTGATTTACATTTCATCGATAGAAAAGGAGCTGAGAACGCCGTAGCTGATAACTTGTCTAGGCTTGAAAATGTGCTTGATGACCAACTACCTATTGATGACAGTTTTCGTGATGAGCAGTTAGCTGCAATAAATGTTGCTTATAGCACTCCTTGGTATGTTGATTATGCTAATTACATTGTTGCTAAATATTTACCACCTAGCTGTACATACCAACAAAAGAAAAAATTCTTCTATGATTTAAGACACTACTTTTGGGATGATCCACATCTTTATAAAGAAGGAGTAGATGGTATTATTAGATGTTGTGTACCCGAGCATGAACAAGGACAAATCCTACGGAAATGTCACTCCGAAGCATATGGAGGACATCATGTTGGAGATAGAACTGCTCACAAGGTATTGCAATCTGGATTTTATTGGCCTACTCTCTTCAAGGATGCCTGTAAGTTCGTCTTATCTTGTGATGAATGCCAAAGAATAGGTAATATCAGTAAGCATCAAGAAATGCCTATGAATTATTCACTTGTTGTTGAACCATTTGATGTTTGGGGATTTGATTACATGGGACCTTTTCCTTCCTCCAATGGGTATACACATATTTTGGTTGCTGTTGATTATGTTACTAAGTGGGTAGAAGCTATTCCAACTAGTAGTGCTGATGACAACACCTCTATTAAAATGCTTAAGGAAGTTATTTTCCCAAGGTCTGGAGTCCCTAGATATTTAATGACTGATGGTGGTTCACTCTTTATTCATGGTGCTTTCCGTAAAATGCTTGCCAAGTATGATGTCAACCATAGAATTGCATCACCTTATCATCCTCAGTCTAGTGGTCAAGTTGAACTTAGATATAGAGAAATAGAATTAATTTTGCAAAAGACTGTCAATAGGTCCGAGAAGAATTGGTCTAAGAAATTAGATGATGCACTTTGGGCTTATAGAACAGCATATAAAAATCCTATGGGTACGTCTCCTTATAAAATGGTATATGGAAAAGCTTGTCATTTGCCTCTTGAGTTAGAACATAAGGCATATTGGGAAATTAAAGAACTCAACTATGATTTCAAACTTGCCGGTGAAAAGAGGTTGTTTGATATTAGTTCATTCGATGAATGGAGAACCCAAGCTTATGAAAATGCCAAGTTATTTAAAGAAAAGGTTAAAAGATGGCATGATAAAGGAATCCAAAAGCGCGAGTTTAAAGTTGGAGAATATGTTCTTTTGTACAACTCTCGTTTTAGATTCTTTGCAGGAAAACTCCTCTCCAAATGGGAAGGACCCTATGTTATTGCGGAGGTTTATCAGTCTAGAGCCATCAAAATAAACAATGCCGAAGGTACTAACCCAATGGTTGTTAATGGGCAATGAATACAACATTATATCTCAGGTACGCATAATATTATCCAAACCTTGACACCGGAACAACACATAAAAGAGTTATTCCGGAACACTCCAGAATCGTGAAAATAAGGAGGTACGTGATACAATAAGTAAACGGACTCCGAAAAATCCGCAAAAATATTTTTTGTCAGTTTTGGAATATAACAAAAATTAGGAAAATAAGAAACAACCAGGAAGCGTACCCTGGTGGGCACAACACACCAGGGCACGCATGGCTTGCCAGGCATGCCTAGGTGGGTTGTGCCCACCTCGGGTACCTTCTGGACTCTTCTTTTCTACAACTTGCTTGTTTCCCAAGATAAAAAATCTTTGTATACCCCCCGAACCTATTGATCACCGTATCGCGGACAAATCTTCTGTTTTGTTTTCCTTGCTATTTTCTGTCAGATCCGATCTGCTGTGGCCGCTTCAAGTTCCTCCAAGGACAAGTTATTCAAGAACGTCATTAACCTATATTTGCGGGAGGTGGTGCAGCACCCTCAAGTCATCCAGATGCATGAGGGGGTGCTTCACCTCCATGATGTGCCAGGTCCTAAGGGGATGGGAATCATGGAGGCCAGGCTTGAAGCTATGGAGCAGGAGGTCTTCCGGTGCAAGGGGATGGTGGGCATGGAGTCAATTCCAATCACCTCATGATCATGGACCTTTCCCATGATATCAAGGTGGATGGCAAGTCCATGGACATCGTCTTCACCCTCAACGAGCAAACCAACTTCCTCCAAAGCCAGATCTACGATCTCCAAAACCAAGTCTTTGAATATGAGGCAAGGTTTAAAGGTATGAGTTTGGCTGCCAGTTGCAGGAACCGTGAGACTCACTCCTCCTCTTATGATGGTGGACCTCTGCCATGGAAACCCGGGGACAAGATCTCTTCTTCATCACCACCACCTTATTCTTCATCACCAAAAGAAAATGGAGTATCGGGTATGGGCACTCCCCTTGGCTTCCGCCAAGCTTGGGGGAGGTGCTCCTGTATCGTATCATCCCCACTATCTTTTGCCTTTACTTATCTTAATTAGATCCATGATTATGTTTTGCTGTAGATGAATAAAAGTTTAGTTTGATCCTTTCTTTTCGAGAGTTTGCTTAGTGATCTATACTTGTAATCATGTGCGAGATATATAATAAAGTTTAGTTTGAGTTTTTGCTTTCTTTACTGTCTTGTTGGAATAAAAAGAAAGGAAATAAATCAAGAAGATCATATGCTAATCTTATGGTAGGTGATGACACCACATAAGGAAAAGTATAAGTAGAAAATTTTATTAGAGATTGACAAACATAGCATTAGTCAATGATGCAACTCATTAAAGAATTAATAAGGGAAGAGATGTCACACCCTAGCTAGTTCATGCATTAGAGTGATTGCATCATGTTTAAATTTCCCAAAAATATGAAATGGGGATGATGGAACCCCCAGCACCCCCTGGAACAACTAGGGTTTACTAAAAACTTTTCCAATGAACCTGAAATGCCCTTCTAAAAAGCCCACCCTTTTTGTCTTGGGTTAAAACCTTTGACAAAAATGGTGCACATTTTTCTAGGACATCTTAAGGTCATTGAATTAATTCATATAGTATTTGCATTTGGGCATTTAAATGCTATAAAATATTTTAAAAGCTCAAATAATCTAAACTAAAATGTTTACTGTTGGATTTATTCTAAGCAGTAGGCATGATTAATTTTATGATTTTTGGAAATGCCCTGGCATTTTTAATAAAGCCCTAAAGTTACAGAAATAATAGAAAATAAATAAAAACAGAAAAACGGAGAGAGAGAAACCCACCTGGGCCTTCTTACCTGGCGCGCCTGTAGCCCAAGTGGCCGGCCCAGCACGGCCCAGTCCATCTGGCCGTGCCAGTCGTCCCCTTCCTTGGGACAGAAGGACGACGGGCGCGTGCCCGACGCGCGCGCACCGCCGTGCGCCACCTCCTGCTTGTCGCTTCGTCACTAGACGGGCTATACGACCTCCACGTCGCGCCCCCGACCCCCTGGACACCTAACACTCCCCCCCTGCTCTCTCCCTCCCTCCCCCGACGCCATGGCCGAAGCAGCCGCCGCAGTCTTGCCGCCGTAGCCGTAGCCACCGTCGTCTCTATGCCGCCCTACCGTGTCCATGAGCTCCGCCACCCTCCTCTCCGTCGAGCAGGCCGAGCCCCGAGCGCTCGCGTGCCACGAAGCCACTACATCGACCTCGCCCGACTCTGCCACCGCCGGAGACCCCCTTCGCCGTCACCGTCGCAGCAGGCCGTCCCCGACCTCGCCGTCAGCTCCGTCGCAACCGCCATGAGCCTAGCTACCTCCCCACCCTCTCCGCTCCCTCTCTCGAGCCCCGTAGCTACTGCACGTAGCTCACCCGCATGCGCCGCCGCGGAGCTCATCGCCGACGAGGCTCCGGCCACCCAACGGCCGCGCCACCTTCTCCACTAGCCCTACCGCACCCCCAGGAACCCAACGCACTAACCCACGCACCTCTCCGTGCCCCCTAGCGATGAGTCCGAGCTCACCCGAGCTCCGGCCGCCAACAAACTCGTCGCCGGTGTCATCTCCGGCGACCCCGATCCCAACCACTAGAACCACCCGCCGCGGCTCGTTCCCAGCTGCCCGTAGAACCCAACGGCGCCTAGAACGGTGCCCTGTAGATGAAACCCGCACCTGCACCGCCGCGTTTGGCCTCGCCAGCGGCTAAACGCCGGCGAGATTGACCCTGTTTGACCCCGGGTTGACCCCAGTTTGACCCCGCCAGAGTCACTAACATGTGGGGCCGGCTCCTAACTAAATTAGATTAGTTTTTAATTAGTGCTAATCACCCTGTTAGAGGTTAGTGACCTCGTTAACTAACGCTCTCTCACTGACATGTGGGCCCAGGGCCTAACTAACCTAGTTTAGTGCTAACTAAACACTAACTAACTCTGTTAGTTAGCTGAAACACTCATAGATGGGGCCCACCAGTCAGGTTTGACCTGGGCTGGCGCCTTTGACCCGCTGACGTCACAGTGACGCAGTGCTGACATAGTTATTTATTTTCTGGATTAATTTTTATATAGGAAAATCCAGAAAATAGCCAAAACTTCTAAAAATCATAAAAAATCAACCATAGCTCCAAATCAAACAAATTATATATATGAAAAATGATCAGAAAAATTCAATCTTTCCATCTGTAATGGTTTCATGCATGACAAAACACTTTAACCTTGCTGTTTAGGTGAAACAAGCTAATACACTTATAATGCATAAGAACTTAAGCTTCCATTTGAATCTTTGATTCAAATGGACCCATTTCAACTTGTTTCACATTGCATTAGGCAGGACACCTCATTTTGCCATGTCATAGCATGCATCATATCGTTGCATATTGCCATGTGTTGATTATATTCTGTGGTGTCTTTCATGGTAGGTTCTGCCTCCGAGGATATTTCCGAGTATCCAGCTGAAGGGCAGTACCCTACTATCGCTCCATCAGGCAAGCAGCCCCATTGATCATATCGATACAATCCCATGTTCTCGCTTCTGCTCTCACTTACCGCATTAAGACAACAATGTGTCAAACTGCTGTGTGCTGCGGTAGTTGAACCCTTATCCTCTGCATGACCTGTCATTGCCACAGTAACTAGATGAGCATGTGTAGGAGTTGATTGAGCCATGTTTGTGTTTCCTACCTTGCTATGCCTGCTATGCTTAGAGTTCAGTCAGGTCTGATTCATCTGGGTGATGGGCTAGAGTGAAATGATTATGTCGGTAATGTGAGGGATGTGTTGAACATGATTTGGTAAAGGTATCGATGAGAGGCCATGTAGGAGTACATGGTGGGTTGTTTCATTGAGGCCGTCCCTAAGAACTGAGATCTGTATGTGTGATTTAAGATTCAGTTACTACCATGCATTGGGATCCTTAATTGACCCTCTCGGCTTCTTAATCACCCTAGTACTCTGTCCAGGAGTTGCAACTAGTTTCTGGTGTTTGTAGGTTATGTGTTGGCGGCCGTGCGTAGCGCTGACCCTAGGGGTGGGCTATGATGCGGTAGATACACCGTAGCACGGTGTACCGAGTCACCCATTTGGTGTCTCGGGAACCCTGTTCACATCGTTCAGGGCCGTATGTGGAAACCTCGGCTGGACTCCCTGCGGATGGAACCTGGATAGGCGATAAACCTGGACTAGAGACTTGAGTGTTTAGGTAGGCCATGGACGACACCCTCGTTGGGCTTCCGCTTGAAGGTTGCCGAGTACATGTCGTGTAAACAACGGTAAGTGGTGAGACCGTGTATGAAGAAGTACACCCATGTAGGGTTAACATCATCTATTCGAATAGCCGCGTCCGCGGTAAAGGACTATTTGGTTGCCTATACAGTTCATAGACAAGTTAATGGTTACTACTAAAATACTCAAGATAAGTGTGAGTACCGAGGATGGCCCTCTCGTAGGATGACGAGGGAGGATCCCCGGTGGAGTATTGTGTTGGTGATTAGTGGACTCGTGTGCGAAAACTATTTTACTAGTGGTGTCTCGTAGGATAGATTAGCCAAGAGTCAAAGCTGGCTTGCTACAATAACTCCACCACCTTCTTGAGAATGAGCATGTATAGTAGGTTCTGTGGTAAGACTTGCTGAGTACCTTTGTACTCATGTTGCTTTAATTACTGTTTTCAAACGACAACACCGCCCCCTCCGATGGGTTTTATGTAGACCTCGACGTCGATGAGTAACTTGCCACCCAGGTGGTGATCCTGGCCATGGAGGGCCCTATGTAGATAGACAGGCTTCGACAAGCCTTCTTTCTTTCTAGTGTCTGTACTCAGACTATTTGCTTCCGCATGTGCTTGTATGCTTGTATGAGTTGAGTGTCAGGTCATGTGACCCCTACCTGTATGAACATGTTATGTATGGCTCTCTGGAGCCTTTAAATAAAGTACTTAAGTTGTAGAGTTTTGTTGTGATGCCATGTTGTATTTACACATATCGAGCATATTGTGTTTATGATTGAAATGCTTGGTATGTGTGGGATCCGACAATCTAGTTGTTTATCCTTGGCAGCCTCTCTTATGGGGAAATGTAGTCTAGTGCTCCTCGAGCCATAGTAGTCCGCTACAGCCCGGTTCACCGGAGTCCTGCTAGCCCAGCACTACTGCTCAGGACACTTGACTGGCCGGCATGTGTTTCACTTCGTTCCTATGTCTGTCCCTTCGGGGAAATGTCACGCAGTGACATCCGGAGTCCTGCCTAGCCTGATACACCCCGGGTTCCCTGGAGTCCTGTTAGCCCAGTGCTATAGCCCGGATTCACACGCTGTTGGCCGACATGCTCGATGTGATTCATGTATGCCTGTCTCCATAGGTTTGTGCCGCTTTGGGTTCACGACTAGCCATGTCGGCCCGGGTTCTCTGTCTTATGGATGCTAGCGACACTATCATATACGTGAGCCAAAAGGTGCAAATGGTCCCGGGCCATGGTAAGGCAACACCCGTGGGGATACCATGCGTGAGGCCGCAATGTGATATGGGGTGTTACCGGCTAGATCGATGTGACTTGGAATCGGGGTCCTGACAGCGTTGGCATCAGAGCCGGATTGCCTGTAGGTTCGTTGAGCCAAACTGGTCGATGTCGAGTCTAGAAATGCTTTAGTTATATGTAGGGGAATTGATTGTGGGAGGGAACGTAAGGCTCTTTTACTCCTTTACCTTACGCCCTCTGATCTGAGTCATTCTCTTCTCATTCAACGTGGGTTCAGGACTAGGCTCTCTTCTTCTATCAGGTTCACGTGTTACTAATACGTAGTAGCTTATAGGATTGTTGTTACCAGCCTCAGTACAGCTTCTACTACTTTTAGTATGTTGTCAGTTGAATTAGAACCTTGATATGATGTTGTTGAGTGGTATTGCAAACTGTGTGGATGTCTCAAATCTTTTTCTAAGCATTTACAGCCGTTATGCTGTCTGATTTCCCCTAGAAAATTCTAATGCCTTTGCATTATTCTGTGCTTTTAGATGGCCACCCGTTCGCAGAACCAAGTGGTTCGTCTCACCCGGCGCCTCGATGTGCCCAGCCACACGGCCATGTTGGTTCGAGTGATGGTCAAGTCAGGCTATCGGTGGTATCCGGAATATACCGTCGAGGAGCAGTTCAGAGACTTCAACCAGAGCCAGTACCTTTGCACCGTCAGGATATATCCCTCTTATCCTGGAGCCACTGATCCCCTTCACTGTTCCTATGGACTTGGGGTCACTATTGAGATGTCTGTGCAGGATGCAGCCTATTCAATGATGACTATCATTCGAGCCAGGACTGCCTTGCTTCAGAACACCGATTTCCGTTACATGTCAGCCTCACTCCCTGGAGCACAGGGGTACTATCAGGCTTTGTACTATGACTCTACACATGAGGAGTCACTACTCCGCACCACTGCCGAGATGCTCGAGGATAAGGACCGCGAAAATCGGGCCTTGCGTATGGAGCTTTTCCACACTCGTTCTGATCATTGGGCCACTTTGACTCGGTTTGCACCTGCGGTGCAGGCAGGATACATGGACATGAGGGACCTGTACCCTGTACGGTCTGGATTGCCAGATTGGATGGAGTGGCGCGATGTAGGAGGCATCACCCCTCCTCGTGGTCCCCGTCTGCCACCGCCTGTGGCACCAAGGCCACATCCGAGCCCCTATGGTCCGCAGGCTCCGTAGGACCGTCTGTTCCCAGATGATCATGTTCCACTTCCAGGCTTTTGGTGGTGACTTTTATGAGGATTACTACGGAGCCGTCTGAGCTAGTAGTAGTTTCACTAGTATTGTAATAGTTGTACTCTCCACAGTCCCGCGTGACCGTGGGATACGACTTGGTGTGTATCACGCTCCGGAGGTGTAGAAAAATAATGTATAGGAGTTTGGAATGCCTCCGATGAGATGTAATGTCTTTCACCATAGTTGTACTCTAGCCTGGGCTTGTACTAAACTATGTACGGTGTGTATGACCAATGGTATATATAGGGCAGTTTCTATATTACCATGTCGTGCAATGAACATCTTAGTATTCCACGTTATCCATTACATTCTGCACTTCCTTGCCAAGTTTGTGCCATCCTTATCTAAACCGTTGTCTTGTTTTTTCCTAGGATGGTCAACACCCGAAGCAACCCTGCTGCCCCGGAGCAGGGAGAAGCCAGTGCAGCTAGGGGTGAAAATCTGCCTCACCCGCCTTCTCTGGCCGAAGTTATGCTAGAGGCGGAAAGAAACAAGCGTGAGACTAACCGCTTGCTGGAGCGGATTGAGCAGAACACTGCACGCCATCAGCGAAACGACTTGGTGTCAATCAATGACTTCATCAAGTTGTACCCACCAAAGTTTAATCATTCTGTCGAGCCCCTCGACGCGGATGACTGGCTCCGCAGCATCACACACAAGCTACGTTCTGCCAACGTAGCCGAAGATGATAAGGTTACCTATGCTGCCTATCACCTCGAAGGCCCTGCTAGCCTTTGGTGGGAAAACTTTGAGGCTATGCGCCCGGTCGGCCAAATCACTACTTGGGCTGAATTCAGTGAGGCTTTCCGTGAGCATCACATCCCGGAAGGTCTCATAGATCGCAAGAGGGAAGAGTTCTACAATTTCACCCAAGGAAGACTAACTGTGGATGCTTATAGTCGTGAATTTGGGAATCTGGCACGATATGCTCCTTAAGAGGTATCCACCGACGCTAAGAAGCAGGCAAGGTTCCGCAAGGGACTTAGCCCTGAGCTTCACCGTGATCTTCGTCTGCACGAGTGCACCTCCTTTCAGAAGTTGGTCAATAAAGCCATCAGTGCTGAGACAGGCCAGTCTGACTATGACGCTTCACGCAAGCACTCTCGTGATTTTGGTTCTTCATCCGGCTCTGGATCTCAGAAGCGCCGGGTGTGGATTCCAAAAACGGCACTGCCACCCAGGTTCATTCCGAGGTCATCCTTTGAGGCGCCTCGCCCAACCAGCAGTTTGCACCGTCTAAGCCCTATGGTGGCCCCGCCGCTAATGTTGCTCCACGCCCCAATGTTGTGACATGTTTCAAGTGTGGAGAGCCGGGTCACTACAGTCAAGAGTGTCCCCAGAACAATAACCCCAATCAGTCTAGAAAGTCCGTTGGCCGTGGTAAGCCAGCGGGAAAGACATTCTACGCCAAGCCAGCCACCACTACACGTGGCCATGTCAACTATGTCTCAGCTGAGGAGGCTCATGAGGATCCTAACGTCGTCCTTGGTACGCTCCTTGTTAATTGCCATCCGGCATATGTTCTTTTCGATACTGGAGCATCTCATTCATTCATATCTGAGAGCTATGCTCGATTGCATAACACAACATTCTGTGACATGCCCACTTCCATGGTAATTCAAACTTCGGGTTCCAAATGGCAAACTTCTAGAGTAAGCCATGGGAATGAAATTCTTGTCGATAGACTTGTCTTCCTTGCATCTTTAATAGCTCTCAAGTCCTCGGACATAAACATCATCTTGGGTATGGACTGGATGTCAGCTCATTATGCTAAAACTGATTGTGCCACTAGAACCGTTCAACTTACTCACCCATCGGGCAAGACAGTCAATGTCTTAACTCGAGTGGCCAAGCGCCAGCTTTACTCCCTAAATGTCAACCCCCTTCCAGACCTTGAAGATATTCCGGTAGTCCGAGACTTTCAGGATGTCTTTCCAGAAGAACTGTCAGGTGTTCCACCTGATAGGGACGTCGAGTTTGTGATAGACCTTGTTCCAGGAACCGTTCCAATTTCTCGAAGACCCTATAAGATGGCACCCTTAGAACTAGCCGAGCTTAAGAACCAACTCGATGAGTCCTTGAAAAAGGGTTTCATCCGTCCTAGTTCCTCCCCTTGGGCTTGCCCCATCCTCTTCGTCAAGAAGAAGGATGGAACGGATCGGATGGTTGTAGATTACCGACCTGTCAACTTGGTCACCATCAAGAACAAGTATCTGCTTCCCAGGATCAACAATCTGTATGATTAGCTCGCTGGATCCTCAGTCTTTTCCAAGATGGATTTGAGGTTGGGCTACCATCAAATCAAAATTAGAAACAGGGACATTCCAAAACGGCCTTTGTTACTCGTTATGGCCAATACGAGTACACCGTTATGTCCTTCGGTTTGACCAATGCCCCAGCCACCTTCTCTCGATTAATGAACTCGGTCTTCATGGATTATTTGGATAAATTCGTCGTAGTATACCTCGATGATATACTCATCTACTCCAAGAATGAAGAGGAACATGCCGAACATCTAAGGCTGATATTGACGAAACTTCGAGAGCATCGTCTTTATGCCAAATTCTCCAAGTGTGAATTTTGGTTGCTAGAAGTGACCTATCTAGGCCATGTAATCTCTGGTAAGGGTATTGCTGTCAATCTCGAGCGAGTTCAAGCCGTTCTTGATTAGACTCCACCTGAAACGGTCAAGCAAGTTCGGAGCCTCCTTGGCTTAGCGAGCTATTGCCGCCGCTTCATCGAGAATTACTCCAAGGTTGCTAAACCTCTAACTGAACTCCTCAAGAAAGATGAAAAGTTCGAGTGGACCCCACAGTGCGAGTTCAGCTTTCAGGAACTGAAAAGACGCCTGACATCTGCTCCCGTACTGGTACCACCAGATTTCTCCAAGGACTTTATTATCTATTGCGACGCCTCGCGACAAGGACTAGGTTGCATACTCATGCAAGATCGTCAGGTAATTACCTATGCTTCATGGCAATTACACCCCCATGAGGAAAACTATCCCACACATGATCTAGAGCTTGCAGCGATAGTCCATGCACTTAAAACTTGGCGACATTACCTTCTTGGTAATCGTTGCGAGATCTTCACCGATCACCAAAGTTTGAAATATATCTTCACCCAACCGGATTTGAATCTCAGGCAAAGACGTTGGGTCGAGTTGATCTCGGATTACGACTTAGGAATAACTTACACCCCGGGCAAAGCCAATGTCATGGCTGATGCACTAAGTCGTAAATCTTATTGTAACAACCTGATGTTACAACAAAGTCAACCACTTCTCCACGAGGAATTCCGTAAGCTTAACCCTCACATAGTTCCTCGAGGATTCCTATCCACCCTGGTCGCGAAGCCTAACCTTATGGATCAGATCATAACCGCCCAGCGGTATGATAAGGGCATATCCCATATTAAGGAAAACATCGCTAGCGGAGTTGCTAAATGTTTTTCCATGGATGAGCGAGGTGTTGTATTCTTTGAGAACCGCATGGTGGTTCCCAAGAAACAACATCTACGCCAGTTGATTCTTAAGGAAGCTCATGAGTCCCCTCTCACCATTCATCCTGGTAGTACTAAAATGTATCAAGACCTACGCCAGAGGTTTTGGTGGACTAGGATGAAGAGAGAAATTGCTCAATACATTGCTAGTTGCGACGTCTGTCGTCGTGTTAAAGCAGAGCATCAACGGCCTGCTGGCACCCTTCAACCTTTGGCTATTCCTGAGTGGAAATGGGATAAAATTAGTATGGATTTCATTATTGGGTTTCCCAGGACCAAGAGAGGGAATAATTCCATCTTCGTCGTAATCAATCGTCTTTCCAAGGTGGCCCACTTTCTACATGTTCGTGAGAGTATCACCGCTAGCCAGCTAGCTGATTTATACATCTCCCAAATAGTGTCTCTTCATGGTGTCCCATTGGAAATTAACTCAAACCATGGGAGTCTCTTCACCTCTCGATTTTGGGAAAGTTTCCAAAATGCTATGGGAACTCGTCTCTCTTTTAGCACCGCCTTCCACCCCCAATTAAGTGGTCAAGTAGAGCGAGTCAATCAAATTCTAGAGGATATGCTCCGAGCTTCTGTCATCTCATTCGGAATGGATTGGGAGAAATGCCTTCCATTCACGGAGTTTTCTTATAACAATAGTTATCAAGCTAGCTTGGGCAAAGCTCCTTTCAAAGTTCTCTACGGACGAAAATGTCGAACGCCTCTTAACTGGTCAGAAACCGGGGAAAAGACAACTCTTTGGCCCGGATATGATTCAGGAAGCAGAAGAGCAGGTTCACGTTATTCGTGAGAAATTGAAAACAGCCCAATCTTGTCAAAAGAGCCAATATGATCGTAAACATAAGCTCATGACTTATGAAGTCGGCGAGAAGGCTTACCTTCGGGTTACTCCGTTAAAAGGAACCCATCGTTTAGGTATCAAAGGCAAATTGGCTCCTCGTTACATTGGACCCTTTCGCATTCTTGCCAAACGAGGAGAAGTTTCCTACCAATTGGAACTACCTCCGCATCTTTCTAGAGTTCACGATGTCTTCCATGTTTCTCAACTCAGGCGTTGCTTCGCGGATCCTATCCGTGGAGTGGACCACGAAACGCTTGATCTACAAGATAATCTCTCATATCGGGAATATCCCGTTCGTATCCTTGATCAAGCCGAGCGTACCACTCGACGCCATAACATCAAGTTTCTCAAGGTTCAATGGTCACACCATTCAGAGAAAGAAGCCACTTGGGAAAGGGAGGATCGTCTTCGACTCGAGTACCCCACTTTCTTCCCAACAGATCCTAAATCTCAGGACGAGATTCTTTTGAGTGGGGGTGAGTTGTCACACCCTAGCTAGTTCATGTATTAGAGTGATTGCATCATGTTTAAATTTCCCAGAAAGATGAAATGGGGATGATAGAACCCCCAGCACCCCCCTGGAACAACTAGGGTTTACTAAAAACTTTTCCAATGAACCTGAAATGCCCTTCTAAAAAGCCCACCCTTTTTGTCTTGGGTTAAAACCTTTGACAAAAATGGTGCACATTTTTCTAGGACATCTTAAGGTCATTGGATTAATTCATATAGTATTTGCATTTGGGCATTTAAATGCTATAAAATATTTTAAATGCTCAAATAATCATAAACTAAAATGTTTACTGTTGGATTTATTCTAAGCAGTAGGCATGATTAATTTTATTATTTTTGGAAATGCCCTGGCATTATTAATAAAGCCCTAAAGTTATAGAAATAATAGAAAATAAATAAAAACAGAAAAATAGAGAGAGAGAAACCCACCTGGGCCTTCTTACCTGGCGCGCCTGTAGCCCAAGTGGCCGGCCCAGCACGGCCCAGTCCATCTGGCCGTGCTAGTCGTCCCCTTCCTTGGGACAGAAGGAAGACGGGCGCGTGCCCGACGCACGCGCACCGCCATGCGCCACCTCCTGCTTGTCGCGTCGTCGCTGGACGGGCTGTATGACCTCCACGTCGCGCCCCCGACCCCCTGGACACCTAACACTACCCCTGCTCTCTCCCTCGCTCCCCCGACGCCATGGCCGAAGCAGCCGCCGCCGTCTCGCCGCCGTAGCCGTAGCCACCGTCGTCTCTGCGCCGCCCTACCGTGTCCACGAGCTCCGCCACCCTCCTCTCCGTTGAGCAGGCTGAGCCCCGAGCGCTCGTGTGCCCCGAAGCCACCGCATCGACCTCGCCCGACTCCGCCACCGCCGGAGACCCCCTTCGCCGTCACCATCGCAGCAGGCTGTCCCCGACCTCGCCGTCAGCTCCGTCGCAACCGCCGTGAGCCTAGCTACCTCCCCACCCTCTCCGTTCCCTCTCTCGAGCCCCGTAGCGACTGCACGTAGCTCACCCGCACGCGTCGCTGCGGAGCTCGTCGCCGACGAGGCTCCGGCCAGCCAACGGCCACGCCACATTCTCCACTAGCCCTACCGCACCCCCAGGAACCCAATGCACTAACCCACGCGCCTCTCCGTGCCCCCTAGCGACGAGTCCGAGCTCACACGAGCTCCGGCCGCCGCCAAACTCGCCGCCGGCGTCATCTCCGGCGACCCTGAGCCCAACCACTAGCACCACCCATCGCGGCTCGTTCCCAGCTGCCCGTAGAACCCAACGGCGCCTCGAACGGTGCCATGTAGATGAAACCCGCACATGCACCGCTGCGTTTGGCCTCGCCGGCGGCTAAACGCCGGCGAGATTGACCCTGTTTGACCCCGCCGGAGTCACTGACATGTGGGGCCGGCTCCTAACTAAATTAGATTAGTTCTTAATTAGTGCTAATCACCCTGTTAGAGGTTAGTGACCTCGTTAACTAACACTCTCTCACTGACATGTGGGCCCAGGGCCTAACCAACCTAGTTCAGTGCTAACTAAACACTAACTAACTCTGTTAGTTAGCTGAAACACTGACACATGGGGCCCACCAGTCACGTTTGACCAGGGCTAGCGCCTTTGACCCGCTGACATCACAGTGATGCAGTGCTGACGCAGTTATTTATTTTCTAGATTTATTTTTATATAGGAAATTCCAGAAAATAGCCAAAACTTCTAAAAATCATAGAAAATCAACCATAACTCCAAATCAAACAAATTATAGATGAAAAATGATCAGAAAAATTCAACCTTTCCATCTATAATGGTTTCATGCATGACAAGACACTTTAACCTTGCTGTTTAGGTGAAACAAGCTAATACACTTATAATGCATAAGAACTTAAGCTTCCTTTTGAATCTTTGATTAGATTCAAATGGACCCATTTCAACTTGTTTCACATTGCATTAGGCAGGACACCTCATTTTGCCATGTCATAGCATGCATCATATTGTTGCATATTGCCATGTGTTGACTATATTCTGTGGTGTCTTTCGTGGTAGGTTCTGCCTCCGAGGATATTTCCGAGTATCCAGCTGAAGGGCAGTACTACCACTCCATCAGGCAAGCAGCCCCATTGATCATATCGATACAATCCCATGTTCCCGCTTCTGCTCTCACTTACTGCATTAAGACAACAACGTGTCAAACTGCTGTGTGCCGCGGTAGTTGAACCCTTATCCTCTGCATGACCTGTCATTGCCACAGTAACTAGATGAGCATGTGTAGGAGTTGATTGAGCCATGTTTGTGTTTCCTACCTTGCTATGCCTGCTATGCTTAGAGTTGAGTTAGGTCTGGTTCATCTGGGTGATGGGCTAGAGTGAAATGATTATGTCGGTAATGTGAGGGATGTGTTGAACATGATTTGGTAAAGGTATCGATGAGAGGCCATGTAGGAGTACATGGTGGGTTGTTTCATTGAAGCCGTCCCTAAGAACTGAGATCTGTATGTGTGATTTAAGATTTAGTTACTACCATGCATTGGGATCCTTAATTGACCCTCTTGGCTTCTTAATCACCCTAGTACTCTGTCCAGGAGTTGCAACTAGTTTCTGGTGTTTGTAGGTTATGTGTTGGCGGCCGTGCGTAGCGCTGACCCTAGGGGTGGGCTATGATGCGGTAGATACACCGCAGCATGGTGTACCGAGTCACCCGTTTGGTGTCTTGGGAACCCTGTTCACATCGTTCGGGGCCGTATGTGGAAACCTCGGCCGGACGCCCTGCAGATGGAACCTGGATAGGCGATAAACCTGTACTAGAGACTTGAGTGTTTAGGTAGGCCGTGGGCGACACCCTCGTTGGGCTTCCGCTTGAAGGTTGCCGAGTACATGTCGTGTAAACGACGGTAAGTGGTGAGAGCGTGTATGAAGAAGTACACCCATGCAGGGTTAACATCATCTATTTGAATAGCCGCGTCCGCGGTAAATGACTACTTGGTTGCCTATACAGTTCATAGACAAGTTAATGGTTACTACTAAAAGACTCAAGATAAGTGTGAGTACCGAGGAGGGCCCTCTCGTAGGATGACGAGGGAGGATCCCCGATGGAGTATTGTGTTGGTGATTAGTGGACTCGTGTGCGAAAACTATTTTACTAGTGGTGTCTCGTAGGATAGCTTAGCCAAGAGTCAAAGCCGGCTTGCTGCAATAACTCCACCACCTTCTTGAGAATGAGCATGTATAGTAGGTTCTGTTGTAAGACTTGCTGAGTACCTTTGTACTCATGTTGCTTTAATTACTGTTTTTAGACAACAACACCGCCCCCTCCGATGGGTTTTATGTAGACCTCGACGTCGATGAGTAACTTGCCACCCAAGTGGTGATCCTGGCCATGGAGGGCCCTATGTAGATAGACAGGCTTCGAAAAGCCTTCTTTGTTTCTAGTGTCTGTACTCAGACTATTTGCTTGCGCATGTGCTTGTATGCCTATATGACTTGAGTGTCGGGTCGTGTGACCCCTACCTGTATGAACATGTTATGTATGGCTCTCTGGAGCCTTTAAATAAAGTATTTGAGTTGTAGAGTTTTGTTGTGATGCCATGTTGTATTTGCACATATCGAGCATATTGTGTGTATGATTGAAATGCTTGGTATGTGTGGGATCCGACAATCTAGTTGTTTATCCTTGGTAGCCTCTCTTATGGGGAAATGTAGTCTAGTGCTCCTCGATCCATAGTAGTCCGCTACAGCCCGGTTCACCGGAGTCCTGCTAGCCCAGCACTACTGCTCAGGACACTTGACTGGCCGGCATGTGTTTCACATCGTTCCTATGTCTGTCCCTTCAGGGAAATGTCACGCAGTGACATCCGGAGTCCTGCCTAGCCTGCTACAGCTCGGGTTCCCCGGAGTCCTGTTAGCCCAGTGCTATAGCCCGGATTCACACGCTGTTGACCGACATGCTCGATGTGATTCATGTATGCCTGTCTCCATAGGTCTATGCCACTTTGGGTTCACGACTAGCCATGTCGGCCCGGGTTCTCTGTCATATGGATGCTAGCGACACTATCATATACGTGAGCCAAAAGGCGCAAACGGTCCCGGGCCATGGTAAGGCGACACCCGTGGGGATACCGTGCGTGAGGCCGCAATGTGATATGGGGTGTTACCGGCTAGATCGATGTGACTTGGAATCGGGGTCCTAACAAGAGAAGATTCACATATAAATATACTATCCTGGAAATCCTTTGTGATTGTGAGCCCCCATCAAAATATTATATGCCAAAATTGTTGACATTGGACTAGGAAGACAACTTAAAGATTTATGTTTTTTCATATTCACATAGAAGTCATATTGTCATGGATCCTTTAACATGTGGTGCTTGCCCCCTATCTTTGCTAGACAAAAATTCTGCACTAAGTAGAGATACTACTTGTGCAGCCAAAAACCCTTAAATCCAAATCTTATTTTCAAGTGTCCACCATACCTACCTAAGGATTGAGTCAGATCCTTCAAGTAATTTGTCATTGGTGCAATAAGGCAATAAAAATTGCTTCTAAAAGTGTGAGATCATTTTGTGTAAGAGAAAATTGAGTGTTGTATGAACTTGTGATGGTGAAGAATAAAAGCGACAGACTGCATAATAAAGGTTGCCATCACAAGGGGCAATACGACGTCACATTCTTTTGCACTAAGGGGTTGAGCATACAAACAAATAAGCGCATGGCAACCTCTGGTTCCTCTGCGAAGGGCCTATCTTTTACTTTTATGTAAAGAGTCAAAGTTTTCTCTCTATTCCTTTTTATTTTTCTCCTTTGGCAAGCATTATGTGGTGAGGAAATATGTAGGCACATATGTCCAGCTGAATATGGGTAGCATAAGTTATTTTTGTTGACATCACCCTTGAGGTGAATATGTTGGGAGGCAAAACTATAAGCCCCTATCTTTCTATGTGTCCGGTTGAAATGGTTTTCTCATGTGTATGCGGTGAGTGTTAGCAATCATAGAAGACTAAATGATGGTTGAGTATGTGGACTTGCCTAAAGGCTCCGATACGTGACCCTTCCTGAAAAGATGATGAATTGTAGTTGCAAAGTTGACTAAGAAGATAGTTTGTTGGTTTCTAATAGAGTTTATGCTTCATACTTCGATAATGTGATGAATTGTCACTTATTGATGAGAAGTTTATGATAAAAGTCTTATGTTTAAGTTTGTTGCTGTTATAATAATCAACATGATGCTTCCATGTCCATATTTTGTTTTTATCGTCACCTCTCTCTCTCTCTCTCTAAGCATCTGGACATGTTTTCGATTTCGGTTTTCACTTGAGGACAAGTGAGGTCTAAGCTTGGGGGAGTTGATACGTCCATTTTGCATCATGTTTTCCTACTGTCATTTATGATGTTTTTATGCATAATAATGCTTTTTGAAGTAATTCTAATGCCTTATCTCTCATAATTTGCAAGGTACACACAAAGAGGGAGAATTCCGGCAGCTGTGAATCTAGACCTGGAAAACCTACGTCATGCTACCTAGTCTGGACAACTCCAAACAAGCTGAAACTTTATGGAGAATTTTTATGGAATATATGAAGAATATTGCAGCAAATAAGTACCAGGTGGGCACAAACCACCTGGGCACGCCAGGGAGCCCACGTGCGCCCTGGTGGGTTGTGCTCACCCAGGCCCACCTCCGGTGCCCATCTTCTGGTATATAAGTCATTTTGACCTAGAAAAAATAAGGAGAGGACTTTTGGGATTTAGCGCCGCCGTCTTGAGGCAGAACTTGGGCAGGAGCACTTTTGCCCTCCGGCGGAGCGATTTCGCCGGGGGAACTTCCCTCCCGAAGGGGGAAATCATCGTCATCATCATCACCAACAACTCTCCCATCTTGGGGAGGGAAATATCCATCAAAACCTTCAACATCACCATCTCATCTCAAACCCTAGTTCATCTCTTGTGTTCAATCTTGTTACCGGTGCTTGTGGGTGACTAGTAGTGTTGATTACATCTTGGAGTTGATTACTATATGGTTTATTTGGTGGAAGATTATATGTTCAGATCCATTATGCTATTTAATACCCCTTTGATCTTGAGCATGTTTATCACTTGTGAGTAGTTACTTTTGTTCTTGATGTCACCGGAGAAATCATGTTGCAAGGAATCATGTGAACTTGATATGTGTTCCATATTTTGTTAGTATGTATGTTGTGATTCCCTTAGTGGTGTCATGTGAACGTCGACTACATGACACTTCACCATATTTGGGCCTAAGGGAATGCATTGTGGAGTAGTTATTAGATGATGGGTTGCGAGAGTGACAGAAGCTTAAACCCTAGTTTATGCGCTATTCCGTAAGGGGCCGATTGGATCCAAAAGTTTAATGTTATGGTTAGGATTTATCCTTAATACTTTTCTCGTAGTTGCGGATGCTTGCGAGGGGGTTAATCATAAGTAGGAGGTTTTTTCAAGTAAGAACAGCACCTAAGCACCGGTCCACCCACATATCAAATTATCAAAGTAGTGAACACGAATCGAATCAACATGATGAAAGTGACTAGATGAAATTCCCTTGTACCCTCAAGAACGCTTTGCTTACTATAAGAGACCGTTTTGGCCTGTCCTTTGCCTCAAAAGGATTGGGCTACCTTGCTACACTTCTGTTACTATTATCATTACTTGGTAATTACAAAATATCTTGCTATCAAACTACTCTGTTACTTACAATTTCAGCACTTGCAGTCATTACCTTGCTGGAAACCACTTGTCATTTCCTTCTGCTCCTCGTTGGGTTTGACACTAATACCTATCGAAAACAGCTACAACGGATCCCCTATACTTTTGGGTCATCAGTGCTATACACAAGGTTTTTAACCCCTTTCCGTGATGGCATTTGGAACCGTCGCGAAGTGAGTGTGGGCGATAGGGGGTCCTACCCACACGACCCAGAAACCGTCGGGGATAGGCCCTCCTGGCACACAGGCTGGGGAAAAATGAGCTCGTGTGCGATCGGGCGAGGCATCGAAGCCCAATTGTTTCCGTTCGTATGTACATCCCACACGGTGAATCCCAAAAAAACCGTTCGTATGTATATCACACATAGTCAATCCAAGGAATACGTTTCCGTTCTTATGTACATCCCACACAGTCAATCCAGGGAAAAAGTTTCCATTCGTATGTACATCCCACATATTCAATCCAGGGAAAACGTTTCCGTTCGTATGTACATCCCACACAGGTTTATGTATAGGCTCGTGTGTGATAGGTGTAACTATCACACATGCTCTGCCTTGGTATACCGTTTGCTTCTATGAACTACATCACACATGATTTGATGAAGAAAACGGTGTGGCATTGGGCTATCCATCACAATCGCTTTTACTACTAGAACCGTTTGGAAAGTTCCATGACACATCTAGCAGGTTCATTAGTTTACAATTAATAATTCTAGTATTACGCAAATTCACATTTCGTATCGAACAACCATTTGCCAATTTCATATTAGGCACATAAATATATTTTAACATCACAGTACGGTAGCTACCTGAAAACAACATAGTACAACATATAGCTAGTTCGACTTCATAAGAACAATATTAGAACAATATATTCATTTGTCTAATCAAGATCATACAGGATCGTCTTATCAACCTCTACTTTTAGTTCAGTAAGAACCTGTTTTGCACTAGCCAACTGGGAAAGTGCCTCCTCCTTCGCCAACACCATCTTAGCAAAGTTTGATTTAAAAAATCTGAGCTCATACTCCACCTTCCTCTTTTTATCCCGCATCTTAAAATATTCTTCAGCGTTGACAACACTTTCTCTAAGCCTACCTCCGTTCTCTTCCTCATATATGCTCCAGAGTTTTGCTAGGCACATCTTCAAAGACTGTGGCCACTCTTGATCAACCCACTCCAAGTAAGAACACTTCTATTCATCCTATAATATTTAAAACTAGATCAGTAACAATTGTAGGGGAATGGGTTTATAGCAACATAGAAAATCATCAATACTTATTTTGAAAAACTGAAGAAATAGGTTAATTATGACGTATCTTCTCAAAAAGATCAATGTGCAAATGAATTAATTGCTACTGAGACAACAACCAAATTCTTAAGCATCAGGAGCTATAATTAACTACAACAATGGTACAAGTTCTTACTCATGTACCAAAAGTAACAAATTGAACATTTTATGAGGGAGGTAAATATAACTGCAACAACATAGCGACAGTGTTTGGATGACAATAAATTGATACTAATAGGTGTGTACATGCACAAATTTAGTAACATAGTACCAATAGCACTAAGGCCGTCCACTATGTATGCCAAAATCGGTGTAAAGACAACTATTGCTACATCACGCACCGTTGCCATGCACTAGCGAGCCAATGCAGCGGAAAAAAATCAAGGACCCGGACTCTGAAGCACCTAGTTGCTCCGATGCCTAGTTCCTTCGTGCCATAAATATTTAGTATTTTACTGCTTGGCTGCTCGGATGTGTGGACCAAAGTTGGTTGCACAAACTATTGAAGCGGTGCCAAATAATTTTCTAATGGCACTGCTGATGAGATGGGAACATTTTTAGATACTAGGTACAAACTGTGACACTGTCTTAGGATGTGTTTGGTTGAAGGTGTGGTATGAATGAGTTGGGACCGTGACATTGTACGAATCACATCTAACAAATGATTTGTAACAACGAAAGAGGGTCTAACCTTCTCAAATCGACCGCCGGGTTAAAATCCTTCATTCCAAGTCATAGCCCAAGAGAGAGAGAGAGAGAGAGAGAGAAGAGAGGCATACCCGGGTGGTGAAGGAGTCATCGTCGGAGGAGGAACCACTAGAGAGGTCATTGAAGAAGACCATGGTGCCCCGGTGGTAGAATGCGAGACGACGAGAGTGAGAAAGCAAGCGAGGAAGCGGCTTAGCTTAGGAAGGAAGGAAGGAAGGAAGGAGGAAACAGGGGAAATGTAACTTGTGGTCAGGGGGAAAAGGGGATGGGGATGGGGAAGGGGGGAGGGGGCGGGGGTAGATATTTTGGCGGTAGGCCAAAAATATCGAAATGTGGAGGGAAACTTTGCGCGCGGTGCCGCCGGACACCATTCACTTTGAACAATTGTGTGCATCACAAACGATTCTTCTACTTTACGCGCATGGGATGAGTTTGATAATTCAAATTTTGGTGGGAATTTCCTCGGGTATGTCATTGCATAATTTAACATCGCTTGCTAATTTGGCCACACAAAAGAGCATACAACACACAGACCACACTTACTGAATCGAGCAATTTTAGTAATTAAACAGAGTCAGTTGACGTAAACATTGCTCTAACAAAAGACCAACATTAAAAAGAAAGCCTAAGTACGCATAATTTTAACACATCCGCCGCCGCGCCGGCCTATGCATCGCTGGTGTGAGATGAGACGTCGATGACTTGTCGTCGCGAAATGCCGCCATTGGTGGACTCCGCGTCCCCCTGCTGCAATCGACCGCGTCCTCGTCCTCATCCTCAGCGCCGCCCTCAAGGTTGTAGAACTCGTAGGAGTGGCTGCGCCAGAGCTCGCGTTGGTACTCCACCCCCGATTCCTCGATGTACAGACTCTTCTCTACCTCGACCTCGGCCACGCACAACTCCTCCTGCTGGCGCTCCTCGGTCTCCGCCGCCTCTTGCATCTCCAGCTCCCGCTCGGCGATCTCATGAGGAAGCAGGTGCTCCATGGCCACCATCGTCTTTTCAGACATGAGTTGCATGCTGGATTCCAAGGTGGCCTAGAATACCTTGGCGTGTGCGTCCTTGATCTTGGTGTGGATGGCCTTGACCCGGGCCAGGGCGACATCGGCGGCACGGACGGCAGCTCGAGCGCTCTCGGCGTTTGCAGTTGCCATTGCAGCAGCTGCAGCCGTCTCGGCTGCTGCAGCTGCCCTATCGGCTGCCGCAGACGCCCTCCTGGTGGATGCGGCTGCGATCAATGTGGATGCGGCGGCACTCTCGGCGCAGGCGGCCACGCTCTCGGCGCAGGCGGTGGTGCTTGGGGAGGACGCGACCATCGTACGAGCCTTCACGAAGCGTTTCCACGGCCTCATCTTTGCAAGAAGGGGGTGCATGAATGGGGATTATGATTCATGGATTCAGGGGTTTCCGGCACTGGAGCAGACGAGCCGGCGAAGCTTAAGGAGGAGGACTTAAATAGACCCAGAAATTTCCATTGCAAATGGTTCCAACAAAAAAATTGTGTGTGATGTTGTGGATATTTTTTATTAGCTGTGAAAGACGAATTTGGAGTCAAGTGGCAACGGATGGTGTTTTAAATGTACTAGAAAAAAATTAGTACTAATACAACTGTCATGTCAAATTTTGGAAAATTTCAGGGGTCATTTGACCTTTTAAGACATTTAAGTGATTTCCTAGCCATTTAATGACCATAATTCAAAGTTGAACTACATGTACATGCAACAACTAACCATAACGGTTTGAAAGTAATATTTTGTGTACTTGTGTGCGATTTAATTCCATGTGCAGTAAATTGGAAGGAATTTTCAAACATATTGGTATAACGGCTATGACAGAATTAAGCATGGAGTGCCATGGCATTTAAATTCCAAAAAATTAAAAAAAATCAGAAACACATGAAACCTCGCTTGATGTAATGTCATGCCACCAAGATGATGTGGTAAAAAATTTGGCATGTTTGACAAAAGTTTGGACACACACCCCTCACAAACAGGAGCAACTTACTAGAAGGCTTGTGGTACCGAGAGGGAACAATGCATGTTTGATGATGAACGGGAGATAGCTTCCTCTTACGGCCTTCAATTTTTTTCTATGTTTAACGTGCACTAATACAACTGTCATGCAAAAATTTGGAAAATTTCAGGGGTCATTTGAGCTTTTAAAGACATTTAAGTGACTTTCTAAACATTTAATGACCGTAATTCAAATTTGAATTACATCTGCATGCAACGGCTAACCATAACAGTTTGAAAAATCATATTTGTGTACTTGTGTGCGAGTTAATTCCATGTGTAGTAAATTAGAAGGAATTTTCAAACATATTGGTCTCACAGCATGGACACATGCGTGGAGTGCAATGGCATTTTAATTCCAAAAAATTGAAAAATGACCAGAAAAACATGAAACCTTGCTTGATGTAATTTCATGCCACCAAATGATGTGGTAAAAAAATTGGCCTGTTTGACGAAAGTTTGGGCACACACAACCCTCACAAACTGGAGCAACTCACTAGAAGGATCGTGGTTCCGAGAGGGAACAATGCATGTTTGATGACGAACGGGAGATAGCTTCCTCTTATGGCCTTCAATTTTTTTTATGTTTAACGTGAACTACTACAACTGTCATGTGAAAATTTGGAATTCTAGGGATCATTTGTCCTTTTAAAGACATTTAAGTGATTTTCTAGCCATTTAATGACCATAATTCAAATTTGAACTACATCTACATGCAATGGCTAACCATAACAGTTTGAAAAATCATACTTTTGTGTACTTGTGGGCGAGTTAAAAAATCACCAGACGATGTAAATATCTGGTGTTCAAAAAGTAAAATGTAAAGATCTGGCAAGACTACCGCCCCCCATGATTGACACTCTATTTTGCGGCACGAGGTTTGGTAGGTGAGTGGCGGGGGTTATTAATCAGACACGGTTCTGTATTGAAAACCGTTAGCTAATAAATTCACACACGTATTTTGCTGCAGGAATCATGTGTAATTCAAACTACAGTACTCGTAAATTCCTGCGACCAGCGTGTGTACTGTTTCCGTCGATCCAGATTCCGGCCGCCAATAAATACTACCTTGCTCACGTCATCCCGCCTACATTCTCATCTACATTCTCCCCTTGCTCGCCCTCTTTCTCTCTCAAATCTCTGCCATGGCGCCACCGGTCTGGCCATGCACCGACGAGGAGTCGCCCCCCCCCGCGAGGACGCTCACTCGAAGAGCAACGACAAGGACCCCTACGCACCATCAAACGAGGTTGTGTCGGACTGTTGGGGCATGTAGCATGCAATTCCAAAAAAAATCCTACGATCACGCAAGATCTATCTAGGAGATGCATAGCAACGATAGGGGAATAGTGTGTCCATGTACCCTCATAGACCAAAAGTGGAAGCGTTAGTTTAATGCAGTTGATGTAGTCGAACGTCTTCATGATCCAACCGATCAAGTACCGAACGTACAACACCTCCGAGTTCAGCACACGTTTAGCTCAATGACATCCCTCGAATTCTTGATCTAGCAAAGTGTCGAGGTTGAGTTTTGTCAGCACGATGGCGTGGTGATGGTGATAGTGATGTGATTTGCGCAGGGCTTTGCCTAAGCACTACGACAATATGATCGGAGGAGTAAATGGTGGAGGGGGCACCGCAAAGGGCTAAGAAATAATTAATGTGCTTTGGGGTGCCCCCCTACCCCCGTATATAAAGGAGGAGAGGGCAGGAGGCCGGCCCTAGGGGCGCACCAAGTGGGGGGGACCCACTAGGACTCCTAGTCCTAGTCGGCCCCCTTCCTTCCTTTCGGAGGGGGAAAGGGGAAGGAGAGGGAGAGGGAGAAGGAAAGGGGGCCGCGCACCCTCCCCTTTTCCAATTCGGACTCTCATGGGGGGGCGCCACCCTTTGTGGGCTGCCCTCTCTCTCCCCTATGGCCCAAGTTTGCCCATTACTTTCCTCGGGGGGTTCTGGTAACCCCTCGGTACTCCGATAAATATCCGAAACACTCAGAAACCATTCTAGTGTGCGAATACCATCGTCCAATATATCAATCTTTACCTCTCGACCATTTCGAGACTCCTCGTCATGTCCGTGATCTCATCCGAGACTTCGAACAATCTTCGGTCACCAAAACACATAACTCATAATACAAATCGTCATCGAACGTTAAGCGTGCGGACCCTACGGGTTCAAGAACTATGTAGACATGACCGAGACACATCTCTGATCAATAACCAACAACGGAACCTGAATGCTCATATTGATTCTGACATATTCTACGAAGATCTTTGTCGCTCTAACCGCAATCACAACATACGTTATTCCCTTTGTCATCGGTATGCTACTTGCCGGAGCTTCGATCGTTGATATCCTCATACCTAGTTCAATATTGTTACCGGCAAGTCTCTTTACTCGTTCCTTAATGCATCATCCCGTAACTAACTCATTAGTCACATTGCTTGCAAGGCTTATCATGATGTGCATTACCGAGAGGGCCCAGAGATACCTCTCCGATACTCGGAGTGACAAATCCTAATCTCGATCTATGACAACCCAACAAACACCTTCGGAGACACCTGTAGATCATCTTTATAACCACCCAGTTACGTTGTGACGTTTGATAGCACACAAGGTGTTCCTCCAGCATTCAGGAGTTGCATAATCTCATAGTCAAAGGAATATGTATAAGTCATGGAGAAAGCAATAGCAATAAAACTTAATGATCATTATTTAAGCTAATGGGTGGGTCTTGTCCATCACATCATTCTCCTAATGATGTGATCTCGTTCATCAAATGACAACACATGTCTATGGTCAGGAAACTTAACCATCTTTGATTAACGAGCTAGTCAAGTAGAGGCATACTAGGGACACTTTGTTTTGTCTATGTATTCACACATGTATCAAGTTTCCGGTTTATACACTTCTAGCATGAATAATAAACATTTATCGTGATATAAGGAAATAACAACTTTATTATTGCCTCTAGGGCATATTTCCTTTAGTCTCCCACTTGCACTAGAGTCAATAATCTAGATTACATTGTAATGATTCTAACACCCTTGGAGTCTTGGTGCTGATCATGTTTTGGTCGTGGAAGAGGCTTAGTCAACGGGTCTGCAACATTTAGATCCGTACGTATTTTGCAAATCTCTATCTCTCCTTCCTTGACTTGATCGTCGATGGAGTTGAAGCATCTCTTGATGTGTTTGGTTCTCTTGTGAAATCTGGATTCCTTCGCTAATGCAATTGCTCCAGTATTGTCACAAAAGATTTTTCATTGGACCCGATGCACTAGGTATTACACCTAGATCAGATATGAACTCCTTCATCCAGACTCCTTCATTTGCTGCTGCCAAACCAGCTATGTACTCCTCTTCACACGTAGATCCCGTCATGACGCTTTGCTTGGAACTGCACCAACTGACAGCTCCACCATTCAATATAAATACGTATCCGTTTTCTGACTTAGAGTCATCCGGATCAGTGTCAAAGCTAGCATCAACGTAACCATTTACGACAAGCTGTTTGTCACCTCCATAAACGAGAAACATATCCTTAGTCCTTTTCAGGTATTTCAGGATGTTCTTGACCGCTGTCTAGTGATCCACTCCTAGATTACTTTGGTACCTCCTTGCTAAACTTATAGCAAGGCACACATCAGGTATGGTACACAACATTGCATACATGATAGAACCTATGGCTAAGGCATAGGGAATGACTTTCATTTTCTCTCTATCTTCTACAGTGGTCGGGCATTGAGTATGACTCAACTTCACACCTTGTAACACAGGCAAGAAGCCTTTCTTTGACTGATCCATTTTGAACTTCTTCAAAACTTTATCAAGGTATGTGCTTTGTAGATCTATCCAATTAAGAATCCTGATCTATCTTTGTAGATCTTGATGCCCAATATATAAGCAGCTTCACCGAGGTCTTTCATTGAAAAATTCTTATTCAATTATCCTTTTATGCTATCCAGAAATTCTGTATCGTTTCCAATCAACAATATGTCATCCACATATAATATTAGAAATGCTACAGAGCTCCCACTCACTTTGTTGTAAATATAGGCTTCTCCAAAAGTCTGTATAAAACCATATGATTTGATCACACTATCAAAGCATATATTCCAACTCCGAGATGCTTGCACCAGTCCATAAATGGATCGCTGGAGCTTGCACACTTTGTTAGCACCTTTAGGATCAACAAAACCTTCTGGTTGCATCATATACAACTCTTTTTTTAAGAAATCCATTAAGGAAAGCAGTTTTGACGTCCATTTGCCAAATTTCATAATCATAAAATGCGGCAATTGCTAACATGATTTGGACAGACTTAAGCATCTCTACTGGTGAGAAGGTCTCATCGTAGTCAACTCCTTGAACTTGTCGAAAACCTTCCGCAACAAATCGAGCTTTGTAGACAGTAACATTACCATCAGCGTCAATCTTCTTCTTGAAGATTCATTTATTCTTTATGGCTTGCCGATCATCGGGCAAGTCAATCAAAGTCCATACTTTGTTCTCATACATGGATCCCATCTCGGATTTCATGGCTTCCTAATAGTTCGTAGGTTCATCATGGTCTAGTAACTTGACTTCCAGAACATGATTACCGTACCACTCTGGTGCGAACATACTCTGGTTGACCTACGAGGTTTGGTAGTAACTTGATCTGAAGTTTCATGATCATCATCTTTAGCTTCCTCACTAATTGGTGTAGTGTGATGACCCAAGACCGACGCTCCAGATGCCTTCCATGTTTTGCGTGACCGATGTGTGTTTATTTGTTTGCTGCATTTCATCATCGCATCTTTCGTGTTGCATCAGCACTCTGTTGCCATCATTTTTTTCAAAACTTGCATTCGTTTGTAGTCGCCGCTCCTTCCTTGTCTCTATTGATCCCTTCTCATATCAATCGGACTGCTTTCTTCTCTCTTGTCTTCTCCGTGGCCTTTTGTCAAACCCCTCGCGTGCACGCCCGTTAACTTCCCCGAACCCGACCCACTCAGTCGTCACCGTTGGGTCCGGATCATCCCCAAACATCCCTAAAATATTTTCGTTTTATTTATTGGACTCCCTACTCTATTTTTCTCAACCGCCCGATTTCGATCCGAGGGTCCGAATCTACCCTGAACTCCCCCTCTTTCCTTATATAAGAGACTCCTATTCTAAATCTGGACAAACCCTAAAATCTAGGAGATGTGTCCCGACGCCCGACGCCGCCTTCCCAATCCCCCTTGGGATATCCCCCTGCCCGATCCACCAACCAGCCGCCGCCACCCTCTCCCTTGTTTTCCCCACCGAGCCAATCCCAGGGCACCAGCCTCATGTCCCTCGCCCGAGGCTCCCGCAACCACCTCCTTTCCCGACCTCGCCGTCGACCCCACTGTTGCCGGCGAGCAGCAGCAACCCCGAGTCGCCAGCCTCGCATCGCGTTGAGCGTGACCGCCGCGCCTCGTCCACGGATACAGACCTGGCCTCCTCGTGCCCTCCTTCCTCCCATTCTTCTTCTCTCTCTGCCCTAACCTATCTCTTCCTCGTGTTCCCTTGCAGGAGCACCACACCATGACCATCGTCTCGTGTCGTCGGACCTCGCCTAGTCTTCGCCCCGTGCTCGATCCATCCATCCCCAATGCCTGCTGCCTCCTTCCTGCTCGGATCTGGCAAGTTCTGAGCCGAGACACCACCATTCCCCTACCGCCTCCCTCCCTACACCATGCGTCGCTGTGCCCGTCCTCGTCTTCTCCAGTTAGTGCACCTTAGGAGCCAACCATGGATGCCCAAATTACCATGTTTCCTCCCCGAGCTCCAAGTCCCCGCACTGCTGACCCTGCTGATGCGTCGCCATCGGTCAGCAAGCCCCCCCCCCCATCTGCTACCTCTTGAGCATGCATTGGTTTTTCCCTTGAAGAGGAAAGGGTGATGTAGCAAAGTAGCGTAAGTATTTCCCTCAGTTTTTGAGAACCAAGGTATCAATCCAATAGGAGGCCACACGCAAGTCCCTCCTACCTACACAAACAAATAAGAACCTTGCAACCAACGCGATAAAGAGGTTGTCAATCCCTTCACGGCCACTTCCAAAAGTGAGATCTGATAGAGATGATAAAATAATATTTTTGGTATTTTTATGATAAAGATTAAAAGTAAAGATTGCAAAATAAACGGTGCCAGAAATAACTTGTTGACGGGAGATTAATATAATGGAGAATAGACCCGGGGGCCATAGGTTTCACTAGTGGCTTCTCTCAAGATAGCATAAGTATTACGGTGGGTGAACAAATTACTGTCGACCAACTGATAGAAAAGCGAATAATTATGAGAATGTCTAGGCATGATCATGTATATAGGCATCACGTCCGTGACAAGTAGACCGACACCTGCCTGCATCTACTACTGTTACTCCACACACCGACCGCTATCCAGCATGCATCTAGAGTATTAAGTTCATAAGAACAGAGTAACGCATTAGGTAAGATGACATGATGTAGAGGGATAAACTCAAGCAATATGAAATAAACCCCATCTTTTTATCCTCGATGGCAACAATACAATACGTGTCATTTCCCTTTCTGTCACTGGGATCAAGCAAGGCAAGATTGAACCCAAAGCTAAGCACTTCTCCCATTGCAAGAAATATCAATCTAGTAGGCCAAACCAAACTGATAATTCGAAGAGACTTGCAAAGATAACAAATCATACATAAAAGAATTAAGAGGAGATTCAAATATTGTTCATAGATAATCTTGATCATAAACCCACAATTCATCGGATCTCGACAAACACACCACAAAAAGAGTTACATCGAATAGATCTCCAAGAAGATCGAGGAGAACTTTGTATTGAGATCCAAAGAGAGAGAAGAAGCCATCTAGCTAATAACTATCGACCCGAAGGTCTGAGGTAAACTACTCACACATCATCGAAGAGGCTATGGTGTTGATGTAGAAGCCCTCCATGATCGATGCCCCCTCCAGCGGAGCGCCGGAAAAGGCCCCAAGATGGGATCTCACGGGTACAGAAGGTTGCGGCGGTGGAAATAGGGTTTCGTGGTGCTCCTGGATGTTTTCAGGGTATATGAGTATATATAGGCGAAGGAAGTCGGTCAGGAGAGCACGAGGGGCCCACGAGGGTGGGGGCGCGCCCAGGGGGCAGGCGCGCCTCCCTGCCTCGTGGCCTCCTTGGTTGTTTCTTGACGTCCACTCCAAGTCCTCTGGATCACGTTTGTTCCAAAAATCACGTTCCCGAAGGTTTCATTCCGTTTGGACTCCGTTTGATATTCCTTTTCCGTGAAACACTGAAATATGCAAAAAAACAATTTGCACTGGGCCTTGGGTTAATTGGTTAGTCCCAAAAATAATATAAAAGTGTATAATAAAGCCCATTAAGCATCCAAAACAGAATATATATAATAGCATGGAACAATAAAAAATTATAGATATGTTGGAGACGTATCAAGCATCCCCAAGCTTTATTCCTGCTCGTCCTTGAGTAGGTAAATGATAAAAAACCGAATTTTTGATGTGGAATGCTTTCTAGCATATTCTTCAATGTAATTTTCTTTATTGTGGCATGAATGTTTAGATCCAAAAGATTCAAGATAAAAGTTTAATGCTGACATAAAAATAATAATACTTCAAGCATGCTAACCAAGCAATTATGTCTTATCAAAATAACATAGCCAAAGAAAGCTTATCCCTACAAAATCACATAGTTTGGCCATGCTTCATTTTCGTCACACAAAATGCTCTCATCATGCACAACCCCGATGACAAGCCAAGAAATTGTTTCATAGTTAGCATTTTCAAACTCTTTCAACTTTTACACAATATATGAGCGCGAGCCATGGACATAGCACTATGGGTGGAATAGAATATAATGATTGAGGTTGTGTGAGAAGACAAAAAGGAGAAAGTCTCACATTGACGCGGCTAATCAATGGGCTATGGAGATGCCCACCGATTGATGTCAATGCAAGGAGTAGGGATTGCCATGCAACTGATGCACTAGAGTTATAAATATATGAAAGCTCATCAAAGAAACTAAGTGGGTGTGCATCCAACTTGCTTGCTCAAGAAGACCTAGGGAATTTGAGGAAGACCATCATTGGAATATACAAGCCAAGTTCTATAATGAAAAATTCCCACTAGTATATGAAAGTGACAAAATAAGAGACTCTCTATCATGAAGATCATGGTGCTACTTTGAAGCACATGTGTGGAAAAAGGATAGTAACATTGTCCCTTCTCTCTTTTTCTCTCATTTTTTTATTTGGGCCTTCTTTTTTTCTTGGCCTCTTTTTTTTCTTCCCCCCTTTTTTCGTTCGGAGTCTCATCCCGACTTTTGGGGGAATCATAGTCTCCATCATCCTTTCCTCACATGGGATAATGCTCTAATGATGATCATCACACTTTTATTTACTTACAACTCAAGAATTACAACTCGATACTTAGAACAAAATATGGCTCTATGTTAATTCCTCCGGCGGTGTACCGGGATATGCGATGAATCAAGAGTGACATGTATGAAAAATTAAGCATGGTGGCTTTTCCACAAATATGATGTCAACTACATGATCATGCAAGGCAATATGACAATGATGATGCGTGTCATAATAAACAGAATGGTGGAAATTTGCATGGCAATATATCTTGGAATGGCTATGGAAATGCCATAATAGGTAGGTATGGTGGCTGTTTTGAGGAAGATATAAGGAGGCTTATGTGTGATAGAGCGTATCATATCATGGGGTTTGGATGCACCGGTGAAGTTTGCACCAACTCACAAGGTGAGAAAGGGCAATGCACGGTACCGAGGAGGCTAGCAATGATGGAAGGGTGAGAGTGCATATAATCCATGGACTCAACATTAGTCATAAAGAACTCACATACTTATTGCCAAAATCTACAAGTCATCAAAGCCAAGCACTATGCGCATGCTCCTAGGGGGATAGATTGGTAGGAAAAGACCATCGCTCGTCCTCGACCGCCACTCATAAGGAAAGCAATCAAAGAACACCTCATGCTTCAAATTTGTCACACAACGTTTACCATACGTGCATGCTACGGGACTTGCAAACTTCAACACAAGTATTTCTCAATTTCACAATTTCTCAACTATCACACCTCTAATATTACCACATTTATATCTCAAAACAACTATCAAGTATCAAACTTCTCTTAGTATTTAATGCACTTTCAGGTTTTTATCTTTGATGCCTATCATATTAGGACTAATTTTATAACCAAAGAAAATTACCATGCTGTTCTAAACGACTCTCAAAATAATATAAGTGAAGCATGAGAGATCAATTATTTCCATAAAATAGAACCACCGCCGTGCTCTAAAATATATAAGCGAAGCACTAGAGCAAAATTATCCAACTCAAAACATATAAGTGAAGCACATAGAGTATTGTAATGAATTCCGATTCATGTGTCTCTCTCTCGAAAGGTGTGTACAGCAAGGATGATTGTGGTACACTAAAAAAAAAGACTCAAATCATACAAGACGCTCCAAGCAAAACACATACCATGTGGTGAATAAAAATATAGCTCCAAGTAAAGTTACCAATGGACGAAGACGAAAGAGGGGATGCCTTCCAGGGCATCCCCAAGCTTAGGCTTTTGGTTGTCCTTGGATTTCACCTTGGAGTGCCTTGGGCATCCCCAAGCTTAGGATCTTGCCACTCCTTGTTCCATAATCCATCAAATCTTTACCCAAAACTTGAAAACTTCACAACACAAAACTTAACAGAAAATCTCGTGAGCTCCGTTAGTGAAAGAAAACAAAACACCACTTCAAGGTACTGTAATTAACTCATTCTTTATTTATATTGGTGTTAAACCTACTGTATTCCAACTTTACTATGGTTCATAAACTCCATTACTAGCCATAGATTCATCAAAATAAGCAAACAACACACGAAAAATAGAATCTGTCAAAAACAGAACAGTCTGTAGTAATCTGTATCAAACGCAAACTTCTAGAACTCCAAAAATTCTAAAATAAATTAATGGACGTGAGGAATTTATCTATTAATCATCTGCAAAAATAATCAACCTAATAGCACTCTCCAGCAAAAAATGGCAGCAAATCTCGTGAGCGCTAAAGTTTCTGTTTTTTACAGCAAGATCGCAAAGACATTCCCCAAGTCTTCCCAAAGGTTCTACTTGGCACAAACACTAATTAAAAGCATAAAACTACATCCAAACAGAGGCTAGAAGAATTATATATTACTAAACAGAATCAAAAAGCAAGAAACAAAAATAAAATTGGGTTGCCTCCCAACAAGCGCTATCGTTTAACGCCCCTAGCTAGGCATAAAGGCAAGGATAGATCTAGGTATTACCATCTTTGGTATGCAATCCATATGTAGCTCTCATGATAGATTCATATGGTAATTTTCTAGGAAAGTGTTCCATGCCTTTCCTTAACGGAAATTGGAATCTAATATTCCCTTCTTTCATATCAATATTTGCACCAATCATTCTAAGGAAAGGTCTACCAAGAATAATAGGACATGAAGGATTGCAATCTATATGAAGGACAATGAAATCTATGGGCACATAATTCCTATTTGAAACAATAAGAACATCATTAATTCTTCCCATAGGTTTCTTAATGGTGTAATCCGCAAGATGCAAGTTTAAAGAACAATCATCAAATTCACAGAAACCTAGCAAATAACACAAGGTTTTAGGAATCATGGAAACACTAGCACCCAAATCACACAAAGCATAGCGTTCATGATCTTTAATTTTAATTTTAATAGTAGGGTCCCACTCATCATAAAGTTTTCTAGGGATAGAATCTTCCAATTCAAGTTTTTCTTCATAAGATTGCATTAAAGCATCAACGATATGTTTATTAAAAGCCTTATTTTGACTATAAGCATGCGGAGAATTTAGCATGGATTGCAACAAGGAAATACAATCTTTTAAAGAGCAATTATAATAATTAAATTCATTGAAATCCAAGATAGTGGGTTCATTGCTATCTAAAGTTTTGACCTCTTCCATCCCACTTTTACCAAATTTTGCATCAAGATCTAAAAACTCCGAATCATTGGGACGCCTTCTAACTAAAGTTGACTCATCTCCAGTCCCATCATTATCAAGATTCATATTGTAAAAATAAGATTTAATAGGAGACACATCAATAACTTTTAGATCTTCATCATTATTATCACGGAAACTAGAAGAACACGCTTTCACAAAGCAATCTTTTTTAGCACGCATCCTAGCGGTTCTTTCTTTGCACTCATCAATGGAAATTCTCATGGCCTTCAGAGACTCATTGATATCATGCTTAGGTGGAAAAGATCTAAGTTTCAAAGAATCAACATCAAGAGAAATTCTATCCACGTTCCTAGCCAACTCATCAGTCTTGGGCAATTTTTCTTCAAGCAAAGCATCAAAATTCTTTGGAGAAATCATAAATTCCTTAACACTAGTCTCAAAATCAGAGGGCATATTATTAAAATTTCCATAAGAGATGTTGTAGGAATTACCATAATTATTAGAGGAATTACTAGGATACGGCCAAGGATTAAAATTTCCTCTATAAGCGTTGTTACCAAAATTGTTTCTACCAACAAAATTCACATCCATAGATTCATTATCATTCTCAATCAAAGTAGATAAAGGCATATCATTAGGATCAGAAGAAACACTCCTATTAGCAAACAATTTCATAAGTTCATCCATCTTTCCACTCAAAACATTAATCTCTTCAATTGCATGCACATTTTTACTAGTAGATCTTTCAGTGTGCCATTGAGAATAATTGACCATAACATTATCTATGAGTTTAGTAGCTTCTCCTAAAGTGATTTCCATAAAAGTGCCTCTCGTGGCCGAATCTAAAAGATTTCTAGAAGAAAAATTCAATCTGGCATAAAAAATTTGTATAATAATCCATAAATTCAAACCATGTGTAGGGCAATTATGTATCATTAATTTCATCCTCTCCCAAGCTTGTGCAACATGTTCATGATCAAGTTGCTTAAAATTCATAATATCGTTTCTAAGAGAGATGATCTTAGCGGGAGGAAAATATTTAGAGATAAAAGCATCTTTGCACTTATTCCATGAATCAATACTACTTTTAGGCAAAGACGAAAACCAAGTTTTAGCACGATCTCTAAGAGAAAACGGAAATAGCTTCAGTTTAACAATATCATTGTCCACATCTTTCTTCTTTTGCATATCACATAAATCAACAAAGCTATTTAGATGGGTAGCGGCATCTTGACTAGGAAGTCCGGCGAATTGATCTTTCATGACAAGATTCAGCAAAGCAGCATTAATTTCAGAAGATTCAGTATCGGTAAGAGGAGCAATCGGAGTGCTAAGAAAATCATTGTTGTTGGTATTGGCAAAGTCACATGATTTAGTATTATCTTGAGCCATCGTGACAAGCAAGCACACAAGCAAACAAGAATCAAGCGAAATAAAAAGCGAACGGAAAAAGAGAGCGAATAAAACGGCAAGGGTGAAGTGGGGGAGAGGAAAACGAGAGGCAAATGGAAAATAATGTAATGCGAGGGATAAGAGTTTGTGATGGGTACTTGGTATGTCTTGACTTGTGCGTAGACTCCCCGGCAACGGCGCCAGAAACTCTTCTTGCTACCTCTTGAGCATGCGTTGGTTTTTCCCTTAAAGAGGAAAGGGTGATGCAGCAAAGTAGCATAAGTATTTCCCTTAGTTTTTGAGAACCAAGGTATCAATCCAGTAGTAGGCCACACGCAAGTCCCTCGTACCTACACAAACAAATAAGAACCTTGCAACCAACACGATAAAGGGGTTGTCAATCCCTTCACGGCCACTTGCAAAAGTGAGATCTGATAGAGATGATAAAATAATTTTTTTGGTATTTTTATGATAAAGATTAAAAGTTAAGATTGCAAAATAAATGGTGCCAGAAATAACTTGTTGACGGGAGATTAATATAATGGAGAATAGACCCGGGGGCCATAGGTTTCACTAGTGGCTTCTCTCAAGATAACATAAGTATTACGGTGGGTGAACAAATTACTGTCGAGCAATTGATAGAAAAGCGAATAATTATGAGAATATCTAGGCATGATCATGTATATAGGCATCACGTCCGTGACAAGTAGACCGACTCCTGCCTACATCTACTACTATTACTCCACACACCGACCGCTATCCAGCATGCATCTAGAGTATTAAGTTCATAAGAACAGAGTAACGCATTAGGTAAGATGACATGATGTAGAGGGATAAACTCAAGCAATATGAAATAAACCCCATCTTTTTATCCTCGATGGCAACAGTACAATACGTGTCGTTTCCCTTTCTGTCACTGAGATCGAGCAACGCAAGATTGAACCCAAAGCTAAGCACTTCTCCCATTGCAAGAAATATCAATCTAGTAGGCCAAACCAAAATGATAATTCGAAGAGACTTGCAAAGATAAAAAATCATACATAAAAGAATTAAGAGGAGATTCAAATATTGTCCATAGATAATCTTGATCATAAACCCACAATTCATCGGATCTCGACAAACACACCGCAAAAAGAGTTACATCAAATAGATCTCCAAGAAGATCGAGGAGAACTTTGTATTGAGATCCAAAGAGAGAGAGAGAGAGAAGAAGCCATCTAGCTAATAACTATGGACCCAAAGGTCTGAGGTAAACTACTCACACATCATCGGAGAGGCTATGGTGTTGATGTAGAAGCCCTCCGTGATCGATGCCCCCTCCGGCGGAGCACCGGAAAAGGCCCCAAGATGGGATTTCACGGGTACAGAAGGTTGGGGCGGTGGAAATAGGGTTTCGTGGTGCTCCTAGATGTTTTCAGGGTATATGAGTATATATAGGCGAAGGAAGTCGGTCAGGAGAGCCACGAGGGGCCCACGAGGGTGGGGGCGTGCCCAGGTGGCAGGCGTGCCTCCCTGCCTCATGGCCTCCTCGATTGTTTCTTGACGTCCACTCCAAGTCCTCTGGATCACGTTTGTTCCAAAAATCACGCTCCCGAAGGTTTCATTCCGTTTGGACTCCATTTGATATTCCTTTTCTGTGAAACACTGAAATAGGCAAAAAAACAGCAATTTGCACTGGGCCTTAGGTTAATAGGTTAGTCCCAAAAATAATAGAAAAGTGTATAATAAAGCCAATTAAACATCCAAAACAGAATATATAATAGCATGGAACAATCAAAAATTATAGATACGTTGGAGACGTATCACCCTCGCGGCCTCCCTGTTTCCTCCCCAATTTCTTTCCCTCTCTGAAACCTTCTATGTCGTTTGAACAGAGAACATGTGCTGCCTCTTTCAGCTCCGCCCGCACGCCACCTCGCCGGAGAACACCGTCATGCGCCTCGATCAGCCCGTTCCCGCCGGTTCCCGCCCACCCCATCTCTGGGACCCCCTACCGCCGTCTCCCACATTGCCATGGACATGTTGCTGTTTTTGTTCTTTAGAAACAAGCAGCAGCAGCTCGCCTGCTCATCCCTGTTGACCGCAGCTGCGCGTGGCCTCCGTGCCTTGGGCTGCCTTCTGCCGCCAAGGCCCAATGCACCTCCAGATCCAGCCCAGCTCCACCTCAGGCCGATTTGGCCGAAGGTGAGCAGATCCCTAACGCCCTCCTATGTTCCTACTTGGGCTTGGCCTGATTCTGCTACTTCTGCTATCATGTGCAACCCAGATCTGTTTAGATACGTCCCAGAGTCTATTTTGTTAGAGTATGCGAATTTTCTATTTATCCAGGGAAAAACTGTTTTGCAGAGAAACCCTTGCACTTCATGCATACGTGCATCATATTAAAATGACTCATATATGTAAAATGCCTAGAATTTCATCTAGTTTCACGATATGTCACTGTCATCCATGTTTGAAATGTTAAACTTGTTGTTTGCATTATTTTTGCATAATGACATGTTAAAATGGTTTATTTCATAACTAAATAACCGTAGCCCCGTTTTAAATAAAATTTATATGTAAATGGGGTAGAAAAATGCATAGATTAACATGGTGCACTTTCTTTTACTGTTTAACTACAATAAAATATGCTTTAGGGAAGAACAATACCAAATTTGAAATATGCATATGGGGATTTTCCGAAATTGTTGTTTGTTATTTCCGGCCTCATTTAAACTTGCCTAAATAGTTAGTTTACTTATGCTTCACCTCTTGCCATGTTTGACAACATTTCATATTATTGAGTACATAAACAAGAGTGAACTAAATAATCGAATGTGGTGTTTCGTCAATATGCAACTCCTTGCATATTGAGCTCCACTTAATTTGTAGTATTTGATTGTTGCACTTTGCCATGTCATGTTTATTAAACCGGACATGCATCATACTTGGTTGTGCATCATGCCATGATTATGCTTGCTTGTTTACTATTTTGTTTGCTTCTTTCCGATTGTGCTTCTTCTTGATAGTTCCGGGTACGTTGCGATTGTGAGGATCTGTTTGACTTCTTCATGGACTCGTTCTTCTTCCTTGCGGGATTTCAGGCAAGATGACCGTTACTCTGGATACCACTACTCTATTTGCTATGCTTGTTGTCTTGATGCTATCGCTATGTCGCGCTACCTACCACTTGTTTATCAGGCCTCCTAAATTGCCATGATAACCTCTAACCTTATTAGCCTTCCTAGCAAACTGTTGTTTGGCTATGTTACTGCCTTGCTCAGCCCCTCTTATAGCGTTGCTAGTTGAAGGTGCAGTTGCAGGTTGTTCCATGTTGGGACATGGATATCATGGGATATCACGATATCTCTTATTTAATTATTACACATATATACTTCGTAAAGGGTGGAAGGCTCGGCCTTATGCCTGGTGTTTTGTTCCACTCTTGCCGTCCTAGTTTCCATCATGCCGGTGTTATGTTCCTTGATTTTTTGGTCCCAAACATGGTGAGGGTTCATGGGGCCTTCTTGACAGTTCGCTTTGAATAAAACTCTTCCAGCAAGGCCCAACATTGGTTTTACCATTTGCCTAATAACAACTAAAACTTGCATAGGGACTTGCCGGCCCACGAGGTCCCATAATCAACCCCGGGCCAGTGCTCCACATGAGTGTTAGTCCACCTACCTAGCAGTCAGCGATGCCACCTCGGGGCAACTCGATGGTATTTTGGCTACCGTCCACTTCGCATAGAAGGTGTTGTCCTGAAAACGAGATACGCACGGCTCCTATCGGGGTATCAATGCACCGGATGGTCTTGCTGGTTTTGTTTTACCATTGTCGAAATGTCTTGTGAATCGGGATTCCGAGTTTGATCAGAGGGTCCCGCGATGGAGGATTGTCTCCGCGGATCGTGAGCTTGTCATGGGCTAAGTTGGGACACCCCTGTAGGGTTTAAACTTTCGAGACTCATGCCCGTGGTTATGTGGCAGATGGGAATTTGTTAATATCTGGTTGTAGTGGACTTGAACTAAACTCAACTAAAATACACCAACCGTGTGCATAGCCGTGACTGTCTCTTTTTGGGTTCGTTCGAGAAGATAACACAGTTTGGGTTATGTTTGAATGTTGTTAGCGTTCTGGGAACGGGGGTCCCCAGACTTGCCTACCTGCGGCCTACGGCGTGGCTCTGCGAGCGGGCCCGTATGGCCCATCTTCATCAGCAAGGACTCAAGACCCTTGCGAGGGGCCAAGCCTCACGAGGCGGACGACACAAGACCTCCTCGGGAGCGGCCTCACCGGGCTAGCTCACGAGGGGCGGAGAGATCGAGGCCAGGCAAACCTCGTGAGGTTCCAATGACATGAGCCATGACGATCGATACCAGGCGGGCGCCAGCATGCACTGTGTCCTTGTTTCCTCTTTGGTGCTAAGGAGGCAAGCGCAAACGCAAAGTACCGAGGCGTCAAGCAAAGGTTTCCATATCGGTGCAACGAGACCAAGACCAGCAGGACATCAAGACGGAGGTCACCATGGAGCCCAAGATGGCGTCACCACCAGAGCCTTTGGCAGGAGAAGACTACTTTTGTCAGGATAAGCTGTACTAGTTGTCCCCTTTCGAATTGGCTGTTGTTGGCTCCCTTCCCGCTCAATATTTGGGGAGAGGACCAGGGCCTCTGTAAATAGGACTAAGCCACCACCTGAGAGGGAGATCGACCCAGACAACCACAAGTTCATCCTCACACCCACCAAGCACGAGAACACCTCGCCTCAGGAGGCTATTCTTCCCCTTGGACTATTCATCCTTAGCCCAAGAGGCAATCCACCACACCACACTGGAGTAGGGTATTACACCACAACGGTGGCCCGAACTAGTATAAATCTTGTGTCCTTTGTGTTGCGAGCTCGTCGAGTTAGCCCTTGAGATCTTAGCGAAGCTAGTACGTGGATCGGTAGGGGGAGATCTTCGTGCACACCGTTCGAACCATAAGGGTTTTGCCGGAACCCGAAATCTAACATTTGGCGCACCGGGTAGGGGTGCACCGGAGTTTTCCTTCCACCATCTTCGCGCCCATTCCCCATGCCCGGCGCCGCCCTTCCGGCTGGATCTACGGGTGACCACAGTGGCGCTCGGGGGCTCCGAGCCCTTGCTCCCACCTTGCGGCAGGTGCAATGGCCACCCAAGTTCAAGACAGAGATGCCACCGCGCTATGACGGCGCGGCGGACCCGACAGCTTTCCTGCTGGCGTATGAGGAGGCCATCCTTAAGGCCGGGGGAGACGACAAGGTCATGGCCAACTGGCTTCCCATGGCCCTCACTGGCGCACCGCGCACCTGGCTGCTCAACCTCCCCGGATCCACGGTGGCATCTTGGGAGGAGTTGCGCGGCCTCTTCGCGGCGCGCTACCCGGCGCCGGTGCACCACGCGGTTGAGGCCCTCCTCGGCGGCTCACAAGCACCACCCTCAGATCATCACATTAAGTCGTTCTTTTGCCAGATCGGTGCCACTTCCAAGCGCCCGGGGCTCTGCCGGGCTGGGCCGCGCCCGAGGCCGACCTCACCTTCGACTCAGGGGATCATCCCGCCTCCACCATCAGCTCGGGTGTGCTCCCAATGCTTTGCACGCCCACCATCTGCCACGTGTCCATCACCAAGACGCTCATCGACGGTGGTGCCGGCCTCAACATGCTCTGCGTCAAGACCTTCATCCTTCTTCACGTACCGCTCGAGTGGCTCTGCCCTAGCAAGCCTTTCTCAGGGGTTGGTGGAGGCTCCGCATGCTCCCTGGGGCAGATCCGCCTCCCCGTGACCTTCGGCACATGCGACAACTACCGCAGCGAGCTTATCGACTTCGACATCGCCCACATCGGCCTCCCGTACAACGCCATCCTCGGGTACCCGGCCCTGGCTCAGTTCTTGGCGCCGACCCATCCGACCTACAACCTCATGAAGATGCCCGGGAGCAAGAGTGTCCTCACAATAGTTGGGGACACCAAGGAAGCCTTAATGACGTTGAAGCTCACCCTCAAGACCGCTGCAACAGCGCAGCCCGCCGACGCGGATACCTCCAAGGCCAAGGGAGCCGCACCAACCAAGAAGAAGCATTTTTTCACTCAGGACAAGCTCTACTACGCCGTGCAACTCTGCTTCCAGCAGGGCGAGAAGGTCTCCAACAACATTGCAGAATACGAAGGCCTCATAGCCGGCCTGAAGGCTGCGGCGGCACTGGGGGTGAAGCGTCTCACCATCAGGGGCGACTCGTAGCTCCTCGTCAACTTCTCCAACAAGGTATACGAGCCGAAGGACGAACACATGGAGGCATACATCATGGAAGTACGCAAGATGGAGAAGCGGTTCCTGGGCCTGGAGTTGCACCACGTGCCCCGGGGAACCAGCAAGGAAGCCGACGACATAGCCAGAAGGGCATCCAAGCGACAGCCCCAAGAGCCTGGCATCTTCAAGGAGCGGCTCTTCAAGCCATCGGCGACACCACCGCTTTCAAGGACAGCGCAGCCTCGGGAGGAGATCCCACAGCCACCTGCCGCAGGAGCCCCGGCATGTGGCCCGACTTCGGGAGCGCGTCTACTCTTGGCACTCGAGCCCCAGAAGGGATGCTAGACCAAGGTGAGGGAGTCCTGGACTAAGGGGTACTCAGGAGTCCAGCCTGTTATCCATGGGCCGGACTGATGGGCTGTGAAGACATGAAGGCCGAAGACTGTACCCGTGTCCGGATTGGACTCTATTTGGCATGGGAGGCAAGCTTGATGACCGACCATGAATATTCCATCTTATGCAACCGACTCTATGTAACCCTAGATCCCCCCGGTGTCTATATAAACCGGAGGGATTAGTCCGGAAAGGATATATTCATTACTATAGTCATACAGGCTAGGCTTCTAGGGTTTAGCCATTACGATCTCGTGGTAGATCAACTCTTGTAACACTCATATTCATCAAGAACAATCAAGCAGAACGTAGGGTATTACCTCCATAGAGAGGGCCCGAACCTGGGTAAACATCGTGTCCCCCATCTCCTGTTACCATCGATCCTAGACGCACAGTTCGGGACCCCTACCCGAGATCCACCGGCATTGGTGCTTTCATTGAGAGTTCCACTGTGCCGTCGATGAAAGGTTCGATGGCCCCTTCAATCGTCTGTAATGACGCTGTCGAAGGAGAAACCTTCCTCCCTGGGCAGATTTTCGTGTTCGGCGGCTTCGTACTGCGGGCCAACTCACTTGGCCATCTGAAGCAGATCGATAGCTACGCCCCTGGCCACCAGGTCAAATTTGGAAGCTTGAACTACGTCGCGGAGATCCGTGGAGACTTGATCTTCAATGGATTTGAGAGCGCAGCGATCGATCCCCCTCGGCCCGATGAACATGACTTAAGTCTATCATCGGACCAGATTCAGGAGATGGCTCCTGTTGTTGCAATGGCCTTAGAACCAGAGTAGATCGTGCCATTCGAGGCCACAGAGTCCGTGGCGCTAGAGCCGCACGCAGACTCGACACCTTGCAATATTTGCGCCAACGGAACTCCAGACTCGTCTCCGGCTATAAGTTCCGGAGCATGTATGCTTGCAGACACCGAGCTAGATTGGTTATCGATCTTCGAATTCAGCATCGCAGACATTTTTCAGCACTCACGTTTGGGCGATGTGCTAAACTCTTTAAAGAACCTGTCATTCACGGGAGACTCGCAGCCGAGCTATGTCCGGCTCGAACTAGGGGCTGACGACAGAGAATTTTGCTTCCCACCCGCCACCCACTTCATAGTCACTGTCGAGGACTTAACCTACATGCCCGCTCCTAGCTCCCCAGACACTGACGGTATAGACGATGATGCCGATAAGGAGCAAGGCCAAGACCCGCCAGTCATCAGGCGCGAGACGGCCACCCCTTCACATGACGTGTACATGATCGATACACTTAAAAAGCCTCGCGGCAAAGACAAGGGAGATCCAGTTAAAACTCCTGAGTCACAGTCTAAGTTTCGGCGCCCCAAACGCCGCCACAAGTCACGCCGCCCCAAGTCATTCCGCAGCAACAATGGCACGGGAGAAAATAGTACTCCAGATGGCGCCGAAAGCAATGAAGACCCTGTGGGAACAACATCCGAGCAGGAGGAACAGGAAAACGGGTAAGCCAGCCCCGACGAACAGGCCCTGCCCAGCGACAGTTCGGAGGATGACAACTACCTTCCACTCTCCGAAGATGAGGTAAGCCTCGGCGATGAAGACTTCATCATACCCGAAGATCCCCTCGAACAGGAGCGCTTCAAGTGCAGCTAATAGCTATAGCAAGGAGCCTGAAAAAGAAGCAGCAGCAGCTTCAAGCTGACCAAGACCTACTCAACGACAGATGGACCGAAGTCCTGGTTGCCGAAGAATACGGCCTTAGTAGCCTAGCTAAAGGCTACCCAAAGCACATATTGCTATACTAGTCCGATGAAGGGGCGTTGGAGCCCATACCATCGTCACACAATGCGGCAGGTCGCAGGCAACTCAAGCCGAACACTAGACCGCCCCACCTCACCGTAAAGGCAGGAATAACGCAGGTCACGATTACTCAGACGACTTGTAGAGAGACTTGGATAATAGAGCAGGACACACAAGACTGATCTACGGATTGCGAAAGCATGCTTCGACACGCGACGATGACTACCTATACGGACGTGTGAAATCTCGCCACGCCCGAGCCGAAAACCGCAAAGGGACTCCTTCGGAGTTACGACACAATGTGGCCCAGCATAGAGGCGCCGCACACCCACTTTGCTTCACTGATGAAGTAATGGATCATGAATTCCCTGAAGGATTCAAACCCGTCAATATTGAATCATACGACGGGGCAACCGATCCCGCGGTGTGGATACACTACAAAAAAAGACACATCCGTGACATTTTGGGCCGAACGAATTTTTTTCCTGCCATACATATGACACTTCTATGACGATAATTGTGACAAAACCCGGCATCATCATAGATGTGGTGGGCTCCTACTTCTATGACAAAAAATCATGACACAAAATGGGCTTTTTGTCCTGGGCGGGCCGGAGACGCAGCTACATGACATTCTTTGGGCCGTCCATGACGGAAAAAACTGTGGTAGAAGCGAGGGGGAGGTAAATTTAGGGGAGTTCCCGGTTACGGTGGGAGGTCGGGGGCCGAGCGATGCGCGTTTCTCTCGTACATGTACGCGCGTGTGTGCGAGTGATACGTCTCCAACGTATCTATAATTTTTGATTGCTCCATGCTATATTATCTACTGTTTTGGACATTATTGGGCTTTATTATCCACTTTTATATTATTTTTGGGACTAACCTATTAACCGGAGGCCCAGCCCAGAATTGCTGTTTTTTGCCTGTTTTAGGGTTTCAAAGAAAAGGAATATCAAACGGAGTCCAAACGGAATGAAACCTTCGGAAACATGATTTTCTCATCAGATAAGATCCAGGAGACTTGGACCCTCCGTCAAAAAGCCACAAGGCGGTCATGAGGGTGGAGGGCGTGCCCCCCCTAGGGCGCGCCCCCTGCCTCGTGGGCCCCTCAAAGCTCCACTGACGTACTCCTTCCTGCTATATATATCCACGTACCCCCAAACAATCAGATACGGAGCCAAAAACCTAATTCCACCACCGCAACTTTCTGTATCCACGAGATCCCATCTTGGGGCCTGTTCCGGAGCTCCACCGGAGGGGGCATCGATCACGGAGGGCTTCTACATCATCATCCAAGCCCCTCCGATGAAGTGTGAGTAGTTTATTTCAGACCTACGGGTCCATAGTTAGTAGCTAGATGGCTTCTTCTCTCTTTTTGGATCTCAATACAATGTTCCCCCCCTCTCTCGTGGAGATCTATTCGATGTAATCTTCTTTTTGCGGTGTTTTTGTTGAGACCGATGAATTGTGGGTTTATGATCAAGTCTATCTATGAATAATATTTGAATCTTCTCTGAATTCTTTTATGTATGATTGGTTATCTTTGCAAGTCTCTTTGAATTATCAGTTTGGTTTGGCCTACTAGATTGGTTGTTCTTGCCATGGGAGAAGTGCTTAGCGTTGGGTTCGATCTTGCGGTGTCCTTTCCCAGTGACAGAAGGGGCAGCAAGGCATGTATTGTATTGTTGCCATCGAGGATAACAACATGGGGGTGTTTATCATATTGCATGAAACTATCCCTCTACATCATGTCATCTTGCTTAAGGCGCTACTCTGTTTTTAACTTAATACTCTAGATGCATGCTGGATAGTGGTCGATGAGTGGAGTAATAGTAGTAGATGCAGGCAGGAGTCGGTCTACTTGTCTCGGACGTGATGCCTATATACATGATCATTCCTAGATATTCTCATAACTATTCTCAATTCTGTCAATTGCTCAACAGTAATTTGTTCACCCACCATAGAATACTTATGCTCTTGAGAGAAGCCACTAGTGAAACCTATGGCCCCTGGGTCTCTTTCTCATCATATCAATCTCCATCACTTTATTATTGCTTTGCTTTTACTTTGCTTTTACTTTTTACTTTGCATCTCTATACCAAAAATACCAAAAAAAATATTATTTATCACCTCTATCAGATCTCACTTTCGTAAGTGACCGTGAAGGGATTGACAACCCCTAAGCGCGTTGGTTGCGTTGAGCTATTGTTTTTGTGTAGGTACGAGGGACTCGAGCGTAGCCTCCTACTGGATTGATACCTTGGTTCTCAAAAACTGATGGAAATACTTACTCTACTTTGCTGCATCATCCTCTCCTCTTCGGGGTAATCCAACGCAGTGCTCAAGAGGTAGCAAGAAGAATTTCTGGCGCCGTTGCCAGGGAGTCTGCGCAAAAGTCAACATACCAAGTACCCATCACAATACCTATCTCCCGCATTACATTATTTGCCATTTGCCTCTCGTTTTCCTCTCCCCCACTTCACCTTTGCTATTTTATTCGCCCTCTCTCTCTCTATCCTCCCTCTCTATTTGCCTCTTTTGCTCGTTTGCCTTTTGTTTGCTTGTGTGTTAGTTTGCTCGCTTGTTGTCATGGCTAGTCTCATATATTCTCCGTTGTCTCCTGAGAATGAAGTTCTAAATTTTAAACAAAGGGAGGGAGAAAATCTAAAAGATGCTTGGTATAGAATTTGCAATGCTCAAAATAGATCTACCAGGAAGCAATCTACTTCAGTTCTTCTCCGCAATTTTTATGTAGGTGCTAGTCCTTGGTATAGATATATCCTTGATACCATTACCAGAGGGAATTTCTTGGGTAGCCATACTTTTGATTCTTATAATTCTATGTTAGATTTATTTGGCTCGCCACCTCTTTTGGTTAATGGAACTATGTTAACTTTGGAGCATGTTATGCAAAGACTTGAAATTATTGCAAATAAAGTTGCTACTATTGAATTAATTGAAAATCTAGATAAAAAGATCCACAATCAAATTACCCAATACGGATCTAAGGTAGGAATGACTTTGAAAAATATTAAGGAAAAGGAACCCATAGTTAATGAGAAAATAAACTTAGATTCTACTAGAATCGATAAACTTGAGGGTATCATTACGAACTTGGGAACCGCTTTTTCTTCCGTAAAGAATACTCCAAGTCCTCCTACTAAAATTGCCAAGCTTATGTATGTTCCTAAAAATAAGGGTGAATCATCTAGTAAGGAAACTGTGGATCTTAAATTTATAAGTATTCATCCCAATCTTTTTGCTATCATTAAGGAACCAATTGCTACAAATGAATTTTTCGATCTTGTGCCTAAGAGTTTGATAATCACTAGAAAGAAAGAAATTCCAAAGGGAGATAGATGCCTCATTGAAGAATTTCCTACCAAAGATGGCAATACCTAGATCTAGTCTTGCTTGTTATGCCTAGCTAGGGGCGTTAAACGATAGCGCTTGTTTGGAGGCAACCCAATTTTATTTTTATTCCTTGATTTTTTCTCCTGTTTAGTAATAATTAAATTATTTAGCCTCTCTTTTGGTTGTGTTTTCTTGTGTCTAATTAGTGTTTGTGCCAAGTAGAACCGTTGGGAAGACTTGGGGAAAGTCTTGTTGAACTTGCTGTAAAAAACAGAAACTTTAGCGCTCACGAGAACTGCTGTCATTTTTATTTGGAGAGCGCTATTTAGTTAATTCTTTTTGCAGATTATTAATAGATAAATTCCTCACGTCCAGAAATTTATTTTAGAATTTTGGGGGTTCCATATCTTGCGCTAGCTACAGATTACTACAGACTGTTCTGTTTTTGACAGATTCTGTTTTTCCTGTGTTGTTTGCTTATTTTAATGAATCTATGGCTAGTAAAATAGTTTATGAACCATATAGAAGTTAGAATACAGTAGGCTTAACACCCATATAAATAAATAATGAGTTCATTACAGTACCTTGAAGTGGTCTTTTGTTTTCTTTCGCTAACAGGGCTCACGAGATTTTCTACTTTAAGTTTTGTTTTGTGAAGTTTTCAAGTTTTGGGTAAAGATTTGACGGATTATGGAACAAGGAGTGGCAAGAGCCTAAGCTTGGGGATGCCCATGGCACACGCCCAAGATAATATAAGGACACCTAAAATCCAAAGCTTGTGGATGCCCTGGAAGGCATCCCCTCTTTCGTCTACTTCTATCAGTAACTTTACTTGGAGCTATATTTTTATTCACCACATGATATGTGTTTTGATTGGAGCGTCTTTTATGATTTGAGTCTTTGCTTATTAGTTTACCACAATAATACTTGCTGTACACACCTTTTTAGAGAGCCATACATAATTTGGAATTTGATAGAATACTCTATGTGCTTCACTTATATCTTTTGAGTTATATAATTTTGCTCTGGTGCTTCACTTATATCTTTTAGAGCACGGTGGTGGATTTGTTTTATAGAAACTATTGATCTCTAATGCTTCACTTACATTATTTTGAGAGTCCTAATAGCATGGTAACTTGCTTAATAATAAATATGCTTAGTATTCAAGATTTGTAAAACCTTCTTTTGAGTGTGTTGAATACTAAGAAAAAATTGATGCTTGATAATTGTTTTGAGATATGAGGATGGTGATATTAGAGTCATGCTAGTTGAGTAGTTGTGAATTTGAGAAATGCTTGTGTTAAAGTTTGTGATTCCCGTAGCATGCATGTATGGTTAACTGTTATGTGATGAAGTCGGAGCATGATTTACTTATTGATTGTCTTCCTTATGAGTGGCGGTCGGGGACGAGCGATGGTCTTTTCCTACCAATCTATCCCCTAGGAGCATGCGCGTAATACTTTGCTTTGATAACTTCTAGATTTTTGCAATAAGTATATGAGTTCTTTATGACTAATGTTGAGTCCATGGATTATACGCACTTTCCTTCCTTCCACCATTGCTAGCCTCTCTAATACCGCGCACTTTTCGCCGGTATCATACACCCACCAAATACCTTCCTCAAAACAGCCACCATACCTACCTATCATGGCATTTCCATAGCCATTCTGAGATATATTGCCATGCAACTTTCCACTGTTCCGTTCATTATGACACGCTCCATCATTGTCATATTGCTAGCATGATCATGTAGTTGACATCGTATTTGTGGCAAAGCCACCATTCATAATTCTTTCATACATGTCACTCTTGATTCATTGCATATCCCGGTACACCGCCGGAGGCATTCATATAGAGTCATATTTTGTTCTAAGTATTGAGTTGTAATTGTTGAGTTGTAAGAAAAATAAAAAGTGTGATGATCATCATTTTTAGAGCATTGTCCCAAGTGAGGAAAGGATGATGAAGACTATGATTCCCCCACAAGTCGGGATGAGACTCCGGACGAAAAAAAAGAAAAAGAGGCCATAAAAAAAGAGAAGGCCGAAAAAAATGACAGAAAAAGAGAGAAGGGACAATGTTACTATCCTTTTACCACACTTGTGCTTCAAAGTAGCACCATGATCTTCATGATAGAGAGTCTCTCATTCTGTCACTTTCATATACTAGTGGGAATTTTTCATTATAGAACTTGGCTTGTATATTCCAATGATGAGCTTCCTCAAAATGCCCTAGGTCTTCGTGAGCAAGCAAGTTGGATGCACGCCCACTTAGTTTCTTTTGTTGAGCTTTCATATACTTATAGCTCTAGTGCATCCGTTGCATGGCAATCCCTACTCACTCACATTGATATCTATTGATGGGCATCTCCATAGCCCGTTGATACACCTAGTTGATGTGAGACTATCTTCTCCCTTTTTGTCTTCTCCACAACCACCATTCTATTCCACATATAGTGTTATATCCATGGTTCACGCTCATGTATTGCGTGAAGATCGAAAAAGTTTTGAAAATGTCAAAAGTATGAAACAATTGCTTGGCTTGTCATCGGGGTTGTGCATGATTTAAATACTTTGTGTGGTGAAGATAGAGCATAGCCAGACTATATGATTTTGTAGGGATAGCTTTCTTTGGCCATGTTATTTTGAGAAGACATAATTGCTTTGTTAGTATGCTTGAAGTATTATTATTTTTATGTCAATATGAACTTTTGTCTTGAATCTTTTGAATCTGAACATTCATACCACAATTAAGAAGATTTACATTGAAATTATGCCAAGTAGCACTCCGCATCAAAAATTCTGTTTTTATCATTTACCTACTCGAGTACGAGCAGGAATTAAGCTTGGGGATGCTTGATACGTCTCCAACGTATCTATAATTTTTGATTTCTCCATGCTATATTATCTACTGTTTTGGACATTATTGGGCTTTATTATCCACTTTTATATTATTTTTGGGACTAACCTATTAACCGGAGGCCCAGCCCAGAATTGCTGTTTTTTGCCTGTTTTAGGGTTTCGAAGAAAAGGAATATCAAACGGAGTCGAAACGAAATGAAACCTTCGGAAACGTGATTTTCTCATCAGATAAGATCCAGGAGACTTGGACCCTCCGTCAAGAAATCCACGAGGCGGCCACGAGGGTGGAGGGCGCCCCCCCATAGGGCGCGCCCCCTGCCTCGTGGGCCCCTCGAAGCTCCACCGATGTACTTCTTCCTCCTATATATATCCACGTACCCCCAACCGATCATATACGGAGCCAAAACCTAATTCCACCTCCGCAACTTTCTGTATCCATGAGATCCCATCTTGGGGCCTGTTCCGGAGCTCCGCCAGAGGGGGCATCGATCACGGAGGGCTTCTACATCATCATCCAAGCCCCTCCGATGAAGTGTGAGTAGATTATTTCAGACCTACGGGTCCATAGTTAGTAGCTAGATGGCTTCTTCTCTCTTTTTGGATCTCAATACAATGTTCTCCCCCTCTCTCGTGGAGATCTATTCGATGTAATCTTCTTTTTGCGGTGTGTTTGTTGAGACCGATAATTGTGGGTTTATGATCAAGTATATCTATGAATAATATTTGAATCTTCTCTGAATTCTTTTATGTATGATTGGTTATCTTTGCAAGTCTCTTAGAATTATCAGTTTGCTTTGGCCTACTAGATTGGTTGTTCTTGCCATGGGAGAAGTGCTTAGCTTTGGGTTCGATCTTGCGGTGTCGTTTCCCAGTGACAGAAGGGCGGCAAGGCACGTATTGTATTGTTGCCATCGAGGATAACAAGATGGGTTTTTATCATATTGCATGAAACTATCCCTCTATATCATGTCATCTTGGTTAAGGCGTTACTATGTTTTTAACTTAATACTCTAGATGCATGATGGATGGCGGTCGATGAGGGGAGTAATAGTAGTAGATGCAGGCAGGAGTCGGTCTACTTGTCTTGGTCGTGATGCCTATATACATGATCATACCTAGATATTCTCATAACTATGCTCAATTCTGTCAATTGCTCAACAGTAATTTGTTCACCCACCGTAGAATACTTATGCTCTTGAGAGAAGCCACTAGTGAAACCTATGGCCCCCGGGTCTCTTTCTAATCATATCAATCTCCATCACTTTATTATTGCTTTGCTTTTACTTTTTACTTTGCATCTCTATACCAAAAATACCAAAAAAAATTATTTATCATCTCTATCAGATCTCACTTTCGTAAGTGACCGTGAAGGGATTGACAACCCCTAAGCGCGTTGGTTGCGTTGAGCTATTGTTTTTGTGTAGGTACGAGGGACTCGAGCGTAGCCTCCTACTGGATTGATACCTTGGTTCTCAAAAACTGAGGGAAATACTTACGCTTCTTTGCTGCATCATCCTCTCCTCTTCGGGGAAATCCAACGCAGTGCTCAAGAGGTAGCAGCGAGGTGTTTGCTCTAACTGAACCCGAGCGAGGCGTTGGGCTCTAACTGAACCCGGGCGATTGCACTGCAGGCTACGCGTTACTAAACCCGAGCGATCGATCGATGGCTGTTAACTGAACCCGATCGAGCGATTCCTTCGCTACTGCTGCTAACTGAAGCCGATCGATTGGATGAACAGTGAGCGTTGCGGGGCGGGGGGTTGGATGAACAGTGAGCGGTGGCGTTGCCTCTAGATGAACAGGACCCCGTGGTGTGGTGGAGGGCTGGATGAACAGTAGACGGTAGAGGGGTGCCCGTGGAGGGGTGGTTGAACATGACCCGTGGTGTGGAGGGTTGGATGAACATTAGACGGTGGAGGGGTGCCCGTGGAGGGGTGGTTGAACAGTAGCCGGTGGAGTAGCGCGCGGTGGAGGCTGGATGAACAGGAGCCCGTGGAGGTTGGAGGAGGTCGACGGTGGAGATGAACAGTATCCCGTGGAGTCCCGTTTTGCGGTACGCCACACCCCTCCCGATGAACATGACCCCCGTTTTGACCGTAGCGCTCCAACACAAGTCCGTTTCGTCCGTTCTGCGGTACGCCACACCCCTCCCGATCAACAGGACCCCCGTTTCGATCGTAGGAGGTCCGTTTCGTCCGTTTTGCGGTACGCCACACCCCTCCCGATGAACAGGACCCCCGTTTCGACCGTAGGAGGTCCGTTTCGTCCGTTTTGCGGTACGCCACACCCCTCCCGATCAACAGGACCCCCGTTTCGACCGTAGGAGGTCCATTTCCTCCATTTTGCGGTACGCCGGACCCCTCCCGATCAATAGGACCCAATTCCGAACGTAGGAGGTCCGTTTCCTCCGTTGTGCGGTACGCCAGGCCTCGTTTCCATCGCCTGTTCCGTCCAAGCCCTCCCGATGAACACGACCATGCATTCCGTTCCGACCCAGCCGGTTGGCTCCCACACGTTCCGTTGCCTCCCGATGAACACGATGCATTCCATTGCCTCCCCATGAACACGACGCATTCCATTGCCTCCCCATGAACATGACAACGACGTTGTTCCTCTGTTCCGACCCATCCATGTACACGATCCCTGGCCATACGTATGCCCGAGTAGGTGTTCGAGACCCCGCCCGTATGTACACATACGTGGCCGTATTTTCTTTTTTGCACCCTGGCCGTTGTACGTACGTGTACATGCTACGTGCGCGCCTCTACTACGACACGTACGCGCCTCTACTACGACATGTGCACGCATCTACATCCACCAGTATATATGTACGTACACGTTCGCGACCAGAATGACAACGCTACGTACGCTTCGACCAGGTGGGTCCCGACTGTCACGCACTTCCTTGCCTGCGAAGATGTCGCTGGTGGGTCCCAGCAGTCAGGGGGGCGAATCGTTTTTTTTGCCTGGACGCACTTCCTTGTGTGCGAAGATGTAGCTGGTGGGTCCCGGCAGTCAGGGGCAAACATTTTTTTGCGAAATACGGTGGCCCGTTCAGTGGGTCCCCGCTGTCAGGTGGAGGAATAATTATTTTGCAAGTAATAAGGAGGCACTTCCTTGCTGCGGCCGTGGACTCAGCTGTCAGCCTCTCCACGTACAGTCCACGTCCGATGGAAGCCGTTCCTTGACCACGTGGACCACGCCGCACCGAGAGCACCAGGGCGATGGACGATGGCGAGGCCTAGGAAGGGGACGACGCGGAGCTGGGGAAGACGCGGCAGTGGATGCCCACGCGTAGAGGAGTACGAGGGTTCACTGGTTCGCTACGGTGTGGGGCTGCCGTCGCCGCAGAATAACAGGGGGTGTGGGTGAGTAGAGGGATGGCCTGGCCAGCGGTGGGAGTAGTAGGGGGCGGTGAGGCCTCCGCCGCATCGCAGCCAGCCACGGGAGGCAGGAGCACGAGGTACTGGTTTGGGCGGCTGGAGCAAGAAGACCAGAGGTTGAAGAAGCACTACGGCCGTTGGATAGACATCGTACGGTCACTGGAGCTAGAATCGTGCATATTGACTAAGTTGACAAAGACCTCCATCCCCATCAACTTATTAGGCCCACAAGTCAGCCTGTCACTATACTGGGTCCCAGCTAATAGGGGGAGTATTCATTTCTTTCGTGCGTAATAAGGAGGCACTTCCGTGCGTGCGAAGATATAGCTGGTGGGTCCGAGCTGTCAGCGGCGGTAACGTTTTTTTCGCAAAATACAGAGGCCTTTCAGTGGGTCCCTAATGTCAAGTGGAGGAATCATTATTTTGCGCGTAATAAGGAGGCATTTCCTTGCGTGCGGCCGTGGACCCAACTGTCGGCCTCTCCACGTACAGTCCACTTCAGATGCATGTCGGTCGTTGATCACGTTGACCAGGCCGCGTCGAGAGCACCAGGGCGGTGGACGACGGCGAGGCCTAGGAAGGGAACGACATGGAGGCAGGGAAGACTCGGCAGTTGTTTCCCACGCGGAGGGGAGTACGACTGTATGAGGGTTTACTGGTTCGTCTGCCGTTGCCGGAGAATAACAGCATGTGTGGGTGAGTAGAGGGATGGCTAGGCCAGTGATGGGAGTACGGTGGGGAGGTGAGGCCTGCGCGGCAGCACAGCCGGCCGCGGGGAGGAGGGAGCAGGTAGTCCCGCCAGCGCTTGTTTGAGCGGCTGGAGCAGGAAGAGCATACATTGAAGAAGCACAACGGCCGTTCGATGGACATCCAACAGTCATTGCTTGTGCGTCAACCTTTTTTAGGAAAGCCTCAAATCTGTGGAAAATAGCATACAACCCATCTGCCATTATTTCTAATAATTTACAGCCCATTTGCTAATTCTTAAGGTTTTTTGGAGACCATATTCTTTTTGTTAGCATTACAGCCCATATTGTGGCCACGGTTAAAAAATTATACAAAATTTTGCATATTTCGGTGCGGTCCGAACTGTTTTTAATCCTGAAATTTCGACTCACATTCAAACTGATTTTAAAAATAAATGTATATCAATATAAAATTCAACAAATTCTCCATGCATAAAAATTAATGTAATTTAAAATCTCGAAATGAAAAAAAGATATTTGAAACTAATTGTCGGTTTGATGTGTTTTAAAAATGTACAACCCATTTCTCATTACTGATAGGCCATTTTCTCGGCCAGCCGAATGAAGCTCTCCTCGTCTTGAAAGATTTGCAGCCCAACAGGCCTGACAAAGCGACTTACTTGGCACAAAAAACTAGGCTGTGGCCATGGACCCAGCTGTCAGCCTCTCCACGTATAGTACTCTTCTGATGGAAGTCGGTCGTTGACCACATTGACCACGCCGTGCCGAGAGCACCAAGGCGGTGGACGACGGCGCGGCCTACGAAGGGGACGACGCGGAGCCGGGGAAGACGCGGCAGTGGATGCCCACGCGGAGAGGAGTACGAGGGTTCACTGGTTCGGCTGCGGCGTGAGGCTATCGTCGCCGCAGAATAACAAGGGGTGTGGGTGAGTAGAGGGATACCCTAGGCCAGCGGTGGGAGTAGTAGGGGGCGGTGAGGCCTCCGTGGCATCACAGCCGGCCATGAGAGGCAGGAGCACATGGCACCACCGGCGCTGCTTTGGGCGGCTGGAGCAAGAAGACCAGAGGTTGAAGAAGCACTATGGTCGTTGGATGGACATCGTACGGTCACTGGAGCTAGAATCATTCATATTGACTAAGTTGACAAAGCCCTCCGTCCTCGTCAACTTAGTAGGCCCACAAGTCAGCCACCCACTATGGCAGTTTCGGCAGCGCTGGGGGAAGAAGACGAGAGATTGAAGAAGAATGTCAGCCGTTGGATGTAAATCCAACGCCTTCTTAGGCTTCCACCTACTGGCGCACATGTCAGCCGGTCCATTTGGTGGGCTGGGTGAAACAATGATGTAGCATCTATGCAGCCCGTTTAAATCCCATTTGCATTTTTCTCGAAATCCACGGACTTGCTAGGCTGGGTGAAAATATCATGTTGGGCTAGACGGAGAAATGTTATAAAAACATAAACACATGATTGCACGTCAGTAAAATCTTTGCAAGCTTATGTACGCAATCACTAGGAGTTAACTTGCCAAGTTATATATAAAAATTTATTATTATTATTATTTTGTAAGAACTTTCAACTTACGAAATAAGATATCATTTTAATTTGATGAGTTAATAGTACGTGGGGTATTATTATTTTTAGGCTAGACGTGGGATAGTTGAGTTGGTTCTAGGGGAAAGTACTGGGAGAAAACTCAGTTTACATCGAAAAAGAAAGTGGGAGAAAATTCAGAGACCTGCTGGGTCGACCTCAGGAGGGGAATATGTTGGGAGGAAGGAGATTCAAAGCACAGCAGCCGAGTGAACTAGTTTTTTTACGGACAAGTGAACTAGTTTACATACATAAGCAAATAGCCACTAAAAAAGCAATCAGGTTAATGGGTTCTTAAAAGAAATATTTCGGACAAAACAGATAATTACGACACATAGGCTAATGCATGAAACACTCAGATGATAAAGTACAACATCTAGACCTTCCTGGCAAGCTTGATCATGACACTGTGGCTGTCTGTGTACTCGTCGGTTACGGGAAGCAGACACGCCCTCATGTCCAAGATCTGCCTATACATGTCATAGCATGCGTATGCGTCCTTGGCCGCGTAGGTTATGTAGGCTAGATTCAGAGGTACCTCCCACATGTTCAGGTCGTCTTCTTTCATGTTGGTGTATCAGGGGTCGATGATGGTCTCAGCGAGGTCAACCATGGAGTCCTTCTCCTGCCCGTTCCTGATGATCTTGTATTGCTTCTGGATGTCGACAAGCTTGTTGTACCAGATGGCCGAATCGTCGCGTTCTTCCTTCTCTCCACCGTAGTGAAGGTGCAGTCAGCGCTGTCGATGAAACGAGCGAATGCTCCAGAACCTGGTGCAGCCATAGGACTGAGGCGAGGAAGATCTTCACCGAGTCCGTATCGTTGGTGTACATCACATTCAACTTGGTGCAGCCATAGGACTGAACGGCGAACTCAAAGGGGAACTCCTTGCTGAAGTCCATATCCAGCAGGCTCACCCCTCGGATTGCCATTGGAGTCTCTTAGAGTGAACGAGTGTGTAGGCGGCGGCAGCAGTTCATTTTCAGTTCTTGGGGAACTGAATTCAACAGTAAGCTGAGTGTGTACAGGCGACAACAGTTACTACCCCTCCCTCGTCCGCTGCACGCCTGGCAGAAGATGCACCCTCGGCCACATGTCGGTTCACGAGCGGGTCTGTATTGGTACTGTAATAATAGGAGTTAGTGGTCACTTCACTTAAATTTAATTAGCTTTAATAGAAATTTATACTTAAAACAAGCAATGCATTCGCTCGTTCTATTAGTGCCACAGTATCAACATGCACACCAATTAGAATTATTATTCTCAGGACGCACACGATCAGCACATTTGTCGCACTTTCACAAAGATAATACTACCAAGTTTGAACTGTTTGTTATGGTTGTTGTCCTCTGCATCATCATGCCGTATTTCCCAGCTTGCAAGATTCAGAACCAACAAATAAGATCCAAATAATAAGTACAACAAAGATGCCTACACATCTCATTGATTCCCAGCTTGCAAGATTCAGAACCAACAAATAAGATTCAAATAATAAGTACAACAAAGATGCCTACACATCTCACTGATTCCCAGCTTGCAAGATTCAGAACCAACCCATTAGAGCCTTTTGATAAAGTGAATATCGGGATTAAATCCATCTTGGCTAGCCATGTCATACAATCGAAGAACTTGGCGAATGCTCTTGACCGTCACAACATCTATAGTTGAGTATTCATGTTTGCACAACATGTTTGCACAGCACAAACAAGGAGACATGAGAGCATGATTTCGCTTTAATAGCGGCCTCCTTGAACTCAACCTCCAGCTCTACTTGAATGAGGTCTGCCTGGAGTTCCATGATTCAATTCATGCACCTTTTCTGCAGTTCACCTAAAATGAAGCAAAGATTGCATCATTCAGCTAGCAAGAAGTACTTGCTCTTGTGAGCTGGCAGGTTCTTCTTTAGTAGTTGCACTAAAATTGAGGAACATTAAGGTTGGCTGTCCGGCTCATGTAAGGTGCAACTATAATTTTCTTATCCTTTTGTGCAGTTCCACTAAAATAAACTGCCATTGTGGTGACAGTGACGGCTCCATCTTGCAAAGGCTAATAGAATGTTGCACGAGATTACCAGCAGAACTTGACGGAGATTTTGGAAACTCCAATCACCATTTTGTGCAGTTCTACCAAAATTGAGAGATGTTGCCCACGTGACATTTTAGTTGAACTGCACAAGACACCCATTCCAAAAAAAGTGTTTTGTGCAGTTCACCAAAAGGTCACAATAGCAATAGGGTGAAATGGATATCCCTATCTGCACAAAAAGATAGAAAGTAAATAGCTGCTGGGCAGCAAACCTAATCCTGGAGACCTTGTACTATGTGAGGGCAGCAAATCTAATCCTGGAGACCTTTTACTATGTGAGGGCAGCAAATCTAATCCTGGAGACCTTTTACTATGTGAGGGCAGCAAATCTAATCCTGGAGACCTTTTACTATGTGAGGACAGCAAATCTAATCCTGAGACCTTTTACTATGTGAGGGCAGCAAATCTAATCCTGGAGATCTTTTACTATGTGATGGCAGCAAATCTAATCCTGGACATACTCTGTTGACTTGTCCACCAGCCACCACTTTCTATCCTTTTTTCAACCAATAATAGATCTATTCCTTATCCACTTTGTACTGCGTTTTCCCATTATTTCCCTTTTCAACCAAGAGACCGGTTGGGTATCCGGTCTCTACTACTTTCACCATATTATTTCCTCTTTGAATCAAGTCCTAGATTCATGCTACAACTTTCCCTCCTTTCTTCATTGTTTGAACAAAGCCCTAGATTCGAATGCATGAAGTAGCTTTACCTCTAATAATACTAAAAATTTAGGTGGCTTTGGAAGAGCTGATGGAAGTAAAAAAAGATGCACATGCAGACATGTGGGGAGCTGGGGTAGTAGAGCAAGGCCGCTTTTGAAGAACTTATACCTAAGGGTCGCCGGGATGTCGGCGGCGGCAGGTCGGATCTGCGGACAATACGGCAGGGAGGAAGAAGGGTCGGGGGACCTCCCGAGCCGGCGCTGTGTCGGAGAGAACGGCACGGGCAGAGGATCGGGCCCCTCCGGCAGCTGTGGGTTTCCTCCCTCGGCGGCGATGACCGCGTGAACGATGCACCTTTTAGTCCTCTACACACACTGGCCGAAGGGATCCGGCCGGATCTGTGACCAGCGGTGAGCAGAGAGAAAATGTCGCTACCGCTGTCGTGTTTATATCTGGAGAGGATGAGAGAATGAAGAGAGCAACCCTAGTAAAGCAAGCGCTCAGGCTCCTGCGTCCATATATAGTGGAGTGATTATATTTTTTCTCTCCACAACAAATGTTTCAATTTGTGTACGTGGCATTAAAGAAAAGAAACTCTTTATTTAAGGTGACTACTGTACGACTCCTACTTACTACTAGTAGTACTACAGTATTGTTCACTTGTGCTCCCCGCCCCTCCATTCATTGAACAACCCTACGGGTGAATAAACATAGAGTAAGTACTGTATTTGTATAGAACGAACAAGCTCGAACTATTTTCGTGTAGTTAAAAGTTGAGGGCGGGGCTTTTCCCGGGCAGTACGCGCGGCAGTTTTCGGGTAGGGACAGAAGACTATTTTTTTAAACTTCGAGACGGCCACATAGCATGGGGCCGACCCCAATGATTTTAAGCTTACAGGCACGGTACACGCTATCCTAGACTACTCTACACATGAAACTGCCACACGAGCGTCCGGGCTGCGCTTGGCTCTTCGCCTCTTCGGGAAGTCGAACAATGATGGAATAATACTACACTGGAGGAGTACTACAGTACGCTTCTGGCCATCTGACACCGATTGACCTGCTGCATGTCCACCATGTGCGGGAGGGAGAGCATGTAGCAAAAGCTTCTCCTAGTCTTGCCAGCCACCACGCTCATGGGCGAGGGAGGGACACTCCTGCCTTTGCGTGTATGACAGATGGGCCCGACAGGTGTGTGGCCAACCTGTCATACAGCCAAAGGCAAGTGCAGTTAAGTCCGCGAGGGAGAGGATAATCAAACTTCTCATTGATGTACGAGTTGACGCGACACTTCAAAGCACTGCACTCGATATATTTCAATAATTTGCGTGTGTGACTCCCAGATGCAGAGGCCGGGGGTCATCATCCTCCTTTTCGAGAAAAAATAGACGCGTGTGTGAGAGGACGAGTGCGTGCGTGCACCTCTTCTCTTCCTCTATAACGTACTACTGAACTCAGAGTACAAGTTTTTGTGGGTGGCACAATGGTGCGTGCGAGAAGTCCCGAGAGATAGGTTTAATGCATTTGAAAAAAAGACTAGCCTAGAGCTCGCCACGCGGCTATTCCTGTCGAACGCCCCATTAACCATAAGATATGTATACGACGGTGCCAGTTATTGCACGTACACAGCAGTACTCCCTCCTTTCAGGTTTGTAGGGCTTAATTCAAAATTCTCACCAACCAAGATGGTGAGTGGTGGAATATTTTCGTAGTTTGCAAAACCACCTAATTAATGCTCTTGTTTTTCTCAAAAAATTATGTTTATCAATGCATTAATTGCAATGCATGCATGCATAAAGTACATGCATTGGTCAATTTTCTCTTAATACTTGCATGAAATTATTTAATGCACCTTGGAATCTGAACATGTGTTGGGGAACAACCAAATTGAGCCTTATAAAATGGAAAAACAAAAAATTTTGAGATAAGCCTTATAAAACCGGAAAGGAGGGAGTAGAAAAAGTACTCCATCCAGGAATAGTGCCGCACTTCGAAACTAGAACCATCAATAAATTTTGAGCTTGCGTCTCGTCACATTCCAAATTACTCCATGCTATATTGAATTGCAAACCTGTTCACACCGATCACAACCTAAACGGTTTCCCACTTAGGAGTGTATTAGTACTCGGTTATAAATACTAGTGTGCCAAGATGACTGCACATTCCTCCTCAACTCCTCATCCACAAAAACAAACAAGTCATTCAGCATCCTTCCCTTGCGTCTGCCATGGCCAGCGTGAGTTCTGGTTCAAGAGATTGCCACCAGGGAGAGGCGAGCATGGAAGCGGAAGCACGAGAGATGTCCCGCCTCACTGCGAGAGCAGCCGACATGTCCCGCCGCGCGGAAGTAGCAGCACAGAGCTCCCACCATGCCGCTGAAGCAGCACGGAGGTCCCGCCACGCCGTCGATGCAGCAGACTGGTCCGGCGGTGCCGCGGAAGTAGCAGAGATGCCGCCGTGCCACGAATGCTGCAGAGATGTCCCGCCGCGCTGCGGCGGCCTGGGAAAATTTCTCGCGGGCAGGCGGCGACTGTTACAGGCGCATGCATGCAATCGTCCATAGCCAGATGGATCAGATCTCCGGCTCAGCGAGGTTGCAGGACGACATGATAGCCTCGTTTGAACAGGCTACCGGTGTCACCCACAACTAAGGGAGGGCAATGAGAGGCTCCGGGGCGAGCGCGGCCTGCTGAGGGAAAAGATCATCTGAAGTGCAGACCAGTAGGAGGAGACCAGTGCCTTGTTGAAGAGGACCGGCGTCATCATCAAGAAACTTATGGACGAGAATGACATGCTCTACAACGAGCGCCAAAGGCTGGTGGAGGAATCCGTGGATGTTCTCAAGCAGCGTCTTGAGGACACGAAAGAGTTCATCGCCGCTCGCCGCGGAGACTAGTTTCCTGCTTTCTTTTGATGTAATAATTGGTTTAGGATGTGGATTGTGTCGTCGGTTGTGAAATGTTGGGTTCTAGCGTGGATGTTTGGCCTTTGTTGGCCTCTTGGGATGTTGCGATTTCAATCTGGTAGCTTTTAGTCCTTCGTGTTAGGCTGGAGTTGTGCTGAACTTCTTGTGAATTGTGGTGGTTTTCAGTAATGAAAATCGGAAGGGGCAAGCCCTTCTTTGATAAAAAAATAATCGTCCTTATATATTCATCAGTCTTGCTATAAGTCGCAGTAGATGCTATATAGATCCGTCGGATCTTACATCAAGATCCGTGCTTTCATATTTTCTTTTTTCTCTCTTAAATCTCAGTCGAGTGAGACATAGCCATGCCATTAAACAGAGGCTCGGGCACCATTAATGGAGACCTTGGGAGAGAGCTGGACGGCAGATGGAGGTCAAAGGGCTCTCCTCCCGATAAGCACGCGCAGGAGTCTTATCACACGCCTCTCGTACTCAAATAGCTACCCTGCACGGCGCCTCCTAGCTAATAAAAAATGGGGACGCGTGGCGGCACGTAAATGGTACTAGTAAGTAGAACGCCCACGGTTTCAATAATACTTGTGTTTCGATTGTAACGTGACAGCACTTGTTCCAAAATGACTTCTTTGATTGTTAATATGTGCGCCTTCGCAAATCGGACTGCAAATTTACCATAGCATGTTGGTGCCATGTCATGGCACCAAGCCAAGTTTCATTATTTTCATGCGTGTTTTGGATTTACAGGAATTAAAAAACTAAGTTTCTCAATGTTTCCAACCCAGCCACGACGCCCAGAATTTTGAATTTCATTCCCATTTCTTGCATGGAACCTAGAAATTTACCCGAGGACACACATGTGATTTTTCAGCCAACTTTGGTGCACTGGAACATGTGCTTGTATTTCAAATTTGAATTATGCACACAAAGGTGACACGTTCCCTCCCAGAACCACGAGCCTTGAGAGAAACTCCGATTTGCAAGAAGCTTATACAAAAATTTGTTCCTATTCGGCCAATTTTTTTTACCACGGCATGGTACTACCATGACATGACACCATGCCAAGTTTCATGATTTTAAAACCAAGTTTCTCAATGTTCTCGACTGAGCCACGATGCCCAGATGTTTGAATTTTATTCTCATTTTTTGCATGGGACCTACTCCCTCCTTCCATCTATGTAGGGCCTAATGTGTTTTTCAAGACAACCTTTGACTATTGACAAGATTAATAGCACATGAGATGTATACTATGAAAATTATATTATTGGAAGCTCCTTTGACATACAAAATTGAAGGTATGCTTTGTGTAAGTTGCATGTTATATATTATTGCTCTAATGTTTGGTCAAAGTTAGCCTCGAAAAATGCATTATGACCTATATAGATGGAAGGAGGGAGTAGAAATTCACCCGAGGACACAAATGTGATTTTCAACCAACTTTGGTGCACGGGAGCATGTGCTTGTAGTTCAAATTTGAATTATGCACATTAAATGACCAAAAACTCAATTAATGTGTAAATAAGGCCAAACGAAGTCGGAATAATTCCAAAATTTAACAGGGCACTCATGTAGTTCTATGTTGCCTTTGTAAATAAACTCAGGGGGGACAACATATATCATTTCGCACTCAAAGGTGGCACGTTCCCTCTCAGAACCACGAGCCTTCTTGAGAGAAGCTTCAGTTTGCAAAAGCTTATACCAAAATCTGTTCCTATTCGGCCAATTTTTTTACCACAACATGGTAGTACCATGACATGACATCCATGCCAAGTTTCATGATTTTCAGACGTGTTTTGGATTTACAAGAATTTTAAAACCAAGTTTCTCAATGTTCTCGGCCGAGCCACGATGCCCAGATGTTTTAATTTTATTCTCATTTCTTGCATGGGACCTAGAAATTCACCCGAGGACACAAATGTGATTTTCAACCAACTTTGGTGCCCGAGAGCATGTGCTTGTAGTTCAAATTTGACGTATGCACATTAAATGACCGGAAACTCAATTAATGTATAAAAATGACAAACAAACCCGGAATAATTCCAAAATTTAACAGGGCACTAATGTAGTTCTATGTTGCCTTTGTTAAGAAACTCAAGGGGGCAGCGTATATCGTTTCACACTCAAAGGTGGCACGTTCCCTCTTAGAACCACGAGCTTCCAAATTGGCCCAATTTTTTACCACAACATGTTAGTGTCACACCATGCCAAGTTTCATGATTTCCAGGCGAGTTTTGGACTTACATGAATTTAAAATCAAAGTTTCTCGATGTTCTCGGCCGAGTCATGACGCCTAGATGTTTGAATTTCATTCTCATTTCTTCCATGGGACCTAGAATTTGAACCAAGGACACACACATGTGATTTTTCAACCCACTTTGGTGCACCGGAGCATGTGCATGCAATTCATATTTAGATTATGCACATTAAAAGTCCAGAAACTCAATTAATGTATAAAAAGGCCAAATGAACCCGAAATAATTCCAAAATTTAACAGGGCACTCATATAGTTCTATGTTGCCTCTGTAAATAAAATCAGGGGGGAGGCATTGTATATCGTTTCGCGCACAAAGGTGACACGTTCCCTCTTGGAACCACGAGGCTTGTTGAGAGAATGTCCGGTTTTGCAAGAGGCTTATACCAAAACTTGTCCCAGTTCAGCCAAAAATTATACGTATGGAAACAGGGTTTAGATTATCCCAAACATCTCGCTACCTAGACCAATAATGTACTATGTTTTGAATTCAGCATAAAATGGATACAAATATTTGAATTAGAGAGCGTATGGTACATGTAGTTCATAGTGAAATATGATTACTACTATATGTATGTTTTTTGTTATCAAGATAATATTTAAATTATTGTATAACTCGACAACAATCGTATTCAAATAAGGAAAATTGATTCAAATTTAGTCCATATGGTAGACGACAATATATATGTTCACATGGTGGAGTAAAATGTTCATATATGATGGAAGATCAAAATGTATGACTACATCAATTATAAACCGCAAGGTCACCTAACGATATATTCGAGTTCAACATAACGTGGAATCAAAAATTGAAATTCGAGATCATGGCATCTGTAATCATATAAAAAGGGACATTACTCTTTCTTTGGTGGGAATTGATTTGTTTTTTGTTGTTGTTGAGGGAAGTGCGAATCAATATGGTACTGTGCCGGGTAATCTTGTTCTCCCGATTTTTTACATTTTTCTTGTAGTTTTTTCAATGGCATCTATAGCAATATAGTAAAAGGGGACATGACTCTCTTGTGTCTTGTATGAATTGTTTTTTTACACGTTAAGTTTGTTCTGCCGAACAAGGAATCCGCACCTTGTTATCCCAAAATTTTCAAGCTCGGGTATCTTTTGTCTCACCTCCTTTGAAACTCCCGCTTCTTCAACCCGCGTCGCGCCTTGTTATCTTGAAATTTGGACGCGCGCGAGAACTCCCTCCTCATCCGAAATCGCTCCTGAGCCCATACATGCGAAATCCCCCTTCTACCCCTCAGCCAGAAATGAAGCTCCACGTCGCGGTGTCAAAACCGGTGGGGTACGCTAGTAACTTACCCTACATTTTGGACAAGCGCGTCCCTAAGCTTGGCTCCCCCTCCCCCTTCTCCCCCCCCATTCATACACCGAGGCCGCCAAAACTAGCGAAACCCCACTTTCCTCCGTCGGCTCCCGACCGCCGCCCAGCCGGAGACTCTTCCCCGACTACGTCATCCACCGCAACAGCTCACCGTCCCTCATCCACCGCACCGGATGAGGATCCGTTGTCAATCTTGTCGTCCCGCCGGATCAGCCGCCCCGTCCTCCACCTCCAAGGAGCTGCCCTGACGTTCGCTTTGTCTATCGCGCCACCTCAATCCCCACAGCGCCGTCTTGACCTGCCCCACCGGAACCGCGGCACCCTCACCAATTCCTCCGAGGAAGCCGAGGCCAACTCGGCGCCACCAAGGAGGTTCTGCACTCATCACTGCATTTTATCTTTTATTCGATCTCATGGGGCTGCCGGTGCTCGATACCGAGCAGACATGGTGTGTCTCCATCGACGGCGCCGTCGCCGGCCACAACATCCACAGCGTCTCTCGCCCATGTCGTTGCTTCCTCGGCAGCGACTTCCACAACGGCACTAGCTGCAGCTGCTCCGGCTCTCGCCCGCGCTGCAGCTCTGTTCTTGCTGTCGGTCGCGCTGCTGCACTGCTCCTGCTTTCGTTCGTGTTGCTGCTCTGCTCTTGCTCTCGCTTGCGCTGCTGCTGACCTCTGGCACCTACAGGAGTTGCTGCTTTAGCACTCACTCGCGGTGCTACTGCACGAATTGCTCTCTGCTAGTGTGTTCCCTGCTCGAGCGTCTGCTGATTTAGATCACTGCTTCTCTGCTACTAGTGCTCGAACACCCTAAACATCTATTGCAATGCTCTGTTACTAGTTCAATCAGTTTCGACAGTAAAATTCAGTTTTGACTATGAAGTTCATTTTCTTCAGTTAAGTTTAGAGTGAACAATACTTACAGCATCTGTCGGAGTGGCCGTGGCGCGGCTGATGCATTTTATATCTAGCACTTTTTGGTGATGTATTTTACATCATCTATTGCAGATGATATTAGGGTCCCACTTCAGATTAACGTTGTCTGTCTTGTCATGCTTCAGCCTCGTCGCCGTACACCTTAGCGGAGCTGCTCCAACGACGGAACCATCCATCACAGCGGAGCAGTACCCTCGGCGCCGTTTCCAGAGGCCTCGGATCTTCTTCCCCGCCTCCGACAGTCACACCAGCATCATCACCATCCTCCACGTCCAACCCAATGATGTTGAGGTCCACAAGGCTATGCCAAAGAGGTTGTACACTCGTCGCATCACTTTGTTTCTACATTCCTCTATTCTTCCAATTCATGTGAGCCAAACACCCAGGTTGACTGAAATCCTATGTTTCCAAATGCTTTGTTTTGCACGTGCATTCCTATCCTATTCATGTGTTTTTCCTGTCCCTGCGTTTATAGAATCATCCAATTCTAAGGAGCCCTTACAGATTTACATCATTTTCAGATAGGCGTCAAAGAAAACTCTGTGTGTTATGTCCTGCTCCTGTCGTGCCGTCATCTGGGGTCTTCTATGTGGTTCATGTTGGGTGGGCAACAAACAATATATGATCCATTGTCTATCTTTTTAAACTGAAGCTATAATCTACCTTCTATCATTAGTTTTGGATCCATCCACTCGTTTGCTACCACCAGTCTTGATTTTTGCATGCACCCCTTAGGCCTTACAAAATCTAACTATTTTTTTATTATGCATGTCAGATATTGTACACAATCGTACTGAACATGTAGAGAAAAAGAGAAGACCGTTGTGTGCGAATATAATGTCATGCAGACGCCGCTCCATGGTGGGCGAAGTGCCCCCCCCTCCTGCATTTCCAGATTGTATTCCAGAGGAAGATAACTGTTCAGATGGAGATTCAGAAGGAGCCGACCACACCTGTTTACCACCTGAGGTGTTTGCTCTAACCTGGCATGCTGATGTTGGTCATATCATGCATATGGCGCCTTGCATTGCTTACATTATACATCTTATATGTCATCATCTTAGTTTAGATTTGCTTTGTGTGAATGCCACCTATTTGGTTTCTATATCATACTCCCACCATTCGTAAATATTTGTCTTTTTAGAGATTTCAACAAGTGACTACATACGGAACAAAATGAGTGAATCTACACTCTAAAAATGTCTATATACATCCGTATGTGGTAGTCCATTTGAAATATATAAAAAGACAAATATTTAGGAACGGAGGGAGTATATGGGAATTATGCAATGCCATCTTCTTAAGCCAGGCATCATATACGTGAATCATGCAATGCCATCCTGTTTAACCAATCATCGTATATGTGAATTGTATCGTGCCATATTTTTTTCCATAATGTATTCCATTTGTCAACAATGTTTATACATTCATCTACTGTTCCTGTGCATCAGCCATTTGAGTCGATCATGGGAAAATCTGGAGTGAAAACAAGGTTTTCTGAGCAGTCAGTGCTACCTGTCGATGCAGATTTCTTGTTGGTTACAGATAGCTCCTCAGAGGAGGATTCAGAGAGAGATGACCAGTCGTATCCCCCCCCCCCGAGGTGCATGCTCTAACTTGGCTGGGTTATATTGCTCATATCATGCATATGGTGTCTTGCATTGCCATGCCATCTGCTTAGATTAGACATGCTTTGTGTGAATGCCTCCTGTTTGCTTTCTATATCAGATATGTGAATTATGCAATGCCATGTTTTTCAGCCAGTTATCATATATGTGAATTATGCACCGCCATGGAGCCAGGCATCATATATGTGAATTATCTCATGCCATCTTTTTTTCATTACGTATTCCATTTGTCAACAATCTGTGTATATTGAACTACTCTTCATGTGTATCAGCCATTTGAGCCGGTTATGGAAAAATCTGGAGTGAAAACAAGGTCTTCATAGCAGGCAATGGTACCTATTGAAGCATATATCTCGATGGTTACAGGGAGCTCCTCAGAGGAGGATTCAGAGACAGATGACCAGTCCTATATCCCACCTGAGGTGTATGCTCTAAGTTGCAATGTTTATATTTCTCATATCATGCATATGGTGTCCTGCATTGCTTAGTTTAGACATCATATGCACAATATTGAATTCTATCTGCTTAGTTTAGAGATCATACATGCGAGTGCCAGCTGCTTAGTATATGAATCAATTATGTCAATTATATCATGCCATCCTGTATACTTAGACAACATGTATGTGAATTATTTCATCCCATCCTATTTTAGAAAGACATCATATATGTTGAATTATGCCATTATATCATGTTAAGTTATCCATCATATATCTGAAACTGTGTCATGCTATCCTGTTTAGTAAGGCATCATATATGTGAAATTGTGTCATGATGTTCTGTTTGGTTAGACAACATATATGTGAATTACCACATCTGTCTATCATACAATGTCTGTATGTTCAATTTCTTTTCTTGTTTATTAGCCATTTGAATTGGAGGGGGTGATGGCAGTATCTAAGGGAGCAAAAACCCGTTCTTCACAAAAGACAGTGCTACCCGTCGATGCAGATAGAACCATGGTTGTACTAGCCCACAAACTAGCCCCACCACACATAATCGAGACTCTTCCAGATTGCACACTTACACCGTTGGGCAGAGAACCAGCTACAACCCATCTAACCGCAACCCCAGCGGATAGTAACCCACTTATAGTTGACAAAGCACCATGTCCACCATAGAGTACCCCCACACGAGCAGTTTGTAAAGCTACTGTAGTGCCCAAACCACGAAGACCACCACAGCTAACACAAACTCCATGTTTAAAGAAGAAGAGGAACTGTTCTCAGGTCAGATTTCGTAGCTATGGTCCATACTCCTTTACTGTTGCATCACTGTATTTACTCATACCAACTACTTTCGAATTTGAAGGATCCAATTGAAACTCCAATGGCGCAACAGGTATGTTTTAAACCTATTTATTTAACTGGATTGCTGTTCTAACTTCTTGCTCTATGTTGATTTCAGTTTAAGTTGTATAAACAGTTATGTTCTCATGTGATGCACATTACAAGTGCTGCCAATGTTGTGTAGTTTCTCACACTTATATTCTGTCTATGCTGCTGTGTCTTAAAAATATATGAGTTGAACTGTGTCTCTGTCTTGATTAGGGAACATAAACTAGAATGATATGGACCATACAGTGACCATAGTACATAGATATATGTTTGTTTCATGTTGTTATCCTATTCACCTTACTACTGAACCGGTTTACCAAATGATTTTTGTATACTACAAGCTAAACCTGTGATGTGTCTGCTTGTTTCTCTTGTAGTATGCAAACAGAATATTGGAGAAGAGCACCCCACTATGCAATGGTAGAGAAAGTAATGCAGATAAGGTTCAAGATAGTGAGACAACCCTGTTGGTCTCCAAGAAAGGTGATAAAAATGATCTTGTAGAGAGTGAGAAAACCCCATAGTCCTGCGTTGATGTAGTGTTCGAGTTACTAGCCAGTACCGCTGGCACAAGCTCTTCAAACTCGCTGCCTGAATCACTTCGGCTTCTTCAGTCTCAGCTACAAGCTGAAAGGCATCAGTCAGCTGTGCTGCGGCAAGAAGCCAAAGGACTGAGGAAGTCCCTGCAGAATTCAGATGCGTACTTTCTTGTGCAATAGCAAGCGCTGGAGGATCTAAGAGCCAAACAAGAGAAAGTTAATAAGCTTGCTAAGCATCTTGCCAGCATTATGGGTACCCAGGATATTGTTTCTTGAACTCTTCTGAAGTGGTTTCAGTTCTGGACTTGTTTTGCTGCGGCGTTTATATGCTGCTTTGTTCCCTATATTTGCACTGGTGGCGAACTTTGATGCCCAGTGGATGTAATATGTGTAATAGCCGTGATAGCCTAGCATAAGTTACTTGCTTATTTATTTCCTTGTTGTCTTGTTTATTTGTTTGCTTCTAGTCAGTGCAGTTCTTTTTCCGCGGTTTGCTAGTGGCTGCAATAACCTATTTTTTAAAACTAGGCCACAATAACCATGGGCTAATATTTACTGTAGTGACACTGGGCCTCCTACGGGCTGTAGAAACAGTGGGCCTTCTACGGGCCATAGAAACAGTAGGCCTTCTACGGGCCATAGAAACAATGGGCCTTCTACGGGACGTATCATCAATGGGCCTTATACGGGCCGTATGATCGATTGGCCAAACATGGGCCAATAACAGGCTGCATTATGGTCGTAAACGGGCTAGAGTTGGAATCGTCCGTTCATCGGCTGACCATAACGGGCCATCGTTAATAGGCCGTATTTGATGACGCTATGAAAACGGCCCAACGTATTAACGGACCACAAACGGGCCGACTGTAACCACGGGCTGAATTTGGCCCACAAGCAGAAAATGACAGTAACGGGCCGTAAGTAAACGAATGCTGGAAATGAGCCCAAGAATAAATGGGCTCTGAGAAGGCCGAAAGATAACATGGGCTGGAAACGGCCCAACGGAATAACGGGCCGTTAATGGGTATAAAGTGATACACTGTTCATTACGGGCTAGTTTCACCACGGGCCGTTAATGGGTGTAAAGTGATACACTGTTCATTACGGGCCAGTTTCACCACGGGTCGTTAATAGGCCAAGAGTTACATAGGGCCTCATATGGGCCGAAAGACGTCATGGACCATACATGGGCCAGAAGTGAAAACGGGCTGGAATCATATTGGATGGCCCAGATGACGCTACTGAGCCTAATTCGGATAGGGCGTAACAGGCCTTGGGTTAGCGGGCTGTAAATGGGCTATATGCGAACAGGCCGTTAAACAGGATTTCCATGGGCCGGCCCGCCACCTTTTGACCAAGTCAAACGGGCCAGCCTTTTCATAGGAATGGGCCTCTGTTGGGCCATGCCACGTGTCGACGTATCATAGGCGCCTTCTGTCCAATGAGTGGATGACATCTGTCCCAACGATGAGCCGACACGTGTTTCCTCCAGCCAATGATGATTTTACAAGTGGAAAATCCCCATTGGTCGGGGCTGTTAACGGGTTATCGGGTCCAAAACGCGACCCGGTAGCTTAACGGTGTTCCGTTACGGTGGATGCCACGTGTCGGTCACGCTTGACGAAAGCACTTCTGTGATGCACGACTTATCATCATGGAAGTGCACACTTCCGTGATGATAATTTTGGTTATGTCATGGAACACTTCTATGACAGCACAGGTATGACTATCTTGATTCTGTCATAAAGTCATCATGGATGTACATGCATGACAAAAAACGCGACCTACTATGACAAACACGTATCATCACGAAAGTGTATTTTTTTTGTAGTGATAGAAGATTTCATCCTCCATATCCATATGGCCCGTGGGGACGACCTCCATGCCATTAAATACCTCCCACTAAAACTAAAAGGGCCAGCTCGGTACTGGTTAAACAGCCTGCCTGAAAATTCCATAGGCAGCTGGGAGGACTTGGAAGAGGCCCTCCTCGATAACTTTCGAGGAACATATGTCCGGCCACTAGATGCCGATGACCTAAGTAAAATTGTCCAGCGGCCTGGAGAATCAGCCAGGAAGCTCTGGACTCGGTTCTTAGTCAAAAAGAACCAAATCGTCGACTGTCCGGGCATGGAAGCCCTTGCGGCTTTCAGACACGGTGTCCGGGACGAATGGCTTGCACGCCACCTTGGCCAAGAAGGACCTAAATCCATGACATCCCTCACTGCTCTGATGAACCGCTTTTGCATGGGGGAAGACAGCTAGCTCGCTCGTAGAAGCAATAGCGCCAGCAACCCGGGCACCTCCAAAATCTGAGACGGCAACGGCAAGCCACGAGGAAGCAAAAACAAAAGTCGCAAGGACAATGAAAGATCAGGCGACACGGCGGTCAACGCCGGATTCAGCAATCCCAAGCCCGGTTGTAACATCCCAAATTTTCAATTTGGAATGTTATACACTAGATCATATGCATATCATATTTTCTTGCATTTTGGTTGATCCTAGAAATTTCACGCAACTCAAGGACCCTCGGAGAGAGTTGGAGATTTCGTTATTTTCATATTTGAGAGTTCTCTCGAATTTTGAAAATAGGATCATTTGATTTATTTATTTTATCTTCAATAATTTTTCTGGTGTCAAAATATATGAGAGAGGGAATAATATGACTTTCCCAAATTTAGGAAAAAATGAAGATATAATAAATAGATCAATTTTGCTTTCCGGTGTTTATTTGCATTTTATTTGGATAGGGAAAAATGCGCGTTTTCAAAAATTGCATTTTAGGTCCGGAGAAAAGTTCATTTTGTTCGGCTCATTTTTAGGAGTCGGGGAAAATTTACTTTAGATTTTTCGGAGTTCGTTTAGATCCCTTTTTGTTTTTTTTCTGCGCGAGGAAACTATTTAAAAAAAAAATTTGAGCAGCGCCTTGGGCCAAAGGCCCAAGCCAAGCCACCTACCGCCGCGCTCCCAGGCGCCAGGCGCCGAGCCAGGAGCCGGTCGGCCGCCGCCGCCTCTTGCTAGGACCGAATCCTTTTAGGATTCTAGGGCGCCCCCTTGTCCCCTTTTCCTTATTTCGTTTTCTTTAGTCCTACTCCGTTTATTTTCTAGATCTTTCCTACTCCTATTCTAATTCCTTGTCCTCTACCCCAAGTAAACCCCTCCCCTCCCCAATATAAATACCCAAGCACCCCCCTCTAAACACATCAAATCAAAGCTCTCCTCCACACCGCGCCTTACCACCGCCGCGCCGCATCACACCGCGCCCTGCGTCACCGCCGCCGCGCCGCCTCACCCGCGCCGCCACCCCACACCCCGCGCCGCCGCGCACCTTACCGCCGCCGCGCCGCATCACACCGCGCCCTGCGTCACCCGCGCCGCCACCCCACACCCGCGCCGCCGCCGCACCTTGCCCACGCCGCCGCCCTACGCCGACGCCGCCGGAGCCCCGTTCACCGGAGACCTCGCCAAGGTTGCCCCGCGCTACATCTATTCTTTTTCTCGGATCGTTTTCTTCTAATCGTTCCGATTCTTTTCTTCTCTAAACCGTTCCGGTTTTCTAGATCGGTTTTTCGTTTCGAACTCTTTTTCCGAAACCCTAGATCGGATTCGTTTTCTTTTCCGATTTAGTTGCCTTTGGACCGTTCGCCGGACCGTTCGTCCTAACGAATGTGATCACCGCATTCTTATAGGTTAACGAACGTCTGTTCGTTTAACCGTTCTTCTTTTTCTCTTCGTCGGATTTATTCCGCGATCGCGATCTCAGATCCGATCTTCTTTCTAGTCTTTCTTTTCGCTCGTTTATCGGAATCAGGTGCCTAGTGTATGGTATGTCAACCTGCGGCGGGCTACGCTGCGGGCACACTACTCAATCTATATATACCACACCTTTACCCCATCCATCCATCCCTCAACTCCCCCTTGCGCAGGAGATGCTTGCGGTTGCCGTTGACACGTCGTCCCAGATTTTTACGCCATGAGCTCCAAGGTGCTTGAGCTGGCTACTATTATTGAACTGGGATGGCGCCTGAGGGTTTACTGGGCTAGCCACTAGGACAAGAATCTATGAAATAGCATTCAAGCGCCTGAGCGTTTGCGTCTCAAACCGCCGTCCGTCTAATCAACTGAACAAGCTTTTGTTACAGTAAAATGCTGACCTAGATTCAACTTGCTAGTAACCGAGTTGTTTTTCTTCCGCCATTATGGTTTTTCGTACTTTCTTTGCAACACGGGGAGAGTTTCTTAAGGTGTTGGACTAACACTCGGTTTAGTAAGTCATCTATGTTACGCGAAGATTATATGTGTAAACAGCTGTCTTTGCAACCGGAGTTCTTAAGTTGAGATCCGCGATCTCTTGTTCGAGTTTTACCTGTGCATTAGATGAGTACTTATTGTGTATGCTTGTTGTTTGTCTGCGATAGATTCACCCGGATTGCGCCGCTTGTTACTTCGAAACCCTAGGACTCGCGGATCATCAGCAAGGCAAGTAACACTTTGATCATACCTTTTCTACAACCCATGTTTTTTTGCATTAGATCAATCCTCACACATTGCATGATTAGGATCTAATTAAATTGTGGGATGGGAAGTAGATGAGGTAGTACCTATTACCTGTATTATTATGAAACCTTTGGGAGTTACTTCTACGTTTGCTTATTATGCCATGCTATGCTAGTAGACGTGGATTGGGTGAGTGATATCCATGACAGATGTGAGTTGATAATTTTAATGGTTTATCTAAGGTGGCAACTTAAACACACATCTGGGTGGATTGAGGCACCTGATGTCTATCAGGACTTGCCTGTTTTTTTTGGACCGCCACCCAGGCTCAAAGGGATCATAAAGGCGAGTCTGCTAATTTCATGCTAGAAACTTCCGTCTGCGCAGAAAATAAAAAAAAAAACAAAAAGTGATCTAAACGAAACTCCGCATAATCAATCTAAAGTTAAATGGTGTCCACCGGACTCCACCTTACAAAATGCTACACTGATGGAGGCCTCTGGCCATACGGATTAGCCATAAGTATGTGAATTCTTCTGCGAACTCTTACCCGGAGTGGCCACTAACATAAAGCATGATGGTAGCAGGGAACAGTCAGTGAGTCTCGAAAACGCGCATTATCCTTGTCCCGATTCAAATATAAATGCAATACCATACACACCACCCGACTGAGAAAAAGAAAATTATCTATTGGTTATGCTTATAATCTGTCATTTTTTCCTAATATTTGGCTGTAAAGTCACTTATGTGATATTACCGACCTCACTCTTCAGTGTACTTCGATGTTTTGAGCGATCCCAGGAAAAATTACCGTCTCTTCTGAAGATTAAAAATAACATAAAACTCACAAATGTTGATACCTGTAGCTCTTGCAAGAAAAATCCAAGACAGAAAACATTCTCAGAGATGAGTGGAAAATAACGAAATCTCCAACTCCTCCGAGGCGATGCGGATTCCCTTGAAGTTGTGTGGGCGAAATGTGAAATTTCCTGCTCAAGCCTCTGCAGAAGGTAACAAACTAATATCTCAACCAAATGCAAGAAAATATAGATGATGACATTTAGACCTGTCTTAGTGCCTCATACATGATCCAGATTTAAATTTGGTGATGTCTACCAAACCTTACCCCCTTAAAGATGATTCTCATGGGCCCTCACGAAAGAATATCGGTTTGGCTACGAAAATTAGTGTGATAGTCTAGTAGCTTGAATGATTGGTCATCTTTGAGTGGCAAATCTTTTCTCTCTTCCACAGATTGGCTTTCACTCCTGAATGGCTAACATTTCCACTGAACTGTGTGTCAACATATCTCAATTAATCTTTGAATTAAGCCTTATTGGTGGCGTCGATCAACTCACTGTCTAAATTGATTGAAATCTTTACTGGCTTATATTGCGCGACTTGTAGATATTGTTGAGCGGTGTTCAATCCATTCCTTCTTTATTCACTAAGAATCGTTCTCAATCGGACACCACACCACAGATTAAGTAATATAATACTTAGCCCAATTTATTCCTTGGTGTCAGCTTCACGGGGCAAAACAAATTCATTGGCTTTACGGCAAAACTTGACATTTTCAGCGGATAACTGAGAACCTACATCATAGAGACTAGCCCGACAGTCCTTCTGTTAATTCACTTTCCTATACTCAAGCATCCTCTCACCTATATAACGTTTCGCAAATCGAAGTTCTATTGGTCAAACGTATGTTAAACTGCTGCTGCATTACCTAACTTTCTCCCTTTAAACTTCCAAACGTAACTCCTCGAAGGGAATCGCCGAATGTTATATGTTCGTCAAACTCATGGTCCTACCTGGATTTCGTGGGTTAAAATGTCCTCCTATGCGAAGATCGCTGTATGGCCTCTGGACCTCGCTTCTTTGGACGTGGGCGTTCTGGCCACGCGAACAAACTTAAGCTGCCCTTACACCCGTTCGTCTCCTTAACAAAATCTGGTCCAATATGGACGGTCTCACTCTTACTTCATGGAACGAAAATCTTGATAGCGTAACTCCTTCGCGACATGCCAATCATAAACAACGATCCCTTGTTTTCATGTATATCTGCACAGAACTCGAGCCTGGTATGTCACTAACGGGAAATAATATGTGTCTACCTTCGTCAAACGAATCAACTAGCGTACCCATATCCGAGTCACCTTGCCTGTTCGTTACGGCCTGCGTGGCTATCCGTGACCCAATAATCCTTTAATTTCGCCATTCTATCCCACTTCCCCATGGATCCGCAATGGCTGAAAACGTGACTCGCGCGGCGTCTGAGTTTATATTGCCTCGGTGACCCCATACTCTTCTTTGAAAATTCTCTCAAGTCCATCATAACACCGGCGCCACATAGTTTAGTCCTTCAATACCTCTTTCATTCCGGTACCGCCCAACCAAATATGACTTCAAATCGAGAAACACGCTGCAATGTAACTGTGACGAAATAGTGTCATATGTCTCCCTTAAATTCTGACTTCAATTATAGGTTCTTTTGTCGAACGATAACAACATCCTACCAATCAGAGGTGTAATAAGTGGTGATTGCCAACTCTTGAACTATAGGTAAAACCATCCTCTCGAACGAAATCCCCGCCTTCGATGGTTGTACCCTTGTGTGGTGTCAGCATTTACTGATATCCGAATCTGGTGATGACACGCGTTCAGCACAGTGAAGGACTCAGCTTTCGTCTGGATCCATATCCCACCCAACATGTTCGGAGTCAGCGTCAGCTTCAATTGCAGACGCCTACCATTAAGACCCTGCGTCGAATATATAAATAAAGCTACATGAAGGTGTCACGAACTGGACTCAACACGCTGACCCTGTAGACTCACGTAACTCGTTACGTAAGTTAAAGACCAGCCTAGAGTCCTCAGCGTCTCCTACATCTTCTGCGACATGTTCTGAAAACATGAGTGCCTGACGTAAGCTGCAACTCACAAAGCGATGGAGCTCCAACCATCTTCCTCTTGTCTTGAGTTCAACCCTTCTGGAGTGAAAAATGTACTTCAACTCTAACTCCTGGATGTACACCTTACCAACAGATTTCTAACGAAGTAGGGAAATGATTCGGCCTACCAGCCAGCATGCGAAGTAACGATTAAACAAGTCATTAAGTACGCACAACCGGCAAACTGAGAATAGAAGCACACCATTTGGATTCACCTGAAGGAAGTCACCAAGTACCTGAACATTGGATTACCAAGCTTCACGGGAACCTTCAACGCCACTCTGCCTGAAGAGGAGCGCTGGAAGATTCAAGCTCACGTTCCGGGAAGAACATTCGCGCCAATCACGAAGCCCATAGATAGTGTTTTCAATGCACCAACCTGGAGTCTGGAAGGAGCATGGCAGCTCATATCACCATAGGACGCATTGGAGAAGTTTACCAAGAAGACCTCAAGGACACTATCTACCAGATTTGCGGACGCCGAGATGAACAATGGGAGTTAGTCAGCACCAAGAAGGATAGATCCATTGCAGCTTTCATCCAGGAGTTAAACCAGCACATTCGACGCCACGAGAACCAGATGTGCAATGATATGATAGAGTTGAAGAATGCGAAGGCAAGGATCATCGAGTTAGAAGGAGAACTGAAGGCTACACGCAAGGACTACATGGACGAGATCGTAGCTCTAGCAAGGCACAATTGCGATCTTAAGCAGGAGATTGAAGAACTCAAGAGCAAGTTAGCATCCCAGGAGGACGACAAGTACGTCGCATGTCCAGACAACTACATCATCATCGACGACACCGATTCGGATCCAAGTGAACCCGACTTTGAAGACGAAGCTGGAGTAGATATCATGGAGTCTTCCACCGGTTCAAATTTCTAGATGACCACCAGATAGTAGTAGTATTCCCCCATGTAAACACATTATAGTCGAGCACTTTTGCGATAGTTAGACCGTTTGTAAGCCCTTGTTTGATTGATTGAAGTGAATTGTGTGCTTTTGCCTCATGTGCATATGGGTAGTGTTTTCCCTTTAGACCCCCTCTATTCTTAATTCTCGTCTTTTCTAAACCCTCAGATGCCTCCGAGACGTGACAATGGATTTCCACCGGAGCTCACTCAGTTGATCCAGCAGCAGAATCAATTGATGCAGATGTTAGTTCAGAATCAGCAGAACAACAACAACAACCCACCACCACCACCACCTGTTGACCACTTAGCCCGTTTCCTTAGGCTGAATCCGCCGGTGTTTTCCAGTAGCACCGAGCCAATAGTAGCAGACGATTGGCTCCGCAAGATAGGAAGGGAGTTGACCACTGCAGGATGCACGGATGGTGAGAAAGTGAAGTTTGCCGCACACCAGCTTGACGGACCCGCGGCAGCATGGTGGGAGAATTTCACAGCCACTTACCCAGTTGACACTGTCACATGGGATCAGTTTCAGCAAGCTTTCCGCACTGCCCATGTTTCAGCAGGAGCTATGGCCATAAAGAAGCGTGAGTTTCGCAACTTACGCCAAGGAGGAAGGACTGTTGGCCAGTATGTGGAAGAGTTTAGTAAGCTAGCCCGTTATGCCCCAGATGACGTTGCTACGGATGCAGCCAAGCAGGAGAAGTTTCTGGAAGGATTGAATGATGAACTAAGCATGCAGTTGATGGTAGCAAATTTCAACAACTACCAGGAGTTGGTAGATCGTGCCATCATGATTGAAGGGAAGCAACAGCAGATTGAGAACCGTAAGAGGAAGTATGGACAGGGGAAGTATAACTCTGGAGCCCAGCAGAAGCCCCGTTTTACCCCTAAACCGGGATTTAAGTTTCAGCACACCCATGAAGGAGGTAGCTCGCACAACCATAATGGCCACAAGAATGGTAATGGGAATGGAGGAAGCAATGGCCAGAACCGAACAACCCCATCAACCCCAACCAAGAGAGACCTGAGTCAAGTCACCTGTTTCAAGTGTTCGAAGACCGGACATTATGCCAATGAATGTCCTGAAGGCCAGAATGGAAATGGCAATGGAAGCTCTGGGAAGAAGCCGAACCCTTTCAATAGGGGACAGGTGAACCACGTTAATGTGGAGGAGATTGAAGATCAGCCCGATGCAGTAGTCGGTAAGTTTTTGGTTAAGTCATTTACTACACTCGTTCTTTTTGATACTGGTGCATCGCATTCATACATATCAAGGGGATTTGTGGAAAAGTATAGCCTGCCCACTAGGATTCTTAAAACACCTATGCTAGTAAGCTCGCCAGGAGCAGAATACATGGCCAGACAAGGATGTTTTCAAGTACCATTGAGTATAGGAAGGCATGTATTCCCAACGGATTTAATTATTCTGGAATCCCAAGGTCTGGATGTGATTCTTGGTATGAATTGGCTGTCGATGTATGGAGGAAACATCGATTGCGCCAGTAAGACAATTTTGCTTACCACACCAGAAGGAAGAAGGATCAAGTATGTATCCCGGCATGTGCCAAACAGGACACAAGTGAATTGCTTATCAGGAGTTGTGCAGGAGGAAGTACCAGTGGTAAAGGATTTTCCTGATGTATTTCCTGAGGAATTACCAGGCATGCCACCGGATAGAGACATTGAGTTTTTGATTGAGTTATTGCCAGGTACAGGCCCAATATCGAAGAGACCGTACCGGATGCCAGCAAAGGATTTGGTGGAAATTAAGAATCAGATTAAGGAGTTATTGGATAAAGGTTACATTCGCCCAAGTTCGTCACCTTGGGGATCACCCGTACTTCTAGTGGAAAAGAAGGATGGATCATTAAGGATGGTTGTACATTATTGGGGATTGAATGAAGTAACCATCAAGAACAAGTACCCACTGCCAATGATCAACGATCTGTTTGATCGATTGCAAGGAGCTAAAGTGTTTTCCAAGATCGATTTGCGATCAGGGTACCATCAGTTGAAGATTCGAGAGCAGGACATACCTAAGACAGCATTCACCACAAGATATGGACTGTATGAGTATACCGTTATGTCATTTGGATTGACTAACGCACCTGCCTATTTTATGAACCTGATGAACAAAGTGTTTATGGAGTTTTTGGATAAGTTCGTCGTAGTGTTCATCGATGACATTTTGGTTTATTCAAAGAATGAAGAGGAGCATAAGGAACATTTGCGTTTGGTTTTGGAGAAATTAAGGGAACATCAGTTATATGCCAAATTCAGCAAATGTGAGTTTTGGTTGAAGGAAGTTGGATTCCTCGGACACGTTATATCCGGAGAAGGTATAGCAGTTGACCCCACAAAGGTTGAGACCGTAACCGAATGCGAAGCACCAACAACAGTTGGAGAGATCCGGAGTTTTCTTGGACTCGCAGGATACTACCGGAGATTCATTGAGAATTTCTCAAAGATGGCGAAGCCTATGACGGAGTTGTTGAAGAAGGATACTAAGTTCAAATGGACTGAGGAGTGTGAGGCTAGTTTCCAGAAGTTGAAGAAACGATTGGTTACCTCACCAGTGTTGATATTGCCAGATCAGACCAAGGATTATGAGGTGTATTGCGACGCTTCACGTCGAGGACTTGGAGCAGTGCTTATGCAGGAAGGGAGAGTTGTTTCGTATGCATCACGACAACTGAAGCCTCATGAGTTGAATTATGCCACGCATGATTTGGAGTTAGCAGCCGTAGTGCATGCATTGAAGACGTGGAGACATTTCCTCATTAGAAATCATTGTGAGGTGTACACGGATCATAAGAGTTTGAAGTACATTTTCACTCAGAAGGAGTTGAACCTCCGACAGAGGAGATGGTTGGAGCTCATCAAGCATTATGACATGAGATTGCATTACCATCCCGGAAAGGCTAATGTAGTAGCTGACGCATTGAGCCGTAAGAGCCATGCCAATACGATAATGACGGGGAAAATACCCAAGGAGTTAGCAGAAAACCTTCATGAGCTATGTTTGGAAATAGTTCCGAGAGGTTATGTAGCCGCATTGGAGATTCAATCAACATTGATGGATAAGATCAGAGAAGCTTAGAAATCTGACAAAGAGATTTCTGCTATAAAGGAGAAACTTAGCAAAGGAAAAGCAAAGGGATTTCGTGAGGATGAGCACGATACCCTATGGTTTGAGGACCGTGTTTATGTGCCCAATGACCCGGAGATCAGGAAGTTGATTTTGCAGGAGGCACATGATTCACCGTATTCGATTCACCCAGGGAATACCAAGATGTATTTGGATTTGAAAGAAACATTTTGGTGGACCGGAATGAAGAAGGATATTGCAGCATATGTGGCAGTTTGTGACGTATGTCAGAGAGTAAAGGCAGAGCATCAGAAGCCGGCAGGATTGTTACAACCATTGCCGATACCCGAATGGAAGTGGGATAAGATAGGCATGGATTTTATCACAGGACTACCCAGGACGAAAGCAGGGTATGACTCGATATGGGTAGTAGTTGATCGTTTGACGAAGGTAGCACATTTCATTCCAGTTAAGACCACTTACACCAGTGCTAAGTTGGCAAAGATATACATGACTAGGATCGTTTGTTTATATGGAGTCCCGAGGAGTATCGTATCAGATACCAGTTTCGTTCCATGACAACAGTAACGAAGTTGGAGACCGTCAATTCTTTGGACCAGATTTGATTAAGGAGTCAGAACGGAAGGTTAAGTTGATTCGCGATAGGCTCAAGGTAGCCCAGTCCAGGCAGAAGAGCTATGCAGATTCTAAACGCAAGGAGACATTTTACGAAACCGGAGACAGAGTTTAGCTTCGAGTATCCCCACTTCGAGGAGTTAAGCGTTTTGGAGTTAAGGGAAAGTTAGCACCGCGTTTCGTTGGACCATTTAAGATCGTGAAACGTATGGGAGAAGTCGCTTATAAGTTGGAATTACCAGAAGGACTGTCAGGAGTTCATGATGTATTCCATGTTTCTCAGCTGAAGAAATGTCACGCCGAGATGGCGGAGGTACCGCTAAGAGATACAGTGCCATTAGAAGCGATTCAGTTAAAGGATGACCTAACATATGAGGAGAAGCCAGTCAAGATTCTCAATTATGCCAGTAGAGTTACTCGCAGCAAGGTTATCAAGTTTTGCAAAGTTCAGTGGAACCACCATTCAGAGGATGAAGCCACCTGGGAGAGAGAAGAAGATTTGCTCAAAGACCACCCTCACCTATTTTCTAGCCAACCCGAATCTCGAGGGCGAGATTCATCTTAAGGGGGGTAGGTTTGTAACATCCCAAATTTTCAATTTGGAATGTTATACACTAGATCATATGCATATCATATTTTCTTGCATTTTGGTTGATCCTAGAAATTTCACGCAACTCAAGGACCCTCGGAGAGAGTTGGAGATTTCGTTATTTTCATATTTGAGAGTTCTCTCGAATTTTGAAAATAGGATCATTTGATTTATTTATTTTATCTTCAATAATTTTTCCGGTGTCAAAATATATGAGAGAGGGAATAATATGACTTTCCCAAATTTAGGAAAAATGAAGATATAATAAATAGATCAATTTTGCTTTCCGGTGTTTATTTGCATTTTATTTGGATAGGGAAAAATGCGCGTTTTCAGAAAATTGCATTTTAGGTCCGGAGAAAAGTTCATTTTGTTCGGCTCATTTTTAGGAGTCGGGGAAAATTTACTTTAGATTTTTCGGAGTTCGTTTAGATCCCTTTTTGTTTTTTTTTTCTGCGCGAGGAAACTATTAAAAATAAATAAAAATTGAGCAGCGCCTTGGGCCAAAGGCCCAAGCCAAGCCACCTACTGCCGCGCTCCCAGGCGCCAGGCGCCTCTTGCTAGGACCAAATCCTTTTAGGATTCTAGGGCGCCCCCTTGTCCCCTTTTCCTTATTTCGTTTTCTTTAGTCCTACTCCGTTTATTTTCTAGACCTTTCCTACTCCTATTCTAATTCCTTGTCCTCTACCCCAAGTAAACCCCTCCCCTCCCCAATATAAATACCCAAGCACCCCCCCCTCTAAACACATCAAATCAAAGCTCGCCTCCACACCACGCCTTGCACCGCGTCACCCGCGCCGCATCACACCGCGCCCTGCGTCACCGCCGCCGCGCCGCCTCACCCGCGCCGCCACCCCACACCCCGCGCCGCCGCCGCACCTTACCGCCGCCGCGCCGCATCACACCGCGCCCTGCGTCACCCGCGCCGCCACCCCACACCCGCGCCGCCGCCGCACCTTGCCCACGCCGCCGCCCTACGCCGACGCCGCCGGAGCCCCGTTCACCGGAGACCTCGCCAAGGTTGCCCCGCGCTACATCTATTCTTTTTCTCGGATCGTTTTCTTCTAATCGTTCCGATTCTTTTCTTCTCTAAACCGTTCCGGTTTTCTAGATCGGTTTTTCGTTCGGTTTTTCTTCTCCGAAACCCTAGATCGGATTCGTTTTCTTCTCCGATTTAGTTGCTTTGGACCGTTCGCCGGACCGTTCGTCCTAACGAACGTGATCACCGGATTCTTCTAGGTTAACGAACGTCCGTTCGTTTAACCGTTCTTCTTTTTCTTTTCGTCGGATTTATTCCGCGATCGCGATCTCAGATCCGATCTTCTTTCTAGTCTTTCTTTTCGCTCGTTTATCGGAATCAGGTGATTCAAGCGCCTGGAGTTTCGTCTCGAAACCGCCGTTCCGTCTAATCAACTTGAACAAGCTTTTGTTACAGTAAAATTTTGACCTAGATTCAACTTGCTAGAACCGAGTTGTTTTCTTCCGCCATTTGTTTTTCGTTCTTTCTTTGCAACCGGAGTTCTTAAGTTGAACTACCTGGTTCGTTCTCTTGTTCGAGTTTTACCTGTGCATTAGATGAGTACTTATTGTATGCTTGTTGTTTGTCTGTGATAGATTACCCGGATTGCGCCGCTTGTTACTTCGAAACCCTAGGACTCGCGGATCATCAGCAAGGCAAGTAACACTTTGATCATACCTTTTCTACAACCCATGTTTTACTGCATTAGATCAATCCTCACACATTGCATGATTAGGATCTAATTAAACTGTGGGATGGGAAGTAGATGAGGTAGTACCTATTACCTGTATTATTATGAAACCTTTGGGAGTTACTTCTACGTCACCTGATGTCTATCAGGACTTGCCTGTTTTTTTTGGACCGCCACCCAGGCTCAAAGGGATCATAAGATAATTCATGCTAGAAACTTCCGTGTGCAGCCACATGCCACTATGGGCTCTGGCATAGTTGACTAAGTTGTGCGAACTCTTACGGGGTGGACTAGCAGATGTAGGGGATGTAGGTGTACCGGTCTACCCCACATGTAAGGTGCTAGTGCTTCTGAAAGACTATGTCTCGGTCATCCGTCTCTCAAACACCATGTAGTGCGAGAAAACAAATGGAGGCGATCGAGTCATGTGGGGAAAACTGCGCAACCTCTGCAGAGTAACAAACTAATCATGATTAGCCGTGTCCCCGGTTATGGACAACTTGAGTATCTAGTACTTGAATATCATTGTGAATCTCAACATGTTACTTCTAATTAATGTTATTGGGTTTTAATTACTTTTAATTGGGATTGAGAATGCTGTCAACCATTCTCAATGTTTCACAACCACCATGATAGTAAATAAAATTTATTCCTTTGCAGTAGGGAAAAATTGGCTTTACGCAAAAACTGTAACCATAGAGCTTTCCACCATCCATATATGCATATAGTATAGTTGTTTCATTCCATTACTCTCTATGTGTTATTTTGCCAGCATATTCCATGTGCTGACCCGTTTTCGGGCTGCAACGTTAATGTTGCAGACTTTTCAGACGACGATTGAGGTGCGTTTAGGTCGTGGCCCTATACTCAGTGATGCCGCTGGAGTTGATGGACCCATTTATCTTCCAAGTCTTCCGCTGTTATCTTTAGAATATGGCCATAAGTCATATTTATTGTAATAAGTTCTTTTTCAGCCATCGATGTAATAAGTGTGTGATTGCAACTCTGCTATAAAACCTCGATGTACTGTGTGGTGTCAGCATTACTGATCCAGGGATGACACCGTAGCACAGTAGACGTGATCCATTCGGGTCAAGTCGCTACACCGGTCAGCGGAAGAAGCCATTCAAGGCTCAAGGCGAATTGAGACGAACCATCCAACCTGGACAGGATATTGAGCCAACCATGCTAGATTCATGGCCACCCCGATAAACCAGCTAATCATACCAACAGAAATTGCTGGGTCTTTAAACAGGCCGGCAAACTCAACGCCGAACATAGGGGGAGGAGGCCGCCAAGCGACAGGGATGACGGAAAGGTTCACCAATGAAACACTGGGGGTCAGAAGCAATCTCCACCCGAGGATCATCTATTCCTAGAACGGAAATAGCAAGCTGGCTTCCGCTGCCCACTCCACACACCTACAAAATTTGTACCGCGCATACATCATTACGCACTCGAGATACCATGGGCATTGGCGGAAGCACAATACGGACAAGCCTGCAAGCACTCTAGTAACTTTCTTTTATTACTTATTATTTTCTTCCTTCGCTATCCTTTAAAAACAGCTGAAGAACAGGATAAACATCTGAAACTAGCTCTATCGGAGTCCAGATCCGTACACCCACCCAAGGGGCTACTTCCATCAAGGATTCCCCCCACTGAGGACTGGTGGCGCAGACGTGCGACAGCAGGTCCAAAATAACTTTTTGTAGACCGCACTCCCTATTTCTTGAGCCTGTACTATGCATGTTCCTCCGCCTCCAACGCCGAGCATGTCAAATAGCCGGGCGGATGGCTTATATATATATATAGGGTCGCGCTATTCATCACCCTGGGTGAGGAATAGTTATTCTTCACCCCCTTCTATTTTACCAACAATGCACCATAATTTTACGTTCCGTAAGTTTTGTCTTATTTCCAACGCAAAAAGACACCGTAAGAAAATATATAATCGCCGTAAAAAATATTTTATGTTATGTAAAATTGCAAGCGTAAAAACATAGTCTAAAATACACATAAACTGCAAATTTTCTTGTCTTATGACCTATATTTTTATTTTCTTATGTCAAATTTTACGTAGTGAATCAATAGGAATGTAACTATTTAAATTCCAAACGTAATTTAATTATGAAATGATCGTAAGATTACGTCGGGTGAAGAATAACTTATTCTGCACCCTGGGTGATGAATAGTAACACTATATATATATATAAACACTATTCTGTATAAACACTATTCTGATCACGGGATCAGAATAATATTCTGATCACAACATGAACTTCCCGAGTAACGCGTCTGACCTTCCCCGAGTACTAGGTTGAACTTCAGCTAAAAGGTGTCCAAATGGGGCTTGTGATATACCGTTGGATAGCTATTGACATCAGCATCATGACCCAAGTTAAATTTTTGGCAAAATGTAAGCAGTTTAAGAGCAGTTTTGAAAACCGTTTTTTCTTCATACAAAAAATGTGAATCGTATTTTCGATCGCATTTTTAAACCGTTTATCGGAATGAGGCAAATAATATGGCACTGGAAAACTGCTGCAAAACAGCTCCTTCCACATGTTGAAAGTTTTCTCTAGTTCCCTACGGTTAAAGAGTAATTCGGAAAATCATAGAATTTTGCAAACTGAACACCCGAGTTTGTATTTTCGATGCCATTTCTAAACGGCTAATCCAATTGAGGCAAATAATATGGCGTTGGAAATCTTATGAAAATGCGCTACTTTTTCATGTTAAAAGTGTTTTCTAATTTTGAACGGTTTAAAAGTAATTTAGAAAACGGTACAAGTTTTACTGAGTTCGTATTTTCGAGGAAAGTTTTTAACCGTATGTCCAAATGCAGCAAATGATATGGCATTGGAAAGCTTGAAGAAATGTGAAACTTTTTGTATATATCGTTTCTCCAAATTCATTACGGTTTTATGTCAGTTTTGAAAATGGCTAAAACCGTATTTTTTCATAATTTCTACAAACTTTATCGGAATGGGGCAAATAATATACTGCTGAAAAGCTACGAAAAATTCTAAACTTTTTCATGTTGATGGTTTTCTCTGAATCCTGGCCATTTTCAAGTAATTTTGAAAACGGCAAGATCGTGCATTATGCCTTTATCGCGAAACAGATTCTTCAAATATGCACCACGTGAAGAACTTTAACTTCTCAGCGTGTGTGCTTGAACTTCACTCAGTTTTTCACGTGTGTTTTTTCTCGTAGATCTCCATCCACTGCAAGTAGCTCTCCATCCATTCACCGGAATTGAGCATGTGATATACCGATGGAAAGCTGTTGTAAACACGCAAGTTTCTCGTGTTGATCATCTTTTCATACTCGCGACGATTTTAAAAGTTTTTCATCTAAAATTCATTCAGCGTAGTAGTTAAACTTCCTGCTGTTTTCACGTTGAACTTCTGTGGCGTATTTTTGTTTGTAATTTTCTCATCTATTCGTTAGTGTTACACAAATAATATTCCTTTTGTACAAACGTCTCTCACAATAATTTATTTAACTTTCTCTGACCGAGGACTTGAACTTACACAAATGATATTCCCGTCGTTTTGAGGTAAATTAGAAAATGGCGAGATCATGATTTATGCGTTCATCGCGAACGAAAATGCACTGTGTGAATTAGTTGAACTTCTGGGGCATGTTTGTTTGAATTTCACTCTGTTTTTGACGTGATGTTTTTTGACGTGTTGCTTTTTGCACCACGTGAAATTGTTGAACTTCTCGAGCATGTTTTTTTGAACCTCACTCTGTTTTTGACGAATTGTTTTTTGCACTGCGTGAAGTAGTTGAACTTCTGGGGCATGTCTATTTGAACTTCACTCTGTTTCACTTTATTGTAATTTTCTTATATGAAATACACACCATGTAGTACTGAACTTTCGGCTGTTATCACTTTGAACTTCTCTATGGTTTGAGAGAATTATTTTAAAACACAAAAAACAACATGTTTTTTATGTATTTTGGACATCTAAATACGCGGTGAACCTCTCTCACAAATTTTTTTTGAACTTTTCCTCGTTGAGCAATTGAACTTCTAGCAACCATTTTTTTCATTTATGAGTTGTTTTTAAAAGTGCAAAAAATGGCATTGTGTTTCTTATTTTTTGAATAGGTAAATCCTATGTTTTAATAAACTCTAAACTTTTGTGTTATTTCAATTTGAACTTCACCTTTTTATATTTTTGAGTAAAGAATTGTATTGGATTTTTCTATGGAAAAAATCGAACATGGAAATACAAGGTGAACCTCTCTCGCAAGAATTTTTGAATTTCTCCGGACAGAGCACTTGAACTTCTTTCAACAAACTTGAACTTCTCGTTGTTTCACTATGAACTTATGTCGCATTTTTTATACGTCGAATTACACGCAATTGGAGGTCGGTCGTCCTGCAATATAAATTCCAAACCGTGCACGGAGATGCACGTGAACTTCTTGCAATAAATCTGAGTTTTTTTATATACTTCGAACTTCTGTGTTATTTCAGTTTCAACTTCTTAGTCACATTCTTAGAAAAGAAATATGTTTTTAAATAAGCGTCAAACATTTTTTTGTAAATTGTACTTCACCGTTTTATTTTTCTTAGAGACGGTAATAATTTGAGTTTCTCGTATACATCGAACTACTCCTCTATTTTAATTTGAACTTCGTCATTTTTATTCTTTACTAACAAGGACAATCTAAGTTTCTTCATAAATATCGAACTTCACTATTTTGTAATTTGGACTTCTTGGTTTATTTCTTTTACCATCAAAATATCCTAGTTTTGTAATAATTATTGGACCCCCTCCACATTTATTAAATTTTGATTTATTTGTTAAAACTTAGACACAAACGGGAGAGGGAATTATGTGTGCATAAAGTGGGTAGCAATTTCCAACTTCCCCTCCTCGAGCACTTGAACTTCTAGCAAGAAATGTTTTTCATTTTTACGAGTTGGTTTTAAAAATGCCAAAATGGCATTGGTTTTGTTTTTTGTTTTTCGAACATGTAAATCTTAGGTTTTAATAAACTCCAAGCTTCCATGTTATTTTAATTTGAACCTCACGTTGGTTTTATTTTCTATTAGTGGTTAGAATCCGAGTTTTTAATAAACATTGAACCACTCCATTACTTTAATTTGAACTTCTAGGTTTCTTTTAGAAACGGGATATCCATTTTCTATTTTTTTGTTATTTTAATTTGAGCTTCCGTTGTGGAAACTTGTTGAACATGAGAAACTTTTTGAACTTTCTCGGTCTGTGCACTTGAACTTCTAACAACAAAATTTTTGGACTTCGCATTTTTACTCCTATTTTCTCATACGAAACACACACCATTCAATACGTGAACTTCCGTCTGTTGTCAATTTGAATTTCTCTCTAATTCACTTTGGTAACGAAAAAAATCTATACAAACATCTGGGTGTATCTTTTTTTGCTTTTTATATTATTCTCAAACTGTGGGGTTTATTGAATTTGAAGTTCTAGAGTTAATATTTTTATGGATGACCCTTTGATAACAATTCTTTTAAAAACTATCTTTTTATTGGATTTGAACTTCAGTCAACTTTTTCTATAAATGATAGGGAATTAGGGAAAATCTATTTTCTATATACTTTTTCAAACTCTTGGTTTTTTGACCTATTTGTGAAAACGAGAAAGTTATGTTTTTCTTGTAAACATGGAACCTCTTTTTTTTATTTAAACATCTTCGCCTTTTTGAACTGCTTTGTTTTCTAAATCTAAATTCTTAGAAAAGCCCCCTTTTTTAAGAAACAACTAAAGTTACTAAAAAATTAAGAATTTTCTATTTTCTAAGAACTTAATATGTTGTATCTTTTGTGAATTATTTTGTTTTTTGTATGACACTTTTTATGCATTTTTTTGTTCTCAGTGAGATGGCCTAGGCAGCTCTTTCTTTGGATGAAATTCTTCTGTATGTTATACCTCCAAACTTAGAATTTTCTGAAATGTGAACTTCACATGCTTTTGAAAAACAAAAAGTACACATGAGAATAGACACACGATGTACAAGACGAATTCGTAGTACACACAACACTATGCGCTAGTACACGCATGCACACATTACGCTGGTGGAGGCACTTGGACGTAGTGCGATGGAGTTGTGGGTGCGAGTCGCGTCACATCGGCGTTAAGAGGTTCATTAATTTTTATACATGAACTTCTATACTATTTTCTTCACAAATTCTACTGCTTGTGTTCTGAAATGTCAAAATACATACATGGTAGTAATATATGAACTTTTGGGGCAATAATAAATGACTTCTACAATACATTTTTTGTGTTTCTACTAGCAGTGCATCAGTGAATAATGGAAATTACAATGTGTCCCGAGGTCCCAAAATATAGGATACAAAATACTGAGAGCAAGTGAATTGCTCGATATAAGAGGAAGGGCTCCCTTTAGATTCTGTGAGCAAAGGATCCACTGCCACTTAGACAGGCTGACACATTTTTTGTTGTCTGATAGAAGTTAAGTTTGTATTGCATGCTAATATTTAGTAGATGGATCTCTAAACTTTCTATCTCTATTTTTTACTGAATTTCAGTCGCATTAGTAGTAGTATGGCAGCAGGAGCTCACCCTGTTTTAGCCATAGACCTTGTGCGTCGTCAGAAGATGAGGCGAGGCATGAGGGCGGGTAGGATCCTCACAAACCAGTGTACAGCAGTGCAGCAAGCCCACACGGTGGTGGATGAAAGCCGCAGGTCAGGGAGTCCATTGCTCTGTGATGCAGTGGCTAGCATCCCCGCGGGCGGAGGAGTAAGCTCTCGACCTACCACTTTTTCACAGCTCGAACTTCAACATATTAGTGTTCACGCGTCCACCACCTCCTCCCACATCCTGTAAGCTAGTTTCAGGGAAGCGGAGGGTGCAGGTGTCAGGTGGGATCTCTGTGGCGCACAACAACAACGAGATGCACGCAGCGGTGCGCGACAGTTGGGCCACAACTCACATCGGACAGCGGGGGGCGGCGCTTCGGGACGAGTTGCCAGATTCCGGTGTCCCTCGGTCTACTCAGGTAAAGCGGCAAGATCTCGGCGTCCGGCGTCCCTCGGTCTACTCAGGTAAAGCAGCGAGATCTTGGCGGCCGGTGGCGCGTGGGAACGAACCAACGGGATCCTAGGTGTCGTCCACGGTAGGTAGGGTGGGATGGACGTGGAGATGTCCGTGGTGGTCGGGAAGAAGCCGTGTCGGGGTTGGGGATGAGGCACAGGGATCTCCGGCTAGAGGAGTGGGAGGTGGCGGAAGAAGTCGGACCGAAGTTGGGGGAGGAGGGCCGCCGGGGGGATCCGGGGAGAGGTCACGGTGGCGGGAGGATTCGGGTAGTGGGCGCTGCAGCGGGGGTGTCCGGGGAGGCATGCTGCGGCGGTTGCAGGACAGAGTGCGGCAGATGCGCGGAGCGGGGAGGTTCAGGAGGACCTCGTCGCACCTATATGGGGCGCCTCATGATCCAAATAATTATTCTAATCCTGGGATTAGAATAGTGCTACTCTCTCTCTCTATATATATATATATATATCATAAGTAATCATTGGCATATCGCTTAGTTACCAGTAAACAATATCCGAACTAATCATCTGTATTGTTTTCCCGACAAATATGGCTCCTACGGTTATTTCACAGAAATACCGGCATAACCTGCCAGGGGCTCGGTGTGGAAACAATTGAGTTGCCAGTAAAAGTCCGAACAGCTCTATAGCATACTTCGGCGTCGCAAGTTTGGCCTTATATGCATCAGCTCTGAATCATTGTCTTGGGTCAATAGTTGGGTTGCCCGACTCCTGTGCTTGCTACCCTATGTTCCGCTCTATCGGCTAGGGTAGTAAAGAGAGAACTACTGTGATTGCGCCCTGGTCTAAACAGGACGAGCACCTTAGTAGAGAAAGCCGAAAACTGACTGTCATAATGCGGCGTGAGCTGGTCAACCACTTGACGACTTATTGGAATCTTTAGCGATTCTCCTTGTCACACGAGGGATCTTTTTCAGATCAAATATGTAAGGCACCATACGCCACATACTTACCAGGGGCTATGTCGTAGACCCACCATAAAACTCCTATGGCTAAGTGAAAGTGTTAACGCCTTATAGTACGATTGCCTGGTTCGCCGCATTATCACCTCCTTTATGGACCAAGATGTTGGATAAAGAGTGATTAAACGCTTTTCCGAACACCCCCGTACTTCCTACGAGGGGGCTGAAGCCGACGACTGGAAAACTTTCAGATTATATCAAAACAGCCGCACGGGAGGAATTCAGGCTTTTAAGCAAAACATAAATAGATTAACTATAAAATTGTCTTTTACAATTTTCATACACCTCACTAAAACATTATGTCTTTTGAGCACTGACCCTCTATAAAGCGGGCGGCCCCTAGGATGTCATCAAAATAATGCTCCGGTTCCGGACGGTCCTTGCCTTTGGGTGGACCCTTCATCGCAACATCGATGGCCTTCATCTTCCCCCAGAACGTCTTGACTCGGGCAAAAGCCATCCGTGCACCCTCAATGCATGTGGACCGCTTCACAGCGTCGATATGCGCCACATGGACCGCTTCACAACGTCAACAAGCCTTTGCACCAAACCGAAATAGCTATTCGGAACAGGCTCGATTGGCCACAACCGGATTACGACATCCTTCATGGCAGCGCCGGATATCCTATGAAGTTCGGCCCATTGGGACATCTGTTCATTAAGCAACAGAGGGTGCTTTGATGTGCCAAACTGCGACCAAAAAATATTCTCTGTTGCATATCCATCTCGCGCTTGTTAATACTGCGCCACATCGGCAGAACTCTTCGGCAAGTCCAAGAACTCATCCGGAGAACTCCATACCTGGTTAAGCTGGGCATAGTTCGGGTCACCGAACTTAGTTTGCAGCAGAAAGGGCTTTCCAGCCGCAATCTCCCTCGCCTGTCGAACCTCCTCATGGGCTGCTCTGCATTCTGAAGCAGAAAGGGCTTTCCAGCCGTTAAGGCTTTACTCTCCTTCTCCAGAAATTCACAGCGGCCGGTAGCATTCTCCAGTTCGAGCGTCATCGTGGATATCTTCTCCTCATATTGGCTCCGTGCAGCTTGTTCAGCTTTTAATTCATCTGATGCCTTTTCAGCAGCAGCATTGCTACGCGGGGCCTGCTCCTTGGCCCGGGCCAGCTCCTCTCGAAGAACTTCAACGGCGGGAGCACCATCTGCAGCCAAATCTCAGCATCATGCTTATACCACAAAAATGTATGAGGATTACCCCGAATACATACCTTGTGACTCGTCCAGACGCATATTGATTAAAGCAAGATCATCCCCTGCCACATCAAGATTCCGCTGCAAATCGGCAATCTCCATAGTCCGGGAAGTGGCCAAGGGGGATGCAGCCTGTGTTCAAAGCTCATCAGGTTAGTCCTCAAACGATACTTTTCGATCCTCCGTTTGCTTCCCAGTGGAAGCCAACCTGAGTATCAGGGGCTACAACCTATACACAGGCGCATCTTGGCAAATGAAACATAGCTGAAAACATTATGTCACAAACCTTGAAACCCTTCACTAGGCTCATGAAGGCTTCATTTAATCCGCTCTTCGTGAACGAAATCTTCTCAATCACTATACCCATCAAGGTACGTTGTTCCCCCGAGACAGATGCTTTCCGCAACATGTCCCGCGATATATCCGGAGTCTCCGAGTTTCCCGAAGCTGCTCCAGGAGCACAATCATCCTTTGAAGGAATATGTTCACCCATCTCCAGAATCACTGTCGGCTGCGAACCAGTCAGTCCGGGACCTTTGTTATCATCAGCCCCGAAATCTCGGATGGTCGGTGCTCCACCTTCAGGTACCGCCTCTTCTGTCCCTTGCGTAACTTGTTGGTCAAAAGGGACCCTCCACGATGACACTTCAGAGTCATCCGCCTTGTTGGGTGAGGAGGTTGGAGGAGGCGTCTCGCTCTCCATCATCTCTGGGAAGAGACTCCCCGAAGAAGAGGATCGCCCAGAAAAACTCTGTGCCGACCTGTAAAAATGCATGAATGTGTTACGTATATCTTTGGTAACAGCAACGGAGCAGGAGGCTATCAAAGTACTTGGGATTCTCTTATGGTTTGACCGAGGGCTTGTCCCCTTGTTGGAGCTATTTAATGGCATCACTTTCCAAACCTAGGGCGCTCGACGGTGGCATCTTGCCCTTCTTGGAAGACCGCCCCTCCCAATGTTCGAAGGTGACCCTTTTTCTCCTGCTTGGAGAAGGGATACTAGGTCCTTTTTCGCCTCCATCTTCGGGTGAGGAAAGGTCGATTTCTCCGGACTCAGTGTCCGACTTGCCTCCGGAACCAAGGTCATCTTGGGCCTTCTCGCCCTCCCCTGACGGTGCCTGCTATGGCGCTGAGGCCAACATCCTTGTTAACATAGGAGTAGTTGAGTCTTTGGGAAGGGGAGCCGGACACCTAATCAGTTCCACCTTCTTTATCCAGCCCTGAAAAAGGATGATACTGTTGGTATCTTGCCACTGGGTATCTGGCTACAAGGTATTTTGTAAACGGGTACTTACCGGGGTATCCGGATGGTTACAGTCTAGGCCGACATCTTCGGTGGTATCCAGCCATTGCCTTCGTTTCCCAAAGAATAATCTCCACATTCCCTCGTGTGTAGTGCCAAAGAAGTGCTGAAGAGTTCACGACCCCTCTGGATTGAACTCCCATAGGTGGAGAGGGCGTCGCTGGCACGGCAGGGTCCGACGAACTAGCATTACTTGAACGACGTTGGCTATGTCGATGTCCCACTCAATGAGGCTTCGGATGCGACTCTGCAGTGTTCGCACATCATTCGTTGATCCCCAATCTAGCCCCTTGTTAATCCACGATACAAGATGAGTGGGGGGCTGGATCGAAACACGGGCGCAGTTGCCCACTTGGAGCTGCGGGGCTCGGTAATATAGAATCACCCCTGCTGCCACAGATCGGAAGATTTAGCGAAGGATCCTTTCAGCCAAACGGCGCTAGCAAGCTTGCTCACTGCAGTGCTGCTGCACTCGACCTGCTCCCCCTCTACCACTTGCGGCTTCACATCGAAGGTCTTGAGCCACAAGCCGAAGTGCGGAGTAGTTCGGAGGAAGGCTTCGCACGTGACGATAAACACCGAGATAAGAAGAATAAAGTCTGGGGCCAGATCGTGAAAATATAGCCGGTAATAGAACATGAGCCCTCGGACGAAGGGGTTAAGTGCAAACCCTAACCCTCGGAGGAAGTGGGACATGAACATGACCCTCTCGCCAGATCTGGGGGTGGGAATAACCTGCCCCTCGGCAGGAAGCCGGTGATGGATTTCTGCGGTCAGGTACCTCGCCGCCTGAAGCTTTGCGATATCTTCCTCGGTGACAGAAGAAGCTACCCACCGGCCTTGACGGCTGCATCCAGACATGATTGGGGTTTATGGCGACCAAAACCCGAGTGTTGGAACTCGGGGTTGCAGGGGTCGAGCAAGAGGCAAGCGTGGAAGAAAAAGGCGGGTCTATACCCCTATATAAAGGCCGCAGATATCAAACGACTCCCCTTGGGCCTCAAAAACTTGCTTGTTTCCAAGGAGTTGTACCCAAGCGACGGTTGGGTTACCCACGTCCGGGTTGACAGGAATCCCTTAAAAAGGGAGGCACGATCTACGCTTGGATAAGACGCGCCAATAAAGCCACGTCTTGGGACGTGGGGCGACGGGCCGGCTAAAACGGTTCGCAAGTAGTGGCCAGGCAGGCGTGGTGTCATATTACCAAAAAGTGGTCGATGGGTTGAACTCGTAAAATATTATGTCCTCCGCGGTTATGTATACCAGACCGGATACAATCATCATTTGAAGATCAACTAGGAGTTCGAAAAGGGGAACCCGCCTTGCAATGCCGAAGACAATCTACACGCCAGACTCCTCGTCATTGAAGCCAGGTTTAGGGGCTACTGAGGGAGTCCTGGACTAAGGGGTCCTCGGGCGTCCGGCCCATTATCCATGGGCCGGTCTGATGGGCTATGAAGACATGAAGGCCGAAGATTGTACCCGTGTCCGGATTGGACTCTACTTGGCGTGGGAGGCAAGCTTGGCGACCGACCATGAAGATTCCTTCTTATGTAACCGACTCTATGTAACCCTAGATCCCCCCCCTCGGTGTCTATATAAACCGGAGGGGTTAGTCCGGAAAGGATATATTCATTACTATAGTCATACAGGCTAGGCTTCTAGGGTTTAGCCATTACGATCTCGTGGTAGATCAACTCTTGTAACACTCATATTCATCAAGATCAATCAAGCAGGACGTAGGGTATTACCTCCATAGAGAGGGCTCGAACCTGGGTAAACATCGTGTCCCCCATCTCCTGTTACCATCGATCCTAGATGCACAGTTCGGGACCCCCTACACGAGATCCGCTGGTTTTGACACCGACATTGGTGCTTTCATTGAGAGTTCCACTATGCCGTCGACGAAAGGTTCGATGGCCCCTTCAATAGTCTGTAATGACGCTGTCCAAGGAGAAACCTTCCTCCCCAGGAAGATTTTCGTGTTCAGCGACTTCGTACTGCGGGCCAACTCGCTTGGCCATCTGGAGCAGATCGATAGCTACGCCCCTGGCTACCAGGTCAGATTTGGAAGCTTGAACTACGTCGCAGATATCCATGGAGACTTGATCTTCAGTGGATTTGAGACCGCAGCGATCGCTCCCCCTCGCCCCGATGAACATGACTTAAATTTGTCATCGGACCAGATTCAGGAGATGGCTCCTGTTGTTGTAATGGCCTTAGAACCAGAGCAGATCGTGCCATTCGAGGCCATGGAGTCCACGGCGCTAGAGCCGCACGCAGACTCGACACCCTGCAATATTTGCGCCAACGGAACTCCGGACTCGTCTCCGGACCATGTACGCTTGCGGACACCGAGCTAGATCGGTTATCGATCTTCGAATTCAGCGCCACAGACATTTTTTAGCACTCACCTTTGGGCGATGTGCTAAACTCTTTAAAGAACCTGTCATTCACGGGAGACTCATAGCCGAACTATGTCCGGCTCGAACTAGGGGCTGACGACGGAGAATTTTGCTTCCCACCCGCCACCCACTTCATAGCCACTGTCAAGGACTTAACCGACATGCCCGCTCCTGGCTCCGCAGACATTGACGGTATAGACGACGATGCCGATAAGGAGCAAGGCCAACACCCGCCAGTCATCAGGCGCGGGACGGCCACCCCTTCACATGACGTGTACATGATCAATACACTTAAAAAGCCTCGCGGCAAAGACAAGGGAGATCCAGTTAAAACTCCTGAGTCACAGTCTAAGTTTCGGCGCCCCAAACGCCGCCCCAAGTCATGCCGTAGCAACAATGGCATGGGAGAAAATAGTACTCCAGACGGCGCCGAAAGCAATGAAGACCCTGTGGGAACAACATCCGAGCAGGAGGAACAGGAAAACGGGCAAGCCAGCCCCGATGAACAGGCCCTGCCCAGCGATGGTTCGGAGGAAGACAACTACCTTCCGCTCTCCGAAGATGAGGTAAGCCTCGGCGATGATGACTTCATCGTACCCGAAGAGCCCCTCGAAGTGGAGCGCTTCAAGCGTAGGCTGATAGCTACGGCAAGGAGCCTGAAAAAGATGCAGGAGCAGCTTCAAGCTGACCAATACATACTCAATGACAGATGGACCAAAGTCCTGGTCACCGAAGAATACGACCTTAGTAGCCTAGCCAAAGGCCACCCAAAGCACAAATTGCTATACCAGTCCGATGAAGGGGCGTTGGAGCCCATACCATCGTCACACAATGTGGCAGGTCGCCGGCAACTCTGTCCGAATAAAGAGACAACTCAAGCCTAACACCAGACCGCCCCACCTCACCGTAAAGGCAGGAACAACGCAGGTCACGATTACCCAGACGACCTGCAGAGAGACTTGGACAATAGAGCAGGACACGCAAAACCGATCTACGGATCGCTAAAGCATGCTTCGACACGCGACGACGGCTACCTATTCGGACGTGTCAAACCTCGCCATGCCCGAGCCGAAAACCGCAAGGGGACTCCTTCAGAGTTACGTCGCAATGTGGCCCAGCATAGAGGCGCCGCACACCCGCTTTGCTTCACTGATGAAGTAATGGATCATGAATTCCTCGAAGGATTCAAACCCGTCAATATTGAATCATACAACGGGGCAACCGATCCCGCGGTGTGGATAGAAGATTTCATCCTCCACATCCATATGGCCCGTGGGGACGACCTCCATGCCATTAAATACCTCCCACTAAAACTAAAAGGGCCAGCTCGGTACTGGTTAAACGGCCTGCCTGAAAATTCCATAGGCAGCTGGGAGGACTTGGAAGAGGCCTTTCTCGATAACTTCCAAGGAACATATGTCCGGCCACCGGATGCCGATGACCTAAGTCAAACTGTCCAACAGCCCGGATAATCAGCCAGGGAGCTCTAGACTCGGTTCTTAGTCAAAAAGAACCAAATCGTCAACAGTCTGGACGTGGAAGCCCTTGTGGCTTTCAGACACGGCGTCCGGGACGAATGGCTTGCATGCCACCTCGGCCAAGAAGGACATAAAACCATGACAGTCCTCACTGCTCTGATGACCCGCTTTTGCACGGGAGAAGACAGCTGGCTCGCTCGTAGAAGAAATAGCGCCAGCAACCAGGGCACCTCCAAAATCCGAGAGGGCAACGACAAGCCACGAGGAAGCAAAAACAACAGTCGCAAGGACAATGAAAGATCAGGCGACACGACGGTTAACGCCGGATGCAGCAACCCCAAGCCCGGTCAGCGGAAGAAGCCATTCAAGGCGAATCGAGAAGAACCATCCAACCTGGACAGGATATTGGGCCGACCATGCCAGATTCATGGCCACCCCGATAAACCACCTAATCAAACCAACAGAAACTGCTAGGTCTTTAAACAGGCCGGCAAGCTCAATGCCGAACATAGGGGGAGGAGGCCGCCAAGCGACAGGGATGACGGAAAGGTTCACCAACGAAACACTGGGGGTCAGAAGCAATCTCCACCCGAGGATCGTGTACTCCTAGAACGGAAATAGCAACCCGGCTTCCGCCGCCCACTCCACACACCTACAAAATTTGTACCGCGCATACATCATTACGCACTCGAGATACCATGGGCATTGGCGGAAGCACAATACGGACAAGCCTGCAAGCACTCTAGTAACTTTCTTTTATTACTTATTATTTTCTTCCTTTGCTATCCTTTAAAAATAGGTGATGAATAGGATAAACATCTGAAACTGGCTCCGTCGGAGTCCGGATCCATACACCCACCCAAGGGGCTACTTCCATCAAGGATTCCCCCCACCGAGGACTGGCGGCCCAGACGTGCGACAGGAGGTCCAAAATAACTTTTTGTAGTCTGCACTCCCTATTTCTTGAGCATGCACTATGCCTGTTCCTCCGCCTCCAACCCCGAGCATGTCAAATAGCCGGGCGGATGGCTTTTATATATATCATAAGTAATCATTGGCATATAGCTCAGTTACCAGTAAAAAATATCCGAACTAATCATCCGTATTGTTTTCTCGACAAATATGGCTGCTACGGTTATTTCACAGAAATACCTCGGCATAACTGATACGTCTCCAACATGTCTATAATTTTTTATTGTTCCATGCTATTATATTATCTGTTTTGGATGTTTATGGGCTTTATTATGCACTTTTATATTATTTTTGGGACTAACCTATTAACCTAGAGCCCAGTGCCAGTTTCTGTTTTTTCCTTGTTTTAGAGTATCACAGAAAAGGAAAATGAAATGGAGTCCAATTGACCTGAAACTTCACGAAACTTTTTTTTTGTACTAGAAGAAGCCCACGAAGTATCGGAGATGGACCAGGAGAGTCCTGGGCTGCCCACGAGGGTGGGGGTGCGCCCACCCCCGCTGGGCGTGCCCCCTGCCTCGTGGACAGCCCGGAGATCCACCTACGTACTTCTTCCTCCTATATATACCCATATACCCTAAAAACTTCGAGGAGCACAATAGATCGTGAGTTCTGCCAGTAGAAGCCTCCGTAGCCACCAAAAGCCAATCTAGACCCGTTCCGGCACCCTGCCGGAGGGGGAATCCCTCTCCGGTGGCCATCTTCATCATCCCGGCGCTCTCCATGACGAGGAGGGAGTAGTTCTCCCTCGGGGCTGAGGTTATGTACCGGTAGCTATGTGTTTGGTCTCTCTCTCTCTCGTGTTCTTGAGGTGATACGATCTTGATGTATTGCGAGCTTTGCTGTTATATTTGGATCCTATGATGTTTCTCCCCCTCCACTCTCTTGTGATGAATTGAGTTTTCCCTTTGAAGTTATCTTATCGGATTGAGTCTTTAAGGATTTGAGAACACTTGATGTATGTCTTGTGTGGGATACCCGTGGTGACAATGGGGTATTCTATTGATCCACTTGATGTATGTTTTGGTGATCAACTTGCGGGTTCCACCCATGAACTTATGCATAGGGGTTGGCACACATTTTCGTCTTGACTATCCGGTAGAAACTTTGGGGCACTCTTTAAAGTTCTTTGTGTTGGTTGAATAGATGAATCTGAGATTGTATGATGCATATCATATAATCATACCCACGGATACTTGAGGTGACATTGGAGTATCTAGGTGACATTAGGGTTTTGGTTGATTTGTGTCTTAAGGTGTTATTCTAGTACGAACTCTATGATAGATCGATCAGAAAGGATAACTTTGAGGTGGTTTCGTACCCTACCATAATCTCTTCGTTTGTTCTCCGCTATTAGTGACTTTGTAATGACTCTTTATTGCATGTTGAGGGATAGTTATGTGATCCAATTATGTTATTATTGTTGAGAGAACTTGCACTAGTGAAAGTATGAACCCTAGACCTTGTTTCCTAGCATTGCAATACCATTTGTGCTCACTTTTATCATTAGTTGCCTTGCTGTTTTTATATTTTCAGATTACAAATACCTTTATCTACTATCCATATACCACTTGTATCACCATCTCTTCACCAAACTAGTGCACCCATACAATTTACCATTGCATTGGGTGTGTTGGGGACACAAGAGACTCTTTGTTATTTGGTTGTAGGGTTGCTTGAGAGAGACCATCTTCATCCTATGCCTCCTACGGATTGATAAACCTTAGGTCATCCACTTGAGGGAAATTTTCTACTGTCCTACAAACCTCTGCACTTGGAGGCCCAACAATGTCTACAAGAAGAAGGTTGTGTAGTAGACATCAAGCTCTTTTCTGACGCCGTTGCCGGGGAGGTTAGCACTTGAAGGTATATCTTCAGATCTTGCAATCGAATCTTTTTGTTTCTTGTTTAACACTAGTTTAGTTTATAAAAATATGGAATTGAGTTTGCCTCATATGCTTCATCTTTTTAATATCTATCATGAAAATAAGATTCCAATAATTGTGCTCAAGTGCTAGAAGAAGAATGCATTAGAATGTTTGGCAGTAAATATTTGAATGATGAGAATGATTGCAATGTTGTTAGTATGAATTCCTTGAATATCCATGATGCTAATGATATGCAAAGCCACAAGCTTGGGGAAGCTATGTTTGATGAAGATGATATTTTTTGCCCCCCAAGTTTTGATGAGCAAATTTATTATGATGAAAGCATGTCTCCTATTTATGATGATTATATTGATGAAAGTGGATTTGGAGATGTCATGACTTTATTTAGTGATGAATCCACTATTTCGGAAGAGGTTCCAGTTGATTATGAGAACAAAGTTGCTACCTATGATGATTATTGTGATGACACGTATGCTATAAAGATTAATGATAACCATGAAACTTGTCATCATGATTTTAGTTTTCAATTGGATTATGCCTCACATGATTGTTATTTTGTTGAGTTTGCTCCCACTACTATTCTGAATGAGAAGAATTTTGCTTATGTGGAGAGTAATAAAATTTCTATGCTTGTAGATCATGAAAACAATGCTTTAGGTGCTGGTTATATTG